>NC_067400.1:293837755-294156326 GCF_016432865.1 Antechinus flavipes | reverse complement strand
GTAGCTGGTTCTCTTCATTACTTAACAATTGGAACTAATTTGGATCATCACATTGTTGAAGAGAACCACTTCCATCAGATTTTATCATCATATAATATTGTTGCTGAAGTGTATAATGATCTCTTAGTTCTACTCATTTCACTCAGTATCATTTCATGTAAGTCTTTCCAGGCCTCTCTGAAATCACCCTGCTGGTCATTTCTGATTGAATAATAATATTCCATAACATTCATATGTCACAGTTTCTTTAACCATTCTCCAATTGATGGGCATCCATTCAATTTCTAGTTTCCAGCCACTACAAAAAGGGCTGCCACAAACATTTTTGCACATATGGCTCCCTTTCCCTTTTTAAAAATATCTTTGGGGTATGAGCCCAGTACAAACATTGCTGATTCAAAGGGTATGCACAGTTTGATAACTTTTTGAGCATAATTACAAATTACTCTCCAGAATGATTGGATCCATTCACAATTCCACCAACAATATATCAGTGTCCCATTTTGTACACATCCCCTCCAACATTCATCATTATCTTTTCCTGTTATCTTAGCCTGTCATTTTAGTCAACTTAATCTGAGAGGTATGTAGTAGTATCTCAGAGTTGTCTTAATTTGCATTTCTCTGATCAGTAATGATTTGGAGTATCTTTTCTTATGACTAGAAATCATTTCAATTTCTTCATCTGAAAAATGTCTGTTCATATCCTTTGTCCATTTATCAATTGGAGAATGACTTGATTTCTTATAAATTACAGTCAGTTCTCTATATATTTTGGAAATAAGGCCTTTATCAGAACCTTTAACTGTAAATTTATTTTTAGTTTATTGCTTCCCTTTTCATCCTGTCTGCATTAGCTTTGTTTTTACAAAAACTTTTTAACTTGATATAATCAAAATTTTCTATTTTATCATCAATAATGATCTGCAGTTCTTCTTTGGATTCAAATTCCTTCCTCCTCAAGTCTAAGAAGTTCCTATGTTCTTCTAATTTATTTTTAATCTCATTCTTTATGCCTAGATCATGGACCCATTTTGACCTTATCATGATGTATGGTGTTAAATGTGGGCCAATGTCTAGTTTCTGACATAATAATTTCCAATTTTCTCAGCAGTTTTTATCAAATAGTGAATTCTTATCCCCAAATCTGGGCTCTTTGGGTTTGTCAAGCACTAGATTATTATAGTTATTGACTATTTTGTCTTTTTAAACCAACCACTGATCAACTAGTCTATTTCTTAGCCAATACCAAGTAGTTTTGGTGCCTGCTGCTTTATAATATAGTTTTACATTTGGTACAGCTACGTCATCGTCATTTGATTTTTTTTTCATTAGTTCCCTTGAAATTCTGGACCTTTTGTTCTTCCAGATAAATTTTTTTGTTATTTTTTTTAGGTCCTTAAGTTTGAGAGTTTGATTGGTATACCAAAAAGCTAATATTTCTAATACAATATTGAAGAGTAATGGTGAAAATGTGCAATCTTGCTTAACTCCTGATATTTCAGGTAATGGTTCTAGTTAGTCCCTATTATCTATGATGCTTGCTGATGGTTTTAAATAGATGTAACTTATCCTTTTAAGGATAAGTCCATTTATTCCTATACTCTCTAGTGTTTTTAATAGGAATGAGGGTTGGATTTTATCAAATGCTTTTTCTGGATCTATTGCGATAATCATATGATTTTTGTTAGTTTGGTTATTGATATAATCAATTATGCTAATAGTTTTCCTAATATTGAACTAGCCCTGCATTCCTGGTATAAATCCTACTTGGTCATCACGTATTATCCTGAAGATGCCTTGCAGTAATCTCTTTGCTAATATTTTATTTAAAAATTTTGCATCAATATTCATTAGGAATATTGGTGTATAATTTTCTTTCTCTGTTTTCACCCTATCTAGTTTAGTTATCAGAATCATATCTGTGTCATAAAAGGAATTTGGGAGGACTCCCTCTTTCCATATTTTTTTTCAAATAAACAATATAGTATTGGAATTAATTGTTTTTTAATTGTTTAATAGAATTCACATGCAAATCCATCAGGCCCTGGAGAGTTCTTTTCCCTTAGGGAACTGATTAATAGCTTGTTCTGTTTCTTTTTTTTTTTTCTAAAATGGGACTATTTTTTTAATTTAAATAACTTTTTATTGATAGAACCCATGACAGGGTAATTTTTTTACAGCATTATCCCTTGCATTATTCCGATTTTTCCCCTCCCTCCCTCCACCCCCTCCCCCAAATGGCAAGCAGTCCTTTACATGTTGAATAGGTTGCAGTATATCCTAGATACAATATATGTGTGCAGAACCGAACATTTTTCTTGTTGCACAGGGATAATTGAATTCAGAAGGTATAAATAACCCGGGAAGAAAAACAAAAATGCAAGCAGTTTATATTCATTTCCCAGTGTTCTTTCTTTGGGTGTAGCTGCTTCTGTCCATCTTTGATAAATTAAAGCTCTCTTTATCGAAGAGATCCACTTACATCAGAATACATCCTCAAACAGTATCGTTGTTGAGGTATATAATGATCTCCAGGTTCTGCTCGTTTCACTTAGCATCAGTTCATGTAAGTCTCACCAGTCCTCTCTGTATTCATTCTGCTGGTCATTCCTTACAGAACAATAATATTCCATAACATTCATATACCACAATTTACTCAACCATTCTCCAATTGATGGGAATCCTTTCATTTTCCAGCTTCTAGCCATTACAAACAGGGCTGCCACAAACATTTTGGCACATACAGGTCCCTTTCCCTTCTTTAGTATCTCTTTGGGGTATAAGCCCAGTAGAAACACTGCTGGATCAAAGATTATGCACAGTTTGATAATTTTTGAGCATAGTTCCAAATTGCTCTCCAGAATGGCTAGATGTGTTCACAATTCCACCAACAATGAATCAGTGTCCCTGTTTTCCCACATCCCCTCCAACATTCCCCATTATCTTTCCCTGTCATTCTAGCCAATCTGACAGGTGTGTAGTGGTATCTCAGAGTTGTCTTAATTTGCATTTCTCTGATTAATAATGATTTGGAGCATATTTTCATATGTCTATAATTAGTTTCAATTTCTTTGTCTGAGAATTGTCTGTTCATATCCTTTGACCATTTATCAATTGGAGAATGGGTTGATTTCTTATAAATTAGAGTCAATTCTCTATATATTTTGGAAATGAGGCCTTTATCAGAAGCTTTGATTGTAAAAATGTTTTCCCAGTTTATTGTTTCCCTTCTAATCTTGTCTGCATTTGTTTTATTTGTAGAAAAACTTTTCAATTTGATATAATCAAAATTTTCTATTTTGTGGTCACTAGTGATCTCTAGTTCTTCTTTGGTCATAAATTCCTCCCTCTTCCACAGGTCTGCAAGGTAAATTATCCTATGCTCTTCCAATTTATTTATAATCTCATTCTTTATGCCTAGGTCATGAACCCATTTTGACCTTATCTTGGTGTACGGTGTTAAGTGTGGGTCAATGCCTAGTTTCTGCCATACTGATTTCCAATTTTCCCAGCATTTTTTGTCAAATAATGCATTCTTATCCCAGAAACTGGGATCTTTGGGTTTGTCAAACACTACATTATTAAAGTTATTGGCTGTTTTGTCCTTTGAACCTAACCTATTCCATTGATCAACTAGTCTATTTATTAGCCAATACCAGATGGTTTTAGTAACTGCTGCTTTATAATATAATTTTAGATCTGGTACAGCTAGGCCACCTTCATTTGATTTTTTTTTTCATTAATTCCCTTGAAATTTTGACCTTTTGTTTTTCCATATGAACTTTGTTGTTATTTTTTCTAGTTCATCAAAGTAGTTTTTTGGGAGTCTGATTGGTATAGCACTAAATAAATAGATTAATTTAGGTAGTATTGTCATCTTTATTATATTTGCTTGCCCAATCCAAGAGCATTTAATATTTTTCCAGTTGGTTAGATCAGACTTAATTTGTGTGGAAAGTGTTTTGTAGTTTTGCTCATAAAGTTTCTGATTTTCCCTTGGCAGATAGATTCCTAAATATTTTATACAATCAGTAGTTACTTTAAATGGAATTTCTTTTTGTAACTCTTAACTGCTGGATTTTGTTAGTGATATATAAGAATGCTGATGACTTATGTGGGTTTATTTTGTATCCTGCAACTTTGCTGAAGGCGTGGATTCTTTCTACTAACTTTTTGGTAGAGTCTCTGGGGTTCTCTAAGTATACCATCATATCATCAACAAAGAGTGACAATTTGGTTTCCTCATTGCTTATTCTTATTCCTTTAATTTCTTTCTCATCGCTTATTGCCAAAGCTAGCATTTCTAATACAATATTAAATAGTAAAGGTGATAGTGGGCAACCTTGTTTTACTCCTGATCTTATTGGGAATGGTTGTAGTTTGTCCCCATTACATATGATGCTTACTGCTGGTTTTAAATAGATGCCACTGATTATTTTAAGGAAAAGTCCATTTATTCCTATACTCTCAAGAGTTTTTAATAGGAATGGATGTTGGATTTTATCAAATGCTTTTTCTGCATCTATTGAGATGATCATATGGTTTTTGTTAATTTGATTATTAATATGGCCAATTATATTGATAGTTTTCCTAATATTGAACCAGCCTGCATTCCTGGTATAAATCCTACTTGATCATGGTGTATTATCTTGGGGATGATTTT
Organism: Antechinus flavipes; assembly: GCF_016432865.1. Taxonomy (NCBI): domain Eukaryota; kingdom Metazoa; phylum Chordata; class Mammalia; order Dasyuromorphia; family Dasyuridae; genus Antechinus; species Antechinus flavipes. The sequence continues at coordinate 294,151,660 of NC_067400.1, read as the reverse complement.
CTATAGTCTTTTTGCTAATATCTTATTTAAGATTTGGCACCAATATTCATTAGGGATATTGGTCTATAATTTTCTTTCTCTGTTTTCAACCTACCTGATTTAGGTATCAGTACCATGTCTGTGTCATAAAAGGAGTTTGGTAGGAGTCCTTCATTCCCTATTTTTTTAAATAGTTTATAAAGCAATTGGGCTAATTGTTCTTTGAATGTTTGGTAGAATTCACATGTAAATTCATCTGGTCCTGAGGATTTTTTTTTTTTAGGGAGTTGATTAATAGCTTGTTCTATTTCTTTTTCTGAAATGGGACTATTTAAGCAATTTACTTCCTCTGATAATCTGGGAAGCCTATATTTTTGGAGGTAGTCATCCATTTCACTTAGGTTATCAAATTTATTGGCATAAAGTTGGGCAAAGTAACCCCTTATTATTTCTTTAATTTCCTCTTCAGCAATGGAAAGTTCTCCTTTTTCATTTTTAAGACTGCTAATTTGATTTCCCTCTCTCCTTTTTCTAATCAGATTTACTAAAGGTTTATCAATTTTATTGGTTTTTTCATAAAACCAACTCTTAGTTTTATTTATTAGTTCAATAGGTTTTTTTTTTTACTTTCTATATTATTCATTTCTCCTTTTAATTTTAGAATTTCAAGTTTAGTAATTGATTGAGGATTTTTAATTTGGTCCTTTTCTAACTTTTTTAGTTCTAGGCCCAATTCATTGATCTTCTCTTTTTCTATTTTATTCAAGTAAGCCTCTAAGGATATAAAATTTCCCCTTATTACTGCTTTGGCTGTATCCCATGAATTTTGATATGATGTTTCATCGTTGTCATTATCTTGAGTGAAATTATTAATTGTGTCTATAATTTGCTGTTTCACCAATCATTCTTTAAAATGAGATTGTTTAGTTTCCAATTACTTTTTGGTCTATTTACTCCTAACTTTTTGTTGAATGTAATTTTTATTGCATTGTGATTTGAAAAGAAAGCATTTACTATTTCTGCCTTCCTGCATTTAATTTTGAGGTCTTTATGTCCTAATATATGGTCAATTTTTGTGTAGATTCCATGAACTGCTGAGAAGAAAGTATACTCCTTTCTGTCACCATTCAGTTGTCTCCAGAGATCTATCATACCTAAATTTTCTAATATTCTATTTACCTCTTTAATTTCTTTCTTATTTGTTTTGTGATTTGATTTATCTAAATCTGAGAGTGCAAGGTTGAGATCTCTCACTATTATAGTTTTGCTGTCTATTTCTTCTCGCAACTCTCTTAACTTCTCTTTAAGGAAGCTAGATGCTATACCACTTGGTGCATATAGGTTTAATACTGATATTTCTTTATTGTCTATAGTACCCTTAAGCAAGATATAGTTTCCTTCCTTATCTCTTTTAATTAGATCAACCTTTGCTTTTGCTTGATCTGAGATAAGGATGGCTACCCCTGCTTTTTTGACTTCACCTGAAGCAGAATAGATTCTGCTCCAGCCTTTTACCTTTACTCTGTATGTATCTCCCTGTTTTAAATATGTTTCATGTAAACAACAGATTGTAGGGTTCTGAATTTTGATTCAGTCTGCTATCCCTCTCCTCTTTAGGGGAGAGTTCATCCCATTCACATTTAAGGTTAGTAGGCCGGGTTCCATAGTGTAGTGGTTATCACATCTGTTTCACATTTAAGGTTAGAATAACCAATTCTGTATTTCCTGCCGTCCTAATATCCCCAGATTATACTTTTCTTTTTCTAAACTTCCTTCCCTTCTTCCCTTGTATTAAACTTATTGGTCCCACTAACATCACGCAGCTCTCCCTCTTTAGTATCCCTCCCTCCTCCCTTTGAATCCCTTCCCCTTTCTTGTACCCTTCCCTTATTACTCTTTTTCCTCCTCCCTTTTCCTTTCCCACTTTTTAATGAAGTGAGAGACGAATTTCTGTAAAACAAATATGTCAATTGTTTCCTCTTTGAGCCAACTCTAATGAGAGTAGGATTCACACAATGTTCCTCCCTCTAAGTTCCCTCATATATGATAGGTTTTCTTAGCCTCATTGTTGCATGTAGTTTCCCTCTTTTTATCTCCTCTCTTCCCTTAAAATGGGACTATTTAAAGAATTTATTTCCTCTTCTCTTAACTTGGCAATCTATATTTTTGTAGATATTCCTCCATTTCACTTAGATTGCCAATTTTATTAACATATTGTTGAGCAAAATAACTCCTAATTATTGCTCTAATTTTTTCCTCATTGGTGGAAAGTTCTCCCTTTTCATTTTTAGACTAATAATCTGATTTTCTTCTTTTCTTTTTCTAATCAAATTAACCAAAGGTTTGTCTCTCTCTCTTTTTTTTTAATAAAACGATCTCTTAGTTTTATTTATTAATTCAATATTTTTCTGATTTTCATTTTATTAATCTCCCCTTTTATTTTCAGAATCTCAAGCTTGGTATTTAATGCATGGCTTTTAATTTGTTTGTTTTAATCTATCTTTTATAGTTGTAAGTGCAATTTATTGATCTTCTCTTTCTCTATTTTATGCAAGTAAGCATCAAGAGATATAAAATTTCATCTAATAAGCACTTTGGTTGCATCCCACAAATTTTGGCATGTTGTCTCATTATTGTTATTCTCTTGGATGAAGTTATTGATTGTTTCTATGATTTGTTGTTTTATCCATTCATTCTTTAGGATTAGATTATTTAGTTTCCAATTATTTTTAGTATATTTTTTCTTTTGCCTATTATTACACATAATTTTTATTGCATCATGATATGAAAAGAATGCATTTTCTATTTCTGTCTTTTGGCATTTGATTTTGAGATTTTTATACCCAAATATATGGTAATTTTTATAGGTTCCATGAATTGCTGTGAAAAAAGGAAACCCCTTTCTGTCGCCATTCAATTTTCTCCATAGATCTATTATACCTAACTTTTCTAACATTCTGTTTATTTCCTTAACTGCTTTCTTGCTTATTTTGTGGTTCAATTTGTCTAGTTCATAGAGAGCAAGGTTGAGATCCCCTACTAGTGTAGTTGTGTTGTCTATTTCTTCTCTTTTAACTTCTCCAATAGGAATTTGGATGCTATTCTAATTGGTATATATATGTTTAGTATTGATATTTCTTCATTATTTTTGTTACCCTTTAGTAAGATCAAGTTTACTTCCTAATCTCTTTTACTTTACCGTTATGCTCCTCTTTTTTCCTTCCCCTCTTTCTTTCCTTCACAGTATTTTGCTTCTGACCACCACCTCCCTCTAACAGCCCTTCCCTTTTAGAGTTCCTTCCCCTTTTTTATACCTTTCCCCTAATACTTCTGTTTTCCCTTCTATTAGTCTTTCCCTTTCTTTTCCTCTTTACCCTCCCACTTTCCTATAAGGTAAGACTAGTTTTTCTCCGAATCCAAATATGTCTGATATTCTCCCTTTGAGCCAAATATGAGAGTAAAATTCACATAATGTTCATCCTCCTACCTTTTTTCCTCAATTATAATAGTTCCTCTTTGTGAAATGTTATTTCCCTTATTTTACCTCCTTTTTGCTCTTTTTTCCAATATACTCCCCTTTCCACCTCATTTTTTTTTATATTATCATAATAAAATCAAATTAAACCAGCACTCTGTAGGTGTATCCTTAACAGAAATATAGTTCTCTAAGTTCTTTCTTTTTTTACATTTTTGTGTTTCTCTTGAGTTGTGTATTTAGATATAGATAGATAGATAGATATAGATATAGATAGATAGATAGATAGATTGTCCTACTCTAGTCTTTTCATCAGAAATAGATGGAATTCACCTATATCATTGAATATTCATGTTATTTCCTGAAAGGTAATGCTCATTTTAGCTGGATAATTTATTCTTGGCTTTAATCCAAGTTCCTTTGCCTTTTGGAAAATCTCCTGGGTAATCCTTATTGTGGCTCCTCAGTATTTAAATCATTTCTTTCTGGCTGCTTGCAAAATTTTTTCTTGGTCCAATAATTCTGAAATTTAGCCATGATATTCCTTGGTGTTTTCATTTTAAGATGTCTTTTATGAAGTGATCCATGAATTCTTTCAATGGCTGTTTTATCTTCTGAATCTAGGACATCTGGGCAGTTTTCCTTTATGATTTACTGTAAGATAATGTATACAATTTCTTTTTTCCTCATGACTTTCAGGAAATCCAATAATCCTTAGATTGTCTTTTCTAGATCTCTTTTCAATATCAGTTATTTTTCCTATGAGGTATTTTTTTTTCATTTTTTTTTTTTTGCTTTTGTTTGATTGGTGATTCTTGATGTCTTTTTGAGTCATTCCCTTCTATTTTTTCAGCTCTAATTTTTAGTGTATTAGTTTCTTCAGTTGCATTTTTTAGCTCCTTTTGTATTTGGCCAAATAAATTTTTAAATTTATATATATATATGTAATATATATATCCTTACAAAATAGGTACGAAAAAAATATACACTTATTGAAAAACAGAATTTGTGAGATGGAAAAAAAATCCATAGAATAAAATAACTCATTTAAATTTATATAGTTGTTTTTGCTTTTTTATTCATCATTTTTTAAGGAATGAGGTCTGCTTTTAATGTAAAGGTGTGACTGCTGCTTTAGTTTGCCTTGGCACAGTTTTGCTGATTGATTTCTGGTGCTGATAATTGAAGCCAGGTCCCCCTTTCCCCTCTTCCCTCCCCAATTCTTCTAGGGCTCAGCGGTTTACTATTTGCCTTTTGTAGCAAATCTGCCAAACTACCTGCTTGCAACCAGGACAGAGTAGACTTAGAGGCTTACAGAAGATTCCCTGGTACAGTTCACCCTACCCAACTCCTTGTTCTGGGCTCCCTGTGCTGTGGTCTGGGCTCACAGACTGTCCTCCTACCCATTCCAAACAGACCTGTGCTGAGGTTCTTCCAAGGTATCTTCTAGAAATGTATTGCTATTCCAAATATTTGTGGGTTCTGTCGCTTCAAAAGTGTTTAGAGGCTCAGTCTTATGTTTGTTTGAGGGAAGGTCAGAGGGTGTCAGAGAATTTTGTGTCTAGTCTCCACCATCTCCTGGAAACTGAATTTTGGCACTTAGAGGCTGACAGAAATTGAACATGACCACAAAAGAATCTCTAATGTTAATGAAGAGGAAATAATCTGATTGGTGCAAAGTTCTGTTGTTTGAAAGATGTAATTGGAAGAAAAGAAGTTGTTCTACTTTATATGAAGAGCTGACAGGACCAAAGTTTGTCTTGCTCTCTAGAGTCATCTACAGAGAAAGAAAGGGTAACATCAAATATTTTGTGCCCCTTTTACATTCTATATGGCTTTAGAGAAAAATCACCTGGAAAAGTTTGCAGAAGATAACTAATGGAATTTTTATTTGTAATATTTATTTATTTAAAACTAAATAGAAAAAAAAAAGATGAAATATAAAAAGAAAGTAAAGGATTAAAATTTTACCATATTTCAAGAATAACATAAAAAAGTCTCAAAATACGTAGCAATAAATATCCATTTCAAGAAATCATATATAATAATAGAAGAAATAATATTCATGACTCTTTATCTTTACTTCCTTGTACGTTATTCTTTTGTTCTTTGCTGTGTACTTTTTACTTTTTTTTTTCCCCTTTTACTTCTTACACTTTCTCCAAGCAGGCTACAGTTAAGCACAGGTATATTTACACATACATATATGCATACATTCATACCCAAATTCATACAGTACATATATCAATACACACATATGTATGTATACAAATATATAAATCTGTGTGTGTATATATATATATATAGTATATATATATATATATATATATATATATGTAAATATATGTAGATATATGTAGATATGTACCTAAAACATTATCAATATGGCTAACACATAATGTAGATTTCTCTTTTCATTGAATCTTTGTCTGAGATCAATGATTACTAGTCCTACTTTTTTGTTTGTTTGGTTGGTTGTTTTGTTTTTTGTTTTTTTGGGGTTTTTTTTTGTAATAAATACTATCCTTTTTTTCTTTAAGTATTTAGGAGGGTGTGACCAAATTTATACTATACAAACACATACATACACATACACACACACACACGCATGTATGACACCTGGATAGTAAAGTGGCACCATGCCAGGAAACGGAATCATTTCCATTTTAATTGTTTCAAGAAAACTCTGAAAATCACCTGAAAGGATAAAATATCAGGTACTAAGGCATGCTAAACATTCCAGCTCTACTACAGAGAGCACAGCTCCATCGACTTAGCTAACACTCAAATGTCAAATATATGCTTTCTAAAAAGATTATTTGATGTAGATGTAGATGATTTGTCCTTTTACAGGACACGCACTAACCAAGTGTTCAGAAAAATTGATACAAGGACACTTTTAAGTTTTCTCTTAAGAAATTTAGAATTGACTAGTATCTAAGACCCTATCAAGATGAGGTCAGGATGGGTTCATGCTTTAGACCTAAAGAGTGATATTATAGGCAACTTAGAAGAACAAAGAATAGTCGATCTATTTAATCTGTGGAGAAGGAAGGAATTTGTGTCTGAAGAACTGGAGTATATTATGGAATGCAAAATGTATAGATTTGATTACACTAAATTAAAATATTTTTGTACAAACAAAACCAATGCAGACAAGATTAGAAGGGAAACAATAAGCTAGGAAAATTATATTCAAGGATTTTGATAAAGGCTTCAATTTTAAAACATAGAGAAATGACTGAAGTTTATAAGAACTCAAGCATTCTCGAAATGTGAAATGGTCAAAGGATATGAACAAACAATTTTCAGATGAAGAAATTGAAACCATTTCTAGTCATATATAAAGATGCTCTAAATCACTATTGATCAGAGAAATGCAAATTAAGACAACTCAGAGATACCATTATATACCTATCAGATTGGCTAAGATGATAGGAAAAGATAATGATGAATGTTGGAGAGGGTATTGGGAAACTGGAATATTAATACATTTTTGGTGGAATTGTGAACTGACTCAGCCATTCTGGAGAGCAATTTGGAACTATGCTCAAAAAATTATCAGACTATGTATACCTTTTGATCGAGCAGCATTTCTCCTGAGCCTATATCCCAAATTGATCTTAAAGGAGGGAAGGGACCAACATGTGCAAAAACATTGGTGGCAGCCCTTTTTTGTAGTGGCTAGAAACTGGAAATTGAGTGGAATGACTGAATAAATTGTGGGATATGAATGTTATGGAATATTATAGTTCTGTAAGAAATGACCAGCAGGATGATTGCAGAGAAGCCTGGAGAGACTTACATGAACTGATGTTAAGTGACATGAGCAGAACCTAGGAAATCATTGTACATGGCAACAGCAAGACTATATGATGATCAATTCTGATGGATGTGACTCTATTCAGCAATGAGATGCTTCAAACCAGTTCTAATTGTCAGTGATGGAGAGCTACCTACACCCAGAGAGAAGACTGTAGGAACTGAGTGTAAACCACAATATAGCATTTTCACTCTTTATGTTGTTGTTTGCTTGCATTTTTTTTCCTCCTCAGTTTTTTTTCCTTCTTGATGTGATTTTTTTTTGTTCATCATGACAATTGTAGACATATGTATAGAAGAACTGTACATATTTAATATATATTAAATCACTTGCCATCTAGGGGAAAATGTGGGGGTAAGGGAGGGGGAAATTTAAAGCACAAGGTTTTGCAAGGGTGACTGTTGAAAATTATTTATGCATATGTTTTGAAAATAACATGTTTTAATAAAATAAGAAATTTAGAATTGATAGTATGACATGAGAGACACTGGCAGGCATGGCATGCCATCTTCAGAGAAAGTGTTATGCTCTGTAAGCAAAGCAGAATTCCATTAGCTCAGAAGAAACATGAGATAACATAAATTTAGAGAAACCATCTCAAATGTTTCTAGGGACTATTTGTGCCCAATATGTGGCAAAGCATTTCTAGGTCATATTGTTCTGACCAGCCACAGTTGAACATAGTGTAATTTGACTCTAAGATATTGATGTCATTTTGGCCCTCTTTGAGAATGAAAAATATCTGCTATTACCTAATAAACCCTTTCTTGATGTGAATGGGTTTTAAGACTTGCCAGTCTTCCTCCCTTCCCCTTTAATGCTTCTATGTTGATGTACTTTCTCTTCACCTCATTTGTATAGCATAATTAATGGTTTTATCTTAATCTTGACAGTTTTGCTTTTTAGAGTTAGATCATACATAGCTCTGCCCCATTTTTTTCTTTTGAACAACCCAATTACTGTTGTCAATCTTAAATATATAGTTTACAATTCTTCACTAAAAGAAATATAAGCAATTTGTCACTTTTGAGTCCCTTGAAATTAATTTTTGATGTTTGGCTTTTATTTATTAAATTTTCTATTGAGTTAAGGTTTGGTTAAGATAATCTGTGAAAATCTGTGAGTTTGCTCAAGGTTTACTTTTTTCCTTCAATATTATGGTTAGTTTTGATGGATATGTTATTTTTGGCCACTGGATAGTTCTTTTAATTGTTGATATATAATATTTCAGGACTTGTGGTCTTTTATTGTGGCTACTTATGAATACTGTACAATTCTAATTGTATCTCTAACATATTTGAATTCTTTTTGATTGTTTTTAATAAAATTCTATTTTTGATCTGGGGGTTTTGTAATTTATCATGTGTTTTCCATATAGGAAATCCTTATATGATCTTTTTGAAGTGGTAATTGGTGGATTTTCTCTTCTTGTTCTATCACTCCAGGAATTTTTTTTTTTTGATTATTCCTTGTATTATTGTATCAAGGTTCTTTTTTGGTCATGGATTTCACATAGTCCAATAATTCAAATATTTTCTAATATTTTCCCTTCTAAATCTGTTTTCCAGATCTATTTTAACAAGATGTTTCACATTCTCTTTATTTTTTTTTCATTCTCTTTCTCTCTCTTTACATATATATATATATATATATATATATATATATATGTATATGTATACACATATATATACATATACATATATATATATATATGTAAGTTTTGTTTTGTTTTGTTATTTCTTGGACTCTTTTAACTTTGATGTAGCAGTGACTCTGAAGACATTTTGACCTAAGAGTGCTCTTGTCTGTTAATGATTGAAAAAGTTCTCTGACCTAGGAATGTAAGTGCTCTTGTCTGTCAAGAATTGTAAAATGTAATATTTCTTCTCTTAAATTTTAGGGAAAATATATTAGTGATCCTGAAGCCCTTCTGACCTGAGAATGCTCTTGTTCTAATAATCTGTCTGTCAATGATTTCAGTCTCCTGCCCTTAGAATAGTCCAACAAACATTACTGTCAAATATAATCTATTGGCCAATAATGACCAAAGTTCCTGAGCCACCTCTCAAACCTCCCTGAAAGCCATAAAATTAGCAAATATGATCTTTTGATCACTAATGTTCAAAGTTCCTGAGAGACCACTGTTTTGGGGTCCATTCCCATTTACCTCTTCCATCCTGGTCATGTCAGTACTATTAAGACTTTAAATTTTTTTTTTAATGTACATTGCTTTATCAATCACAGAGTGAGAGAGAAATCAGAACAAAAGAGAAAAAAACATGGGAGAGGAAAAAAAAAAGCAGAAAGAAGAACTGAACATAACTTGTGTTGTTTTACATTCAATCTCGATAGTTTTTTTTCTTTTTTTCTGCATGCAAATGGAATTTTCTGTCCAAATTCTATTGGGATTGCTTTGGATCACCGAACCACTGAAAATAACCAAGTATTTCATAGTTGATCATTGCACATTCTTGTTATTATTGTGTACAATGTATTCCTGGTTGTGCTTGATTTGCTCAGCATCAGTTCATGCAAATCTTTCCAGGCTTTTCTAAAATCAGCTTGTTCATCTTTTATAGAACAATAATATTCAATTACCTTCATATACTATGGCTTATTCAGCCTTCCCCAATTGATGGGCATCTCATTTTCTAATTTTTTTTTTTACCACAAAAAGAGCTGCTACAAACATTTTTGTACATGTGGATTATTTTCCCTCCTTTATGATTTCCTTGGGATATAGACTCACTAATGGCACTGCTGAATCAAACATTAAGTCTTTTAGGATTAAGAGAGGTAATATTGCTTTGTTATCTTACCCATCTTACTTAGTAGAATAGCTGAATTATACAAATTATTCCCAGGCTGATTCTTGAACATTTCCAGAAAAAAAGATAAAAGAAAGGAAAGTACAGTGAGTGAATCTTATTGTTCTTGAAAATAACTTAATATGATTCAGCAATAGGAAGACAATCAATATGAGAGAGAAAACAATGGCATATAAGAGTAGAACTTTGTAGAATATTCATGATTATGATTCAAAAGGAGGAAGAGGAATCAGTCAGGGAAACAAAGGACAATTAGAATCAAAGGAGAAGACCTCAATTCAGGGATGTGGAACCCAAGAAAAGCAAGAGCTTAGTGAGAAGAAAACCAACTTCAAATTAAACAGGTCCAGAATAAGAAAAACTGAATGAAAAAAAAAAAATCATTGAATGTGGTGAATAAGATGGTATTGGTAATGTTTTAAAAACAAATAAACTCAAGAATTGGAAAGAAAGGAGCAAGAGTGTTAGACAGGTTTTAGGTTTAAAGAAAGCTACATTTGTAAGAGTCAAGTAACTAATATGATAAAGAATCTTAAGCTTATACCAGACCAAAAACAACAACAACAACAACAACAAAGGAAATGAATATGTTTCATTTTAAGAAAACAAGATTTTGGGGAATTAGTTATTAATTATTAGATGAGAAATGTTTGATCTTGAAGAATGGCATTAAAAGTTATTGATGGAAGTTGAAAACAGATAAATTTAGGTTTGATATAAGGAACAATGTCATAATAATTACAGCTACCTCCAAGTTCAACATAGTATTTTGGGAAGCAATGAGTTCCTTTTCTCTCATTAGAAGTTTTAAACTATATTAATTAAAGTATATATTTTACATAGTGTATTACTCATAAAAAATAAGTTTCTTGAAGAAAGGGCATAATTCATTTGTGACTTTGCATTTCCAGTATTTAGCACAGTTTCCTATACTTAGCAGTTGTTTAATGAAATGTTTATTGTTTGACTAATTCAAATAAAGGCAACTTGTGAGATATATTACAGAGAGATTCACCTTTATTGATGAGGTAAACTGGATGGTCTCTGAAGTAGCTTTTAACTCTAAGATCTTGTGATACTTTCTTTAATAGTTCAGGAATATGAACAAAGCAAACAATGGAGCATATCTAGTATTTGGGATTGCCAATGTAGTTATGATGAAAGGCCATGAAAAAAAATATTAGGTTAGCTCCTAAAAGCTGATGAAGTCTAAAATATATGAGCACATTAAGAAAAGTTGAAGGTGCATAGCACTTATATTTGAAAATTTATTTCCAAGAGAAGATAAGCAATTATGAGTATCTAGCATTGGAAATACACAATTTACAAAAGATTTAGGGAATGAATAATGTAGAAATTGGAATTCTATATCAGTATCAATATGTTGTTTATTAGACTTTATGAAGAGTTGGGGAAAAAATCACTGCATATGTTGATATAGTAATAACTTCAATGTCCATTAATCCCTAGGGTTACCTAAACCTTTTAGTTGTTATTGATATTTCTGTTGGTCTTTAAGGTTTACAATAAATTTTAAAAGGATCATTACTTTTCCTCCTCCAAACATTTATGTGAGTTAAGTGTTATAGGTAGCATTGACACTTTACATATGATAAAACTAAAGATCAAAAGAGTTTAAGTCACTTACTCAAGAACCTATAGCTAAGATGAATCAGAGGAAACATAACACATACGTACATACAAATGTATACATATATGTATACATGTGTACATATACATGCAATTGTGTTCTCTTCTAACAAATTAAAGCAGTTCAACAGTGGCTTTAGGAAAATTATTGGTAGAGCTGGTATGAAGTTTCATTCAGAACATAACATTAAGTGGTTAGGGTGAAAAATATCTAAATAAATTGTTTGAGCTTTGAGTTCAACTTGCTTTTTTAAGAGTTTACACAACTGGAATGTTAGTAAATTATAGAGCTTTAGCTGTGTAATTTGTGTGGAAGAAACATAGGAGGTACTCAATAAGAGGACCAAAAAGATAACTCAAGTAGATCTATTAACAGCCTGATTTGAGCACCCTGCTGCGTGCTTTTTAATTTGTATTCAGAATTTTAGAAGGGACTACTCTGAACACAGAAGAAACCTAAGGGAAATCTTGGGTGTTTAAAATAAAAAGATGATACATGTTTAAATAGCTTCTTCTTTTCAGTCTTTCAGAAAGCAGAAATGAATAGATACCTTAAATATCTACCTTACAAATTTTTATATTGATTTTTTTACTGCAAACCTATCAGATCTTGAATTTTATTAAGAAATCTAGAGATAAATGCTTGGTAATTTTTTAAAAAAACTGATTTTGTGCAAACAAGAAATAGCTGTATTGTTTTTCTTTTCTTTTCTTTTCTTTTTTTTTTTTTTTTACCCATTACTCTTAAGTTCAGAACAGTTTTTTTTTTCTTTTCTTTTCTGAAATTTCCCTTGGAAATCACTTTCCCACCTCTCACCAGTACTGACATATTGGTCTTCAAGAAAAGCATTTGCTAGAATCCTCCATGTTCTAAGGAGTAATTCTCTGAACTGCTATCCTCCTAAAGATGCACACACTATGTGAGCTATCCTTTAAAAATTAAGCAGTAGAATTCCTCCTTTGTCATGATATTTACTCAAAAAATATAGTAAGAATAATACTTTTTTAAAAAAACATTTTCCCCAAACTACAGGCACAATTTCCCATATATACAGGGTCTGGGATCCTCTTTCACTACTTCAAAGGATCATTTCTGAAATTTCTTTCCATAAGAAGGAGGTGAAAAAGATGAATTACCTCCCATATGAAAATCCTTCTTCATGCCCTCAAGGATTTTTTCAGTGAAATAATTGATTCATTTTTAAATGTGACCAGTCTAGTCTCATATACCAGATTTCATTGGTAGATGATGACCATGAATAGTTAGGGATAAAATTAATGAAGGAATCTCTGCCTTGAAACAAGTTCATTCCCTTCTTTTACAAGTTAACCTTTTAAGTTTTGGATTTTTTATTACATACAAATTGGTTCTTTTGCATGAGAAAGGTGTTTCCTTTTAAATTCTAGTATGTATTGTTATTATTGTTGTTGGTGTTGTTTTACACTATCCCCCAAATAAGTCTAATGGACTAAATGCTACTTTCACAATATGAAATGTTCTTTAGATCCTCTATTTGTTCCAGGCCCCTTCCCATGAGTAGATTAACATCAGAAGAAGAGAGGGAGGGAGAGAGAGAGAGAGAGAGAGAGAGAGAGAGAGAGAGAGAGAGAGAGAGAGAGAGAAAGAGAGAGAGAGAGAGAGAGAGAGAGAGAGAGAGAGAGAGAAAGAGAGAGAGAGAGAGAGAAAGAGAGAGAGAGAGAGAGAGAGAGAGAAAGAAAAAGAGAGAGAGAGAGAAAGAGAGAGAGAGAGAGAGAGAGAGAGAGAGAGAGAGAGAGAGAGAGAGAGATTGACAATAATTATTTATAAAATAGTCTTCTGGAGGTAGAGCCTATATGGCAGAGTGAAGCCAAAAAGGTACTCCAGTTCTCCCAATTTCCCTTGAATATCACATGAAACAACGTTTCTAAAGAAGGTCTAATGGAATGGAATCAATCTCCAGCTCAAGATAGACTGGAAAAAAACTTCAACCAATGTAAATCTCACTGAAGTGTAAAGGATTTTCAGACCAGCTCAGATAGTCTGTGGGAAAGTCAGTGAGAGGGTCTAATTCACAGCAAATCGTCAGGTAAGATTCTCAGTCCTAGATCAGTAGAATAGCAAATCAGCGGGACAGTTTCCATTCTCAGCTGAGAAGTCAAACTCTGGAAAATCAGGGTTTTTCTAAAGAAAAGATTTTCTAAAGAAATCAGGAAAAGTTACCCCCTGTGAATACAAGGGGTCCCAGTGTTCAAAGTCAAGGCTCAGAGCTACACAGGAAGCTTGGGACAGCTTCCCTTTACTGAAGGAGCATAATTTTAACCCCTGGCTAATCTTGTGGTATTCTACTGAAAAGAAGGCTGCCCCAGGAACCTCTAGGAAAACCCACCAAGAGCATTATATATATATGTAATACAAAAAAATGCTCTAAATCATTATTGATTAGAGAAATGCAAATTAAAACAACTCTGAGGTAGTACCTCAGACCTCTCAGATTGACTGAGATGACAGGAGAACATAATGATAAATGTTGGAGGGGTTGTGTGATACACTAATGCAATTGTTGGTGAAATTGCAAAATAATCCAACCATTCTGGTGAGCAATCTGCAACTTTGCCCAAAGGGCTATAAAACTGTGTGTACTCTTTGACCCATCAGTGCCATTATTGGGTCTGTACCCCAAGGAAATCATAAAGAAGGAGAAAGGACCCACATGTACAAAAATGTTTGAAGCAGTTCTTTTTATGGTAGCAAAATATTGGAAAATAAGTAGATTCTATATGCATTTGCCCCTTAGTTTCCCTTCACATCACCAAATTTCCAGAGTAAGAATGTTTTAATTCTTGAGCATCCTACTGTATTCTTGATGAACTTAAGCAGTGTTTATAGAATAGTACAAAAATGTATTGGTGAAAAACATTCAACAACTGAGCTTTTCAGAAAGTTTAAAAGAAAAGATTCATACACTTTTGAGATTAATCCGAATTATTAATATGTTCTTAAGTCTAGACAGTCAAAAATAACTCAAGCACTGATTTATAGCTATTAACAATTTCTGTGGCATAAACATAAATTTATAATAGCTTTCATAAACTTATTAGACTTGGCTTTACCACTCTTTTAGGAATAGAGAAAGATTTTGAAGGAAAAATAATGAATCTAGTTTTGTTTATGTTCAGTTTAATTTGCCTATGGAAGATCTAGTTGGAGATGTCTAATATGCAGATGGAAATGTCTGGATTGGATGTCAGAAGAAAGATTAGGGCTGTACAAGCAAATCTGACAATCATCCACATGAAGATGATAATTGAATCAATAAGAGCTGATGAAATCATTAAGCACAATAATATTGAGAGTGAAAAGAAGAGGACTTAGGGAATTCCCTTTAGAAATACTATTTTTCTGGCTCTCCTAGACAAAGAATCAACAAAGTTTAGAAAAGGGTAATCAGTCAGGTAGGATAAAATATATTGAGAAAAATAATCATTCTGATTCCTACCAATAAGCACTCATAATTTAATTCATCTCTAAATAGTGAAATAACCCATATTCACTGCTAACATCTCATATAATTTCATCCCCAGGTGAGCTGTATTGTCATCTTTTTTATTGGATGGATGCCTAGTAATCCTGTTGAGTTGGATTACATAAGTTTGCTCTTATTGAAAATGGCATGTATTCCTCTGTATTGTATGATATTTTCCTCTGTATCCACATCTTCATTAAACCTTCTATCTAATTTCCCTATGTTATATATCCAAGAAGAGGACAGTGACACAGTGTAGTATTTTTTTTCCAATTTAATAATTCCCATAGTTATATTTTACAGTGATTCCCAAAGTTAAAGACTTGTAATTTTCATATTTATTTTCTCATGTTAAAAGTCTTCTTGACTTTTGCTTTAGTTAGGGAGGTGATATCACTATTTCAGAGGTTTAAAAAAAAAGCAGAGTACTATTGATGTAGCATGTCATTTATCAGTTAGAAAAGAGGTGATATATTCAAAATATAGAATGAGACATACATTTTTAGATCTAGCCAATACAGGCATTTATTTGAATATTTGTTATAAAAGTTTTGTTTATCTTATTTTTAATTTTTTTTTTTTTGGCTAGTGCTATGCTAAGAGAAGACTAGTGATAGATTGTTTTAAACAGATAAGAGATTTACTGAAACAGGTTAAAAGGAAACAAAAATTGGGGGTAAAGAACAGAATAAAGTAGGATGACTATAAAAGTTGCATCGTGAATTTATTTTATAATTAAGTAAAAAAGTTGCAAATAATGGCAATCCATAGTTTCATATGCAATTCTTTTCTTTTGTTCTACTGTTTATATAAAAATGTTTATTTTCCTTGATGCTGGTTAAGGAGAAATATTTTAAATGAAGAAAAAGGAAAGGAGTGATATATATATATATATATATATATATATATATATATATATAGTAAAATATGTAGTGCACAGGAAATATACACTTCCAAAAATCAGTGAGGTTAGCCACATTCATTCCTTTTTCAAGATACTGAGGTATAAATCATTTATATATCCCCATTTATGAAAAGAGATCCTAAAGAATTCCAACCGTCTCTTTTCAGATACCTTGGCAAGCTAATGACAAAAATATTCTTAGGGAGGTTTTCTGCAATAATTCTCAAAGAATACATATAAGAAATTATTTTCTCTGACTATTTAAAAGACTAGTATTAAAACTTAGATTTGGTTAGGAAACCTCCTCATCACATTTTTCCTTTCTTACAGACAAGTGGTTTCTAGGAATTTAAAGATCCCATGGTATGATCAATTTCTTGTTTAAATCCAATATCATCCAAGCAATTTCTTAGTGATTTTGTGAAATGTCTTCGCCTTTGTTTCCCATTGCTAGTCCCCCTATGTTTTCAGCTTGGCTATTTTCGCTTGCAATATTATTTTAGAATTTAGTCATAGCTAGATTAAAAAGGTTACTCAGTTTAATCTGTAATCCTGTAATGGTAAAAATTATTGTACAATCAGTGACATTTACAGTTGAAGTGTCTCATCTTTATGAAGACATCTCTTTTAACTTACATAGGAATTTGTATGTATCAATAAAATCTTAAATCTGGTATAAGATGTTTAAATATTTTTGAATATCATAAAATGTTGAAATATGAGGGAAGAATGAAATGAGAGATTCTGGGTCTATCCAAGTAGGTGGAAGCACCAGTATAGATTGAAAAAAAAATACAAGTTTTGAAAGAATTGAATGATAAGAACACCATTAAAACAATAAAAGGTCCCCCAAAGATCATACTATTATTTCACAAAGAAAAAGAATAAATAATTGATTTTAAAGCCAAAAACATATAGATTTTGAAATCCAAGCATATAATCAGAAATTATGCCTACATAAACCATAGCATTACTTCCATTTCAGCTCAATGAAGAAGAAAAACTTTACAGAACTAGATATAACACTATGGAACATTTCTTATATGCCAATGGATGTCAATTAGTCTCTAAGAGAATATCTCCAAATATTAAATGGAAAGTGGGAAGTTCTTGTAGCAAAGACGGAATCTGAGAAAATGTATTAATTTAATTGAAAATGACTGAAATATGAAACTTTTACCAAATCTTGACTCTGAAACATAAAATTCCAGATTCACTTTTCCAAAAGAACTATTCAAAGGGACTATATTATTTATGTGCTACTGTTTGGCATTTTGATTAGAAGAGCTAGTGCAGTTTTTTCACTATTTTTGAGTGTTTGAAATTATTTTAATAATGTATACATATATATGTATATATATACATATATATATATATATAATTTTATTAACATTCACTGAGATCTTTTGTTTTTTTTTATTTGAATAGCTATTTCTTTTTATGTGACTAGTAAAACATATCTAGACTTGGTTGGATAGAGAATTGGAAAACCTATATTGTCATATCCTGAAATGATATAAAACACCTAAGTGAAAAAAGAAGAAATGCAACTTTATTCAAGATTAAAAAAGAAAATAAAAGAAAACTTTGGAAACCAGGGTCAACCACAAGTGCAGAGAGCCATAGATTTCCCAAACTAGAGACCTATGCAAAAGTTATATATATATATATATATATATATATAATACCTTGGAAGGAGAGAGGAGGCTAGGAGTGTCAAAGCCTGTCCTCCATAATCTGGGCAAAAGAATTCATTCTGGTCATTTGGCCCCTCATGGCATAAATCCCAATCCAAAAGGGTTAAGAATGTGGATGGGGCATTGAAATGGTTTTGTTTACCAAAGATTCCAGAGCATGCCTTACAGTGTAGCTCAGCTCCATCTAATCTCCTTATTTTAAGAGTAGTAAAATAGGGGCATTACTGAAATTTTGACTTTGTTAGGATGACTAAGCCGGTGAAGACAGTTCACATAACAATGGCATTAATTTTCTGTCATTAAATTAACAATTATATTAGGGGCAGCTAGGTGAGCAGTGGATAGAGCACCAGCCCTGAAGTCAGGAGGGACCTGAGTTAAAATCTGGTCTCAAGACACTTAACACTTGCTACCTGTGTGGCCCCGTACAAGTCACTTAAACCCCAATTGCCTCAGCAAAAATAAATAAATAAATAAATAAATGAAATAAAAATAATAATAAAAAACAATTATGTCAACAATTGCACTCTCTCTCTCTCTCCAGCTCTCTTTCTATCTCTCTGTCTTTCAATACACACTCATAGGCATGTATGTGCATACATATGTATGTCTGTGTATGTATAAATATATATAAATATATATAAACATATAAACACAATCATATGTGTGTGTTTATGCATGTATATGTGTGCAACTCCTGTGTTTAGAAGATTGAAAAAGGATTTTCTTCAGAATAAAGGAATTCATATTTGAAACAGAGTGTGCTTAAATGTATTATAAATAACAGCATGTTTTACTATTTTATATTATTTGTTGCATCATATAATCAGTATGATTTTGCTAAAGGCAAAACTATCTCATGCTGGTAGAAGCACTCATGATATATACTCATAAAGATGAAAAAATGAAAAGCAATAAATGTAAATATGGCATTATGACAAGAAAGTAGTCTTTACTTTGTTCTGTCAACCAGACTAGAAGTGGTCTCTAACCTATGGGTGGCCAAAGAAAGCATCTCAGAGATAGAAGACACAGGAGTCTAGTAGTAGTTTGATTTCAAAGTGAGGAAAACACTTGCAATTGGACATCCTGAATAAGAAGGCTTATTATTGCTGGGGTATGGGTAGGGCTTATATACCAAAACTTACAAAGGGGCTGGACCCCAGGACAATCATTCTTAGGTCTGAAGTAGGCAATTTCCATGACAATTCTGTGGATATAATTCCCAGGTTGATCATCTCAAGTCTGAGGAGTCATTAAGCCTTGTTCAGCAGGTTATAGAATGAGAGTTAGCATGGAAAGATCAGGAGCATAGTATGTGGTTCAGTTCCCTTGACAGTTAACAAGAAACAGAGATTGTAGCCATGTCAGAAAATATGATGAAGGACTTTAGCTTCTTTTGACTCTTAGGTCTGAGGGAATAGGAAGACCCCAGACAAATCTGAACAGTTATTAATATGAAATTCATCAATCCTTCAGTGAACACTGGTAGAGGTCAAAGCAATATACTTTGCCAGATGGTGAGATCATCTAGAGCCCCCAAAATTGTTGTTATCCAAGTTGGGGCATAGCCTGCTTTTTAAGATCTTAATTCTGAGAAACATGGTGTCTCCTAATTTATTGACATTTCTCCCTATTGGCCAAAGGGAAAGGGTCTGAAAGAACCCCTATTTTTATGCCCCACAAAAAAAGAGGCAGGTATAAGTCAAGATGCCACAAGAAGCCAGTTGGGTCAATACAAGAATTTTTATCCCTAGAAATCAATTTCTTAAGGGGATGCATTAAGGAAATATCTCCCAGGAATCATTGCTAACTATTGTTTATAAGTAGAAAAGGAGGATGGAAGCAAAAATATATAGAGAGAAAATGCTTAAATAAAGTTTTTGGTGTTACAGCACATAATAAAGGCTAAGAAAACACTAGGACTGTGCTTAATGCTCATCCAAGATCTGGTATACCTGTCTCTTCTGGCTGTGGGCTGCTTCTGGGTATGTACTAAATTTGGAGAATTTCAGGTCATATACTTTTTGTTATTTCTATTTTTACCTGAATTATGCATTTGATATAAGAAATGTATTTAAGCTGAGATTTAAAAAAAATTTAGCCAGCATCAGATAGTTTTGACAATTACTAGTTCAAAAATATAGCTATAATCTAATACTGCTAAACCTCCTTCCATTACATTTTTAAATTATTTATTTTGTTATTTTGACTCTTTAATCTTTATTTTTTATTATATTGGCTTTGCCTATCCATGTATAATTTATACCTTTCTAATTTTTCAATTACTTAAATCTATAGTTTCTGGGTTGTTTGGGCAAATTTAATTTCAGGTATTTTATATTTTCAAGGGTTTTTGTTGTTATTGTTGTTTGTTTGTTTTTTGAGGAATGTCTTACAATCTCTTCTTGCAGAGTTTTGTTTAGGAATACACATAAATGCTGATGGATCATATTGTCCACAAAAAGAGATAATTTTATTACCTCATTCTCTATTTTGATTCCTTCTCTTGCTAGAATTTTCAATACAATATTGAATAGTACTGTGACTGGTCTTTATTTCATACCTGTTCTTACAAGGAAGGCTTATTGGTTTTTCTCTATCATAAAGAATGCTTGCTGATGATTTTATGTAAACATGCTTCTTATCAATTTAAATAAAAACACATTTATATCTATAATTTCTATATAATTATAATTTTCCTAATGGTAGAATTTTTTTCCCAATTACATGTAAAAATAGTCTCAAACATTTCTTTAATAGCTTTTTAATTTGCATTTTTTATTCCATTTTTTCTGACCTCTCCTCAAAAGGTCAAACAATCTGATATACTTTATATCTGTACAATCATATTAAATAAATGTTCACATTAGTCATCATCAAAAAGAAAAGTAAAAACAAAATAGAATAACACAAGAAAGAAAAACACAAAAAAAGTGAAAATAACATGTTTTGATCCTCATTCAGACCCCATAGTTCTTTCTCTGGATGCAAGTAGCAGTTTCCATCAAGGGTTTTTTTTTTGGATTGTCTTATATCATTGTATTGCTGAGAAGAGTTAAATTTATCAAAGTGAATCATCAAAAAAAGTTGTTGTTAGTATATAAAATATTCTCTAAGTAATTTTTACATAAGAAATCAAAGCCATCAAAGTCATATAAAAATTGTTCAAATCACTATTGATTAGAGAAATACAAATTAAAACAACTCTGAGATACCAGTTCACATTTATTAGCTTGGCTAAGGTGACAAGAGAAGATAATCATAAATATTGGAAAGGATGTGGGAAAACTTGGATACTAATGCATTATTAGTAGACTTGTGAACTGAACCAAGAATTCAAGACAGCTATTTGGAACTATGCCCAAAGGATTACACAATTGCACAACAGTGTGATTACTGTATCATCATTCCTTATAGCACAGTAATACTTTATTATTTTCATATACTATAACTTATTCAGCCATTCCTTAATTTATGAGGATCTCTTTAATTTTCAAGTTCTTATGTCCACAAAGAGTGCTGTTTTAAACATTTTTATACATATGGGTCCTTTTCCCTTTTTTATTATATCTTTGGGATACAGATCCAGTAATGGTATTGATAGATCAAAGGACATGATCAGTTTTAGAGTCCTCTGGCATAATTCCAAATTGCTTTTCAGAATGGTAAGATCAATTTAAAACTTCACCAATAATGCATTAAAGTTCTAATTTTCCTACGTAATCTCCAACATTTATCATTTTCTATTTCTATCATAATAGCCAATCTGATAGGAGTGAGGTGGTACCTTAATTTGAATTTTTTACTTAATAGTGATTTAGAGCATTTTTTCATATGACTATAAATGCCTTTAATTTCTTCATTTGAAAAGGGCCAGTTCATGTCTTTGACTACATATCAATTGGAAAAATGAATTGTATTTTTTAAAATCTGACTTAGTGCTCTCTCTATATATATATTTAAGAAATGAGACATTTATCTGAAACACTGGCTTTAAAAAGTATTTCCCAGTTTTCTTCTTCCCTTCTAATTTTGGATGCATTATCTATGTGCAAAAGAGTAATAATTTAATGTAATCAAAAATATTTACTTTGCTTTCCATAATGTTCTCTATATCCTATTTAGTCTTAAATTCTTTTCTCATCTATAAATCTGACAGGTAAATTATTCTTCATTCTCCTTATCTGCTAATGCTATCACTCTTTGTCTAATTATGTACCAGTTTTGATCTTATCTTGCTTTAAAGCTTTTTCCATGCTATTTTCCAGTTTTTCCTGCATTTTTTTTCAAAGAGTAAGTTCTTATTCCAGAAGCTGGCATCTTTAGGTTTATCACACAGTAGATTGCTATAATCATTGATTTTTGTGTGTTGTGTATCTTGCTTATTACACTGATACATGATTCTATTTGTTAGCCAATATCAACTAGTTTTGATGATTGCCTCTTTTTAATATAGTTTTAGATCTGGTACTCTGAGGCCCAATGGAAGCCTCTGTTGCATTTTGGACATGGGGTTTGGGGTCTTGTTCTCCCACCTTGTCTTCCCATTCTATCTCTATACCAACATTGAGCTTTCAGATGTCCTACTTTTCCATACTGAAAGCATCTACGAGTCTCTCTGGAAGTCCCTTGCCAAGAGGGATTCTGTCATCTCATGTTTGGATTTTGGGAAGTCTGCATCATAGCCTGGCTATAAAAGGCACCTGTGTCCACTGTGGCACAGCGTCTTATGAGTTCCTCTAAAGGAGCATCCTTGCGCAGTCCTAGTATAATTCTTCTGCAAACCTCATTAGCATTTTCCTTAGCAAGTTGCCTTATCAAGATGTCTGTTATTGCATTTTCTCCATTTGTTCTTATGATAGCTGTCTGCAAGCGTCCCACAAAGTCAGCGAAGGGTTCATTTGGCCCTTGTGTTATTTTTGTGAAGGCCCCCCCTTTGTCGTCTTTATTGTGAAGAGAAGCCCACGCTTTGATAGCATTATCAGCAATTTGCTGATATGCTGCTACAGAATAACCAATTTGTGCTGCGACATCTGCATAAGGACCTGTACCTGTTAGTAGGTCACAGGTGATTGCAGTATGAACTCCACTTTGAATATTTTGTTGGGCTTGTATCCTACAGAGCTCACTATATTCAGAAAGCCACAAGTAGTTCTGTCCAGGTTCTAGGCATATTTTTGCTATCGATTTCCAGTCATTAGGGGTCAAGATTTCAAAAGACAAATTTTGTAATAGCATCTTAACATAAGCTGATGTAGCCCCATAAAGAGTGCAAGCTTTTTTCAGGTCTTTGAGGATTTCTATATCATAAGAAATGAAACTGAATCTTATGAAAAAGTACAATGGACAATATATTAATGTTATTACTAAACATATATGCACCAAGTGTTATAGCATCTAAATTCTAAAGGAGAAGTTAAATGAGTTACAGGAAGATAGATAAGTATTTAGTTAGATAGATAGATAAATTAGATTCAGTTTCATTTCTTATGTTATTTAATTATTTATATTTTGCCTGGCATTTTTTGAGATCATAGAGAAAAAGTACAAGGCTGGAACAGAATATATTATGTATCCACTGAAGGAATAAAAAGCAAAAAAAAAAAAAAAAAAAAAAAAAAAAGCACATGATGGCCAGAGCCAAAACAAACAAACAAACAAACAAATAAACAACAACAACAACAACGAAGAAACAAACAAAACAGTGACAGGAGAGGCAGGGATCCAGTAGCAGTCTAATGTAAAAGTGAAGAAATTATTTGCCATTGTACAGCCTTCTGAGAAAAGGGGCTTAATTTGCTGGGACTCAAGAAGGGATTACATAACCAAAAACAACAAAAGAGCTAGATGATATCAGGGTCATTCTTAGGTCTTTAGTAGGCAATTCCCATGATAGGCCTGTGGAAAAAAAAGTCCCCAAGATGATTTCAGGTCTTAAAGGTCATTGAGACTTGTGATCATCAATCAGCAGAGTATAGAACCAGAGTTAATATAACAGCAGTACAGTATCTGGTTTGGTTCATTTGGCAATTACAAGAGATAAGAAATGTGAGCAGGTCAAGAGATGTGAAGGACAGTTTTAAGTTGTAGCATAACATTATCTTCTTGCTCTCAGATCCTGGGAAGCAGAGAGAACTCCAAAAAATCTTGACAATTATTGATTAAAATGAGACTCATAAATCTTTTAGTAAACACCTGGTGCTGGTCAAAGCAATACATTTTGTGATAGGGTGAGATCATCCAGAATTCAAAGGATTGTTATGCTGATATCAGAGCACAGCCTATGTCCTGGGATTTTGCTCTGGGAATTAGGGTGCCTCCTAATATCTTGACAATTCCTTTCCCACCATTGGTGATGTCAGCAACTGATGAAAAAAGATAATTTGTTATAGTAATGGAAAGAACAAAATTTATTTTTAAAAGATCCTTCACTGATTTAAACTTTGACGTACATTAATTTTGCTTTATAATCAAAGGGAGAGAATAAAAAAATGAAAGCAAGTTATTCAGATAATGCAGAGAAACATTGTGTTTAATTTTGCCAATTATATCATTGTCATTTAAAAAATAGATTATTACTGCATCCTAACAAATTACTAACACATTCTCTGATAACAAAGTGAGAAAAGGAAAAGAACTACGCATTCAGATTCTTAGATATGACATTTTTTTTTTAAATTTAATGCAAGTTATTTTACTAGAAGGTGTAGAATGTAGTATCTACCTCTTTATTGAAGTTTCTGTTTCTTCCTTCAGTTAAGATTCTGATCTCTTCCCCTTTCCATTCTGAGTAGATCCAGATAATTTTTAATTGAAAAACATCCCCACCATTTGGCAAGGTTTTAGAAATCTATAGAATAATATCATTTTAAGGGAACTTGAAAAATAATAGAAAAGGAAAAAAAAAAGCTTTCTAGAGATTGAATTATTGGAAATATCTGCAGTCTGAATTCCACCATTCTTCATCCTATGGTTTTGTTTGTGGTTCCCCATGTAATTAAAGGAGTGGGAAAGTAGATTTGATTACTATCTTATTGTTAAGCTTCCTCCTCAGGTTGATTAATGCTTTCTTTACACATGCACTAAGCTGTTCTACATTTCTTTTGTAAGTAATGCTAATTAGAATGAACATGCAGATAGAGCTTGCAAAACTAATGTTTGAAGTCCAGTCACTTTGGAGGTTATAATATTTACAGAAAAAAAAAAAAAAAGAGGTTTAGAGGACATATGCCATATCTGAAATATGTCCTCTGGCTTCATCTTTTTTTGGAATTTAAAATATCAGATTGTATCACAGTCACTCATATTACCTGAAATAGCCTTCTTTCACTTAGGTGATAAATACAGCTTAATTGCATACAGTGTTGTTGCCTAAAGTCTATCAGTGCCTACAAGATTCCTGTAGGTTAATTTTTACTACTCAAGAAATGTCTTGATTTGTATTGGCTTTTTGTAAACACCTGGAAGTTTTCACCTGTGGATGCCTTCCTTAAATCCTTTAAGAATTGGGGGATAACACTATACATACTGTATATTCATGCACATTCAATTTATTTTGAGACCACTACAGAGGCAGAGCCA
Organism: Antechinus flavipes; assembly: GCF_016432865.1. Classification (NCBI taxonomy): domain Eukaryota; kingdom Metazoa; phylum Chordata; class Mammalia; order Dasyuromorphia; family Dasyuridae; genus Antechinus; species Antechinus flavipes. The sequence continues at coordinate 294,126,217 of NC_067400.1, read as the reverse complement.
GGTTTTCAAAAACAAGTACAAAATAAAGATTGTCATTATCCTCAAGATTCTTATATTTTTCATTCATTTCCCCCCCTAAATGCCTCATTAGAAATATTAGTAGAAATAAACAAGGTAACTGAAGTCTGGAGAACTAAGTTTAAATTCCATGTGTGATACTTAATAATATGATTTTGGGCAAGTTATTTCACTTTCAAGGCTTGAGTTTTCTTATTTCTAATCAGAGATATACTGGCAAATATTTTAACAATTATTTATTTGAAAAGTATTTTAAATTTAAACTCCATTATAATTTTTCTATCAGTGTTTTAAATGTAGACAATTTAAAAATTCAAATCCTAATTTGTAGTGTTTACCATTTTTTGAGTTTTTAATATTTATATTAAAAAGTTAACAGTCAGTTCTAGATAGTGCTGGTTCCAATACAACCCTATGTATAATATAGGAATTACAATATTTATGGTCACCACCCTTATAAGGTTGTTGTGAACAAGGGAGACACTGTTATATACTTGTTAATTCAGTCACTTATTCTTATTTATTTTAGAACAGAGAAAATGAAACAATAGCAGCAACAGCAGGGCTATAGATACATGATAAATACATGAGTGGGGCCAAGGATCCTTACAAATAGGTCTATTTTCTTTTTCTTTGATTTTTTTGGGGGGACTCTTGACCTAGCAGTGGTATTTCCCTGTCAAGTTATATGTACAGTTTTGTAATCCATTGTCCATAGTTCCAAAATATTCTTCAGAATAGCTGGAGTAGTTCACAATTCCATCCTCACTATATCAGTATCCCACTTTTACCACAATGCCTCAAGTAGTTTTCATTTTTATTTTCTGTCATGATAGCCAATCTGATAGACATGAAGTATTATCTCTAAGTTGTCTTTATTTGCATTTCTTTAATTAGTAATTTTTAGAGCATTTGCTCCATGTAATTGTAGATAGGTTTTACTTTTCCTTCTGCAAACTGCCATTTCATATCCTTCAGCTGCTTATTAATTAGGAGATGGCAGTTGCTTTTACAAATTTGGCTCAGTTCTTTATATGCTTCAGAAATGAACTTTTATCATAAAAAAAATTTTCTGTGATTTTGTTTTCTCCCAGTTTTCATCTTTCCTTTTAATTTTGAGTACATTGATTTTTTTGGGGGGGGGGTGTAAGAAAAAATAAAACTTTTAAAGTCTGGTAATGAAAATTGTTTATTTACTTCATATTATCTTCTCTATTCTTTCTTTGGTTATAAACTCCTCCTTCATTGAGAAATCTGACAAGCAATTTTTTTTTCATGTTCTCCTATTGCTTATAACATCAACTTTTATATCTAAATCAAGTACTTATTTTCAATGTTATCTTGATATATAGTGAAAAATGTTGGTTGAAGCCTATTTTCTGCCAAACTGTTCTCTAATTGTGCTGTTGTTTTTTTTTTTTTTTTTGTTTTTTTTTTTTTTTTTTTTTTTTCCTCAAAAGGTGATTTCTTGGTGGGCAGAGCCAAGATGGCGAAGAAGAAGGCAACATTCTAAGCTCTTCCCATACCCTCATTACTAATTACCAAATTCAGCCTCAAAAATAGTGCTTGACTGGTAAAATCCATGAATATAGGAAGTACAACAATTTATCAGCAGAAGATAATCTGGAAGATTGCCAGAAAAGGTTTGTCCTGATTGGCAGGAGCAGGCCAGTGCAGGCAGGAAGATAGAACCAGAGGCTAGCATACTGATTGGACTGGGGCAGGGGTGGTCTTCGTAACTGGAAAATTTACAGGGAGGACTCTACCACATATGGGCTGCTCTGCTTTGGTTGCAAAGCAATAGATCACCAGAGAAGTTAAAGCCAAAAGTAGAGTGTACTCCAAAAAAATGCCAAAATCTAACAGGATCTAGCTACACCCACCAAAACTGGAAGTGATTTAGCACAGACCACAGCACAGCTGGGCAGCTGCATTCTGCAACAGGGGACTTTTGCCTGGGGCAGGCACACTTCTGCCAGGCAGGGGCCTAAGTCCTGGGCAGCCTCTAATCTGCACAACTGGAGGGGGCGCAATATGGGGCTCTGCCGAGGGCAGCCACAAATCTGCATAGCAAAAGGACTCTGCCCAGGGCAATAGAACTTCCACAGCAGCATGGCTATGCTCCCCAGGGCAGAGATACTTCCAGCATCTTCCCTGGGCAACTGCTAATCCCCACAGTGGAGTTCTGCTTGGGGCAGTGACACTTTCACTGCACAGCCTCTAGTCCCAGGGCAGTCACTAATCCTCACAGTGGAGCTCTTAACAGGGCACTTCAGCAACTTGGTCCATGCTACCCAGGGCAGAGATATTTGCAGTGCAGGGATCTTCCCTAAGCACTTCCACAGCTCGGCTGCTCTTAGCAGCCCATTTGCAGGACAGCTACCATCCATCAATCTATCCCTGCTCTTCAGAGGAAGCTAGTAACTCCCTTGCTCTGAAGGCAGATCCTAAGGACTTTTAAAAAGTCAATGCTAATCATCAATAATTTCTATGCAGAAAAAGAGCAGGTTTTCAACCCAGAGGAGACTAATAGCAGATAGTCTCCAGACAAAACCCCAAAGGAGGATGTAATCTGGTCCCCATAACACAAGGCTCTATTAGAATAAATTACAAAAAATCTTAAAAAGACATCTAGAAGAAAAATGGGGAAAGGAAAAAGAAGCTATACAAGAGAGTAAAGAAAAGGCTAATAACTCACTTGAAGAAAAAAATTGATAAAGTGGAAAAAGAAAATAACTTCCTGAAATGTGAATTGGAAAAGGAAAAGAACTCCCAGGAAAGTAGGATTTGTGAATTGGAAAAAGAAAATAACTCAATTAAAAAAAAATAGTGAAATTGAAAAAAAAAATCCACAGAGCAAAACAACTCACTTAAAAACTCAATTGGACATATACAAAAAGAAGTTTAAAAAGCTAATGAAGAAAATACTCATTAAAAATCAGAACTGAACAAATAGAAATGAATGATTTGTTGAGATACCAACAATCAGTTAAGCAAAATCAAAAAAGAAAAAAAAAAAAAGAAAAAAAAAAAAAAAGAAAAAAAGAAAAGAAAAAGAAAAAAATAGAAAAAAAAGTTAAATATCTACTTGGCAAAACAACAGACTTGGAAAATAGATCTAGGATAGACAAGCTTAGAATTATTATACTTCCTGAAAATTATGATTAAAAAAAAAAAGAGCCTAGAAACTATTTTACAGGAAATCATCAAAACAACTGCCTAGATATAATAGAATCAGAAGGTAAAATAGGCATTGAAAGAATTCATTGAATACCTTCTGAAAAAAGACCCTAAAGTAAAAACTCCAAGGAATATTGGAGCTAGATTTCAGAACTATCAGACTAAGGAAAAAATATTCAAAAAAATTCAAATACCGAGGAGCCACAATAAGGATTAATCAAGACCTCGCTGCGTCCACATTAAAAGATCAAAGTGCCTGGAATCTGATATTTTGAAAGGCAAAAGAACTTGGGATGCATGCAAGAATAAACTATCCAGCTAGGCTGAGCATTTTCTTCCAGGGAAGAATGTTCTTCCAGGACATTTAATGAAACAGATGAATTCCATTTATTTCTAAGGAAAAAAACAGAACTAAACAAAAAAAAAAAATTGACCTCCAACTATAGGACTCAAAAGAATCATTAAAAGCTAAAAACAAAACAAAACAAAACAAAACAAAAAAAAAAACTCTTGAGAACTGTATTTCTCTTATGGATATACATAAAGAGTACATATATAATTTGATTTGACTGATATAACATTTAAAAAAGGGAAGTAGAAATGAAAAGGGGATAGTATCAGAAAAAAAGGAAAAGGGGAGTTAAAAGGAGGAAAACTCTTGCAGGAGAGCTACCACCAATCATATATACAGAGTAAAGGTAAAAAGCTGAAGCAGAATCTATTATGCTTGTTTTTTTGTTTGTTTGTTTTTTTTTTTTAATTAAGAGTTGGTTATGTGAAAAAAACCAATAAAAATAAATAAAACTTTGGTAAATCATATTCGAAAAAGGAAAGAGGAAAATCAAATTATTAGTAGTAAAATTGAAAGGGGAGAATTTTCCACCAATGAACAGGAAATTACAACAATAATAAGAAGTTACTTTTCCCAACTTGATGTCAATAAATTTTATAACCTAAGTGCAATGGATGACTACCTCCAAAAATATAGGCTTCCTCCACAGAGGAGGAAGTAAATTGCTTAAATAGTCCCATTTCAGAAAAAGAAATAAAACAAGTTATTAATCCACTCCTGAATAGGGAATCTCCATTTTATTAGTAAGTTCATTTCAAATCATTGTAAGAACGTGACTTTCCCCATGTGAACCTAATCTCCATCCGAACCATGTGAACCCAATCTCTATGTGAACCTAATTCCCATGTGAACTATGTGAACCTAACTGAGGTAGGACATGACTCCCGCCATGAGAACTTGACCATTTTTTAACCTATAAGATAGGCATGTACCACCTGTGTTTTAGCTCCAATTACGTGATTCCAGGAATTTTGCTAGTATTGGATTTAATATTTTAGAATCAATATTCTTTAGGGAGATTGGTCTGTAATTTTCTTTGTCTGTTTTCAACCTACCTGGTTTAGATATCATAGATGTCTATGTCATAAAAGGAATTTGGTAGGACTCCTTCATTCCCTATTTTTTTCAAATAGTTTATATAGCATTGGGGCTAATCTTTAAATGTTTAGTAGAATTCACATGTAAATCCATTCCACTCCTTGGAACCGTTGCTGTTGATAAGGACTGGCCCCCTTGTCAATGCAACATTTGACTATAACCACCTGGAGCCCTCGTTGGTACGTCCCTGTCTTAGATGAGGTCTTCATTTGGCCCAAAGCCTTCTTTGTCCTAATTCCTATAAAAAGCGGGCAAAGCATTCTCCATTTTGGAGCCTCACCCACGGAGATATTCATCTGCCTGGGACCCACTTTTCCCGATCGAGTTGAAGGCTGCAGAATGGGACCCCCAGCCACTCTAATGTTTCTTTGAATCAGTGAAGTATTCTCTATCTCTTTCCTCTATCCTAATCATAATCCTCATCATTCTTTGTCTGTTATGTGATATTTGCTCTATTAGTTGTTATTGCAAGCAATCTATTCCGTGTATTGTATAATTAAATTTTGCTTTCACTTTAATTGAGTCTGAGAACATCATTTTGTAGGAGCGAATCTGAACCTATCCCTAAAATCACAAAACAACTCCTTAAGAAAAAATCCCCAGGACAAGATGGATTTACATGTGAATTCTACTAAACATTTAAAGATTAGCCCCAGTGCTATATAAACTATTTGAAAAAAATACTAGCAAAAAACTATAGAAGATCATCGTCAGGATAAAAATAGGGAATGAAGGAGTCCTACCAAATTCCTTTTATGACAGACATCTATGATATCTAAACCAGGTAGGTTGAAAACAGACAAAGAAAATTACAGACCAATCTCCCTAAAGAATATTGATTCTAAAATATTAAATCCAATACTAGCAAAAAACTATAGAAGATCATCGTCAGGATAATACAACCTGGCCAAGTAGGATTTATACCAGGAATGCAGGGCTGGATCAATATTAGGAAAACTCTTAGTATCAATGACCATATTAATAACCAAATTAACAAAACCATTTGATCATCTCAATAGACGTAGAAAAAGCATTTGATAAAATCCAACATCCATTCCTATTAAAAACACTTGAGAGTATAGAAATAATGGACTTTTCCTTAAAATAATCAGTACCATCTATTTAAAACCATCAGTAAGCATCATATGTAATGAGGATAAACTGGAACTATTCCCAATAAAATAAGGAAAACTGGGACACTGATACATTGTTGGTAGAATTATGAACATATTCAGCCATTTTGAAGAGCGATTTGGAACTATTCTCAAAAAGTTATCAAACTGTGCATACCTTTTAATCCAGCAAGGGAAAGGGACCTGTATGTGCAAAAATGTTTGTGGCAGCCCTCTTTGTAGTATCTATAAACTGGAAACTGTGTGGATTCTCCTCAATTAGAGAATGGCCGAATAAATTGTGGTGTATGAATGTTATGGAATATTACTGTTCTGTAAGAAATGACCAGCAGGATGATTTCAGAAAGGCCTTCAGAGAGTTACACGAACTGATGTTGAGTGAAATGAGCAGGACCAATAGATGATTATAAACTTCAACAATAATACTATATGATGATCAATTCTGATGGACATGGCCCTCTTCAACAATGAAATGAAACAAATCAGCTCCAATAGAACAGTGACGAATTGAACCAGCTACATCCAGCAATTGAACTCAAGGAAATGAGTGTGAACAACTACATAGAATTCCTGATTCCTCTATTTTTGTCCACCTGCATTTTTGATTTCCTTCACAGGTTAATTGTACACTATTTCAAAGTCTGTTTTTTTTTTTTTTTTGGCAGTGAAATAACTGTATAGACACACACACACACACACACACACACACACACACACATATATATATATATAGTATTTAACATATACTTTAACATATTTAACATGTATTGCTCTACCTGCCATTTTGGAGAGCCCGTGGGGGCAAAGAGGGGAAAAATTGGAACAAAACATTTTGCAACTGTCAATACTGAAAAAAATTATCCATGCATATATCTTGTAAATAAAAAGCTATAATAATAATAATAATAATAATAATAATAAAAGAATTACAGAAGATAATAGTCAACCTCTTCAGTATCTTTGAAGCTAAAAACATGTTAGACACAATTGAAGAACAATAGCTTTCTAACTCCAGTCTCAGAACTGTATCTACAGCTATCTTATCTAGGGTTAAATATCTATTTTTTTCCCCTTTGCCTCCAGGATTCTAATTAAAACATTTATGTGTCCCTTTCAGTTTGTAGAACTATGGAGTAGGCAGCATCATTGATATCCATAAACACTTCCCAAATTAGGTGCTATTATTTTCCCTACAAAGCAAACAAGTGAACAAGATTCCTAGAAATGAAGTGCTTGCCTAGTAAAATACATATAGCATGCATATGTAAAGCAGGATTTGAACCCAGATTTTCCTGATTCCAAATCCAATAATCAAAAAAGCCAATTTATTAAGTGTTATGTTTCCAGCATTGTACTAAATTCTAGGTTTACAAAAAGATCCAAAAGACTCCCTTGCCTTAAAGGAGCTCATAATTTTTGCAAACACATATATAAAAAAAGCTACATTTAAGGTAGATGAAAAAATACTTACTAGAGGTAGGGACCTGAATTTATTTATTTATTTATTTATTTATTTATTTTTAATTTTTTATTTAATAATTACATTATATTGACACTCGTTTCTGTTCCGGTTTTTTTTTCCCCTCCCTCCCTCCACCCCCTCCCCTAGATGGCAAGCAGTCCTTTATATGTTGGATATGTTGCAGTATATCCTAGATACAATATATGTTTGTAGAACCGAACAGTTCTCTTGTTGCATAGGGAGAATTGGATTCAGAAGGTAGAAATAATCCGGGAAGAAAAACAAAAATGCAGATAGTTTACATTCGTTTAACAGTGTTCTTTCTTTGGGTGTAGCTGCTTTTGTCCGTCATTTATCAATTGAAACTCAGGTCTCTTTGTCAAAGAAATCCACTTCCATCAAAATATGTCCTCATACAATATCGTTGTCGAAGTGTATAATGATCTCCTGGTTCTGCTCATTTCACTTAGCATCAATTCATGTAAGTCTCGCCAGTCCTCTCTGTATTCATCCTGCTGGTCATTTCTTACAGAACAATAATATTCCATAACATTCATATACCACAATTTACCCAGCCATTCTCCAATTGATGGGCATCCATTCATTTTCCAGTTTCTAGCCACTACAAACAGGGCTGCTACAAACATTTTGGCACATACAGGTCCCTTTCCCTTCTTTAGTATTTCTTTGGGATATAAGCCCAATAGAAACACTGCTGGATCAAAGGGTATGCACAATTTGATAATTTTTTGGGCATAATTCCAGATTGCTCTCCAGAATGGTTGGATTCGTTCACAACTCCACCAACAATGCATTAGTGTCCCCGTTTTCCCGCATCCCCTCCAACATTCATCATTATTTTTTTCCTGTCATCATAGCCAATCTGACAGGTGTGTAATGGTATCTCAGAGTTGTCTTAATTTGCATTTCTCTGATCAATAATGATTTGGAACACTCTTTCATATGAGTGGTAATAGTTTCAATCTCATCCTCTGAAAATTGTCTGTTCATATCCTTTGACCATTTATCAATTGGAGAATGGCTTGATTTCTTATAAATTTGAGTCAGTTCTCTATATATTTTGGAAATGAGGCCTTTATCAGAACCTTTAACTGAGAAAACGTTTTCCCAGTTTGTTGCTTCCCTTCTAATCTTGTTTGCATTAGTTTTATTTGTACAAAGGCTTTTTAATTTGATGTAATCGAAATTTTCTATTCTGTGATCAGTAATGGTCTCTAGTTCATCTTTGGTCACAAATTTCTTTCTCCTCCACAAGTCTGAGAGATAAACTATTCTATGTTCCTCTAATTTATTTATAATCTCGTTCTTTATGCCTAGGTCATAGACCCATTTTGATCTTATCTTGGTATATGGTGTTAAGTGTGGGTCCATGCCTAATTTCTGCCTTACTAATTTCCAATTATCCCAGCAGTTTTTATCAAATAATGAATTCTTTTCCCAGAAGTTAGGGGCTTTGGGCTTGTCAAACACTAGATTGCTATAATTGACTATTCTGTCTTGTGAGCCTAGCCTTTTCCACTGATCCACTAATCTATTTCTTAGCCAATACCAAATGGTTTTGGTGACTGCTGCTTTATAATATAATTTTAGATCAGGTACAGCTAGGCCACCTTCATTTGATTTTTTTTTTCATTAATTCCCTTGAGATTCTCGACTTTTTATTGTTCCATATGAATTTTGTTGTTATTTTTTCTAGATCAATAAAATATTTTCTTGGAAGTCTGATTGGTATAGCACTAAATAAATAGATTAGTTTAGGGAGTATTGTCATCTTTATTATGTTCGCTCGGCCGATCCAAGAGCACTTAATATTTTTCCAATTATTTAAGTCTGACTTTATTTGTGTGGAGACTTTTTTATAATTTTGCTCATATAATTCCTGACTTTCCTTTGGTAGATAGATTCCCAAATATTTTATGGTATCAACAGTTATTCTGAATGGAATTTCTCTTTGTATCTCTTGCTGTTGGGTTTTGTTGGTGATGTATAAAAATGCTGAGGATTTATGGGGATTTATTTTGTAGCCAGCTACTTTGCTAAAATTATGAATTATTTCCAATAACTTTTTGGTAGAATCTCTGGGGTTCTCTAGGTATACCATCATATCATCTGCAAAGAGTGATAGTTTGGTTTCCTCATTGCCTACTCTAATTCCTTTAATATCTTTCTCGACTCTTATTGCCGAGGCTAGTGTTTCTAATACGATATTAAATAATAATGGTGATAGTGGGCAACCTTGCTTCACTCCAGATCTTACTGGGAAAGGTTCCAGTTTTTCCCCATTGCATATGATGCTTACTGATGGTTTTAAATATATGCTCCTGACTATTTTAAGGAAAAGTCCATTTATTCCTATGCTCTCAAGTGTTTTTATTAGGAATGGATGTTGGATTTTATCAAATGCTTTTTCTGCATCTATTGAGATGATCATGTGGTTTTTGTTTGGTTGTTTATTGATATAGTCAAGTATGCTAATAGTTTTCCTAATATTGAACCAGCCCTGCATTCCTGGTATAAATCCTACTTGGTCATAGTGTATTATCCTGGTGACAATTTTCTGTAATCTTTTTGCTAATATTTTATTTAAGATTTTAGCATCAATATTCATTAGGGAGATTGGTCTATAATTTTCTTTCTCTGTTTTCAGCCTACCTGGTTTAGGTATCAGTACCATGTCTGTGTCATAAAAGGAGTTTGGTAGGACTCCTTCAATCCCTATTTTTTCAAATAGTTTATTTAGCATTGGAGTTAATTGTTCTTTAAATGTTTGGTAGAATTCACATGTAAATCCATCTGGTCCTGGGGATTTTTTCTTAGGGAGTTGATTGATAGTTTGTTCTATTTCTTTTTCTGAGATGGGACTGTTTAGGATATTTACTTCTTCCTCTGTTAGTTTGGGCAAGCTGTATTTTTGGAGGTATTTTTCTATTTCATTTAAGTTGTCGAATTTATTGGCATAAAGTTGGGCAAAGTAACTCCTAATTATTGCTCTAATTTCCTCTTCGTTAGTGGTGAGTTCTCCCTTTTCATTTTTAAGACTAACAATTTGATTTTCCTCTTTCCTTTTTTTAATCAGATTTACTAAGGGTTTGTCTATTTTGTTGGTTTTTTCATAGAACCAACTCTTAGTTTTATTAATCAATTCAATAGTTTTTTTACTTTCAATTTTATTGATCTCACCTTTTACTTTTAGAATTTCAAGTTTAGTGTTTGACTGGGGGTTTTTAATTTGTTCCTTTTCTAGCATTTTTAATTGCAAACCCAATTCATTGACCTTCTCTTTCTCTATTTTATACAAATAGGCCTCTAGAGATATGAAATTTCCCCTTATTACCGCTTTGGCTGCATCCCATACATTTTGGTATGATGTCTCATTATTATCGTTTTCTTGGGTGAAGTTATTAATTATGTCTATGATTTGCTGTTTCACCCAATCATTCTTTAGTATGAGATTATTTAGTTTCCATTATTTTTTGGTCTACTTCCCCCTGCTTTTTTGTTGAATGTAATTTTCATTGCATCGTGGTCTGAAAAGGATGCATTTACTATTTCTGCCTTACTACATTTGAGTTTGAGGTTTTTATGTCCTAATATATGGTCAATTTTTGTATAGGTTCCATGAACTGCTGAAAAGAAAGTGTATTCCTTTCTGTCTCCATTACATTTTCTCCAGAGATCTATCATATCTAACTTTTCTAGTATTCTATTTACCTCTTTGACTTCTTTCTTATTTATTTTGTGGTTTGATTTATCTAATTCTGAGAGTGCAAGGTTAAGATCTCCCACTATTATAGTTTTACTGTCTATTTCTTCTTGCAGCTCTCTTAGTTTCTCTTTTAAGAATTTAGATGCTACCCCACTTGGTGCATATATGTTTAATATAGATAGTGCTTCATTATCCATGCTACCCTTTAGCAAGATATAGTGTCCTTCCTTATCTCTTTTAATTAGGTCAATTTTTGCTTTAGCTTGATCTGAGATCAGGATGGCTACCCCTGCTTTTTTGACTTCACCTGAAGCATAGTAGATTTTGCTCCAACCTTTTACCTTTAACCTGCATGTATCTCCCCGCTTCAGGTGTGTTTCCTGTAAACAACATATTGTAGGATTCTGGCTTTTAATCCATTCTGCTAACCGCTTCCTCTTTATGGGGGAGTTTACCCCGTTCACGTTTATGGTTAGAATGACCAATTCTGTATTACTTGCCATCTTGTTAACCCCGGTTTATGCTTTCCTCCCTTCTTTCCCCTTTCCCCCCCTTCCAAGTATTAAGCTTGTGAGCACCCCTTGCTTCTCACAGCCCTCCCTTTTTAGTATCCCTCCCCCCGCCTTAGAGTTCCTCCCCCTCTCTTACCCCTTTCCCTCCCAGTTCCCGTATTCCCTTCCGCTTAGCTTATTCCTTCCCTTTCCACTTTTCCCTTCTCACTTTTCAATGAGATGGGAGAAGTTTCACCATAGATTGAATATGTCTTAAGATTTTTCACTTAAAGCCAATTCTGAAGGCAGTAAGATACCCACTATATTCATCCCCCTCCATTCTTTCTCTCAGATATAATAGGTTTCCTATGCCTCTTCATGAGATGTACTATCCCCACTTTACCCTTTTTCTGGTACAATGTCCTTTCCACATCAATTTCTAGAACAAGGTATACATGTATTCTTTATACATCTATATAGTCAAAATATAGTTCCCAAGATTAATCTTTACCTTTTTAGATTTCTCTTGAGTTCTATATTTGTAGATCAAACTTTTTGTTAAGTTCTGGTTTTTTCATCAGAAATAGATGAAATTCGCTTACTTCGTTGAATGTCCATCTTCTTCCCTGGAAAAAGATGCTCATTCTCGCTGGGTAAGTTATTTTTGGTTGCATACCAAGTTCCTTAGCCTTTCGGAATATCATATTCCAGGCCCTTCGATCTTTTAATGTGGATGCTGCCAGATCCTGGGTGATCCTTATTGTGGCTCCTTGATACTTGAATTGGGTTTTTCTAGCCGCTTGCAATATTTTTTCTTTCATCTGAGGGTTCTGGCATTTGGCCACTATATTCCTTGGTGTTTTGATTTTAGGATCCCTTTCAGTGGGTGATCGATGAATCCTTTCAATGTTTATTTTTTCCTCTGTTCCTATGACTTCTGGGCAGTTCTCTTTGATAATTTCCTGGAAGACAGTGTCCAGGCTCTTTTTTTCATCATGTTTTTCTGGGAGTCCAATGATTCTCAGATTGTCTCTCCTGGATCTGTTTTCCAGGTCTGTTGTCTTCCCCAGAAGGTATTTCACATTTTTCTCCATTGTTTGATTTTTTTGGATTTGCTTGACTGATTCTTCTTGTCTCCTCGAGTCATTCAATTCCACTTGTTCAATTCTGATTTTCAGTGAAGTGTTCTCTTCACTCACTTTTTAAAGATCTTTTTCTAATTGTCCAATTGAGATCTTTTGTTCTGTGGAATTTTTTTCCATTTCGCCAATTTTGTTTTTTAGAGAGCTGTTTTCTGTTTCCAGTTCACTAATCCTATTTTTCAAGGATTTTACTTCTTTATCCACTCTCTCTTTAACTGACTTCTCCAGGCTCTTTTCCCATTTTTCTTCTAGCTCCCTTGTGAGAGCCTTTTTAATCACTTCTATGAGGTTCATCTGTGCTGAGGAACAGACGATCTCCTCCTTTGGGGATTCACCTGGGGACTGCCTGTTTTTAGTCTCCTCAGGATTTAGAGTCTGCTCTCTATCTGTATAGAAGCTGTCAAGGGTTAAAGTCCTCTTCAGCTTCTTGCTCATTCTGTCTATTAATCAGAGACAAACTACCAAAGAAAAACAGAAAAAACTGGAGTCTTTCTTTGGGGGGGGGGGGGCTGGGTGTGTTATCGAGCTTCCTCTACAGACTGCAGGGGGCAGCAGTGAGGCACTAGCAGGACTGTGCTGCGCCTGCGCTCTGAGATCCCAAAGCGTGCTGAGTCACTGAGGGGGGGGGGGGGGGGGGGGGGGGGCGGCCAGGTCCCGAGAGACTCCAGCTGTTTGGGGTTGTATTCTTCACCCCCGGTGTTTTTAGCTTCTCTGCTGGGCTGTTGACTTGCTGCTGGAGCAAAGTATTCAAAGCTGTAGCGAAGCTCTCCCCGCAGAGACGGCTACGATCACTCTCCACCCCCTCTCCAGTCTGCTCCTGTGCCCTCACTGCCGCTGCCCTCAGCCTGCGCCCGATCTAAAACTGTCCCAGCCCTCCAGTAAAGACAGACCTTTCTTGGCGGATCTCAAGGATGGCTTCTCTTGGTAACTATTTGTGGGTTTTTTTCAGTCAAGCATTGATTCAGAGGCTTGTAATGAAATGGATAGTGAGAGAAAGCGCGGAGCTTATGCAACTGTGAGCCTCCTCTCCGCCATCTTAACCGGAAGTCCCCAGGGACCTGAATTTAAAAGATTTGGTAAAGGCTTCTTATAAAAAAATGGAATTTGAGATGGGTTTTAAAAGAAGCCAGAGAAACCAATGGTCTGGGATTAGGAGAGATAGCCTTCTAGATATAAGAGACTGCTGGAGGGAATGCCTTGAGCTGAGATATGATCTTATTTATAGAACAATCAGGAGGTCAGTATATTGAATATCTATAGTGGCAAGTCTGGTGTAAGAAGACTGGAAAGGTATAAAGGGCTATAAATGCCACATAGAGACATTTTGTATATGGTCCTCAATGTTATAATAAACCATCACATTTTAATTGCGGAGTGGGGGAGATACATAGCCAGATTTACATTTTGTGAAAATCAGTTTTGTGGCTTAATAGCAATAGATTTAAACAAACAAAACAAAAAAAGAAAACAAACAAAACAAACATCAATAGGCTATGGCATTAGTTCAGGCATGATGTGATAAGGATCTTCCCCAGAGTGGTGATGATGTCAGAGAAAAGAAAGAGGAATTTTGAGAGATATGTAAAAATGAAACTGACAAGCCTTAGAAACAGATTGAATGCAGGGAGGATGGTATAGAAGAGATAATGAAGCTTGAGAATGACTCCAATGTAGTAAGAGAGCTGAAGGATGGGAGAATGGTGTAGTCCTCTACAGCAATAATACTGGGATAGCTAAGTGAGGTGTGTTAATATGTAGGAGGAGAAATAATAAATTGTTTTGGACATATTGAATTTAAGATATCTTCTGAAAGTTTAGTTCAAAGTGCCTGAAAGGAGACATTGGAAGTCAATAAAGAGATTAGGATAGGATAAATAACTTTAAAAAATAACAGTATAGAAGTTCTAATTAAAGTCTTGGGAGCTGATGAGATCACCATTTAGAATAATATGGAGTAAAAAAAAGGGGGCCACAAGATAGAAAGAACAATTACAGATAGAAGAGTATATCTTGACACATCTAGAGAAGAAAATTGAGAATGATTTTGATAAGTAGGAAAATTACAAAAGTGTTGAACACCTAGAGAAAATTGAGTATTAAGAAGGACTGGGTGATCAGCAATGACCAACATTGTAGAAAGATAAAGGAGAATAAAGATTGAAAAAAAAATTATTGAATTTGGCAATTGAGAAGTCATTAGTGATCTTAGAGAAAGGGAGAAGTCATATTGTAAGGGTTAAGAAGAGAGAGGAGAAAAATTGGAGGCACCTGTTTTAGGTGGTCTTTTTGAACAGTTGAACAGGTTAAGAGATAAAGGATAATAGTGATGATGAAAAAATCAAGTTACAGTTGTGTGTGTTTTTTTGGTTTTTTTTTTTGTGGTTGTTGATGTTGTTTTCCAGAATGAGAGAGAGACATGGCCATACATGTAAGAGGTAGACAAGAAGAAAATGGAAATGAGTAATAGAGTTTGGGATTTACCACATTGCCTCTTAGAATATGCCATTGTCAACTAAGTTAAAAAAATGTATTGTGAATGAAATAACTGCTAATTATATTGATTGGGAGAGGTGACAGAGGGAACATTTAAATTTTGCAGTATTCTGTAGATAGTCTATTTAGAGAATGAGGAAGTTAAGTAGCCTAGTAGATAAAATGCTAGGCCTGGAATCAGGAGGACTCATCTTCCTGAGTTCAAATCTGTTTTTATACATAAGCTTTGTTGTTATGAGTTCAAATGTTGGAGTTCTTGTTCTTCTCAAAACACAGCCGGTTTAGCTTAGAGCTCTCCGGATGTCTCCAAATCCAAAGGTTCTGTCCTTCAGCCTCTGCCTCTGCTTTCTTCAGCCTCCGACCAACACAGAGATGGAATGAATCTCTTGTCTCCTTCACTTGGGGCTCGGCTAGCTTTCTGGTGAGTCTTTCAGACCAGCTTGGTCTCAGTGGGGGGCGTGCAGGAGCCCAGCCACCAGCTACAGTGGTGTGAGATGAAGATGAATCTGGTTGTCCACTGAACTCTCCACTCGTAGCTTTATCCTCTGAAAACGCTTCGTCTGCCACCAGCCAGCCAAGTGGAATATATTCTGCCTTGCCTCGGAAAGAGGGCTTCTGGCGTAATTCCGCTGAAATCCGTCAAAGTGCTCTCTGCACCAGATCGCTCCTCTTGAGTCCAGCTGAACTCTCCTCTGCGACCAGTCAGCCAAGAGGAAAATATATTCTCTCTTGCCTTGCCTTGGAGAGAGGGCTTCTGGTGTAACTCCACTGAAATCTGACCGAGAGCCTCTGTCTGTTTCTTTTATCCAAGAGGGAGGAATTGTGGGATACGAGAGAGAGGGATTATGGGTTTTCTCCCATAGTGCTCTCTGGCCCAAAGAGCTTCAAGGGAGGTGTGAACTCATAAAAGTACAAAGTTTACTTTGTGAAGCTGGCATACTTGTGAACTCCAATGAGTAAAGGTGTAAACACAAGCCTTGTATTAATTAATTCTACTTAGTACCTTGTTTCAGGTTCTGGCCAAAATCTTCTTGTAAGATTAGATTAACTCTAATTAGTTAGCAGTTAGTAAGGATTCCAACACTTTGTGACCCCATTATCCCTATTAACCCTAGTTTCCTCATCTGTAAAATGAGCTGAAGGAGTAAATGACAAACCATACCAATATCTTTTTTTTTTTTTTATTAATTAAAGGTTTTTATTTACAAAACATATGCATGGGTAATTTTTTCCAACATTGACTCTTGCATAACCTTTTGTTGCAAATTTTCCCTTTTTACCCCTCCCCCCACCTTCTCCCCTATCTGGTAGGTAGTCCAATACATGTTAAATATGTTGAAATAAATGTTAGATTCAGTATGTGCATGCATATTTATACAGTTATTTGGTTGTGCAAGAAAAATCAGATCAAGAAGGAGGAAAAAGAAAAATAGAAAAAAATGCAAACAAAAAATGAGAGACTGAGAATGCTACATTCTGTTCCACACTCTATTCCCATGGTTCTCTCTCTGAGTATGGATGGTTCTCTTCATCACTGCACAAGTGGAACTGGTTTGAATCATCTCAATGTTGAAAAGAGCCATGTCAGTCAGAAATGATTGTCATATAGTCTAGTTGTTGCCTTATATAATGATCTCCTGCTCCTGCTCATTTCACTCAGCATCAGTTCATGTAAATCTCTCCAGGCCTCTCTGAAATCATCCTGCTGGTCATTGCTTGCAGAACAATAATATTCTATAACATTCATATACCATAATTCATTCAATCATGCTCCAACTGATGAGCATCCACTCAGTTTCCAGTTTCTTGCCACTACAGAGGGTTGCCACAAATATTTTTGCACATACCATCTAGTATCTTTGCCAAGAAAATTCCAAATAGTGTCATGAAGAGTTAAGTCTGACTGAAAAAACAAAACAAAACAAAACAAAACTGGATATATAGCACAGTAGAAATAATCACTTCAATTATGTATCAATTGTCTACAACATTAGGCCTTTGCTTCAACAGCCATTATTCTGCTTTTGGACATATTTCTGACACCATATATCTTGATTGTTTCACTATTAAAAAGGGAGGGGATAGGGCAGGAAGGGTAAATGATTACATATTAGGTAATATTCACATAGGAAGGAATACATAATATATTAATAATTCAAGTTTTAGTTTATTAACACGTTTATTTTAGTTTTCCCTTGTTAGTAATCTTTTTTTTTTAATCATAGATTTAGAGTCAAAAGGGATTTTAAATGCCATCTAAATCAAAATGTCTTTGATAATTTTCCCCCTAATCTTCCAGTTGAGGAAATGGGCTCAAAGACTATTATTTATCTAATATTCCATAGATACTAAGAAGTAGAAATCAGTTTTGACTGGGTTCCACTATCTCCAAATCCATAGGGTTTTGCTGTAAACTACATTATCCCTCATTAAACACATTTGCATTAATGGATAAATAATTTGGTTTGAATTTCTGATAACAAATGCTTCACGATAAGGACTTACCCAATATTTACCAATACTTTTTGGAACAGAAAATTCAAATGAAGGTATAGAATCTTACTTTCCAGGTAGGAAAATTATTCCCTTTCACAAACTCTCAGTTAACATACATTCATTAAATTAGTGTCAGAGAATCAGATATTAGGAACTGAAGAATATTGTAGTTCATCTAGGCCATGAGTTCTTGACTTTTGGGGGGGAAATGGACCCCTTGGACAATTTTGTAAAAATCTGAATCAGTTCTCTTAACATATTACTATGTTCATACAAATATTTTTTTACAAATAAAAATATTTTCAAATACAGTTGAAAATTTTTAAGGTCATACCCACATACCCACACACACTCAAGATCAAGAATTCTTAATCTAATCCATTTTCCCTCTGCAGATGAGGAACTGATATCCAGGCTCTGAATGTGCCAAAACAGTAAATGGCCAAATAGGAAGTGAACTCATATGCTCTGTCTCCAAATCAAGCATTTGTTCTATTGTGCTATCCATACTATGAACAAGGTACTGTTTGAATATACATATATACATATACACATGTAAATTAATAAATATTATGGAAGGATTTATCTATCTACAAATTTTAAAGAAATATACAAATACAACCACATAGCCATAAATCTTAGTTCAAAATCCTGTTGCAAAAACCTTCTTAGCTATTTCGTTCATCTTTGGAAAGTATTGATAGTGGGAAAGTATTGTTGAGATTCTTTTAATGGAATTTTTAATCTGCCCATTTTTTTCCCCAAGACCTTTCTGCAGTCTTTTTAAAGTGTTGACCAAGTCACCAAGCTTTTCCACTTTAATGGGTCTGTATCTTCTTCTAGATCTTGGCTGAAATGCCTCTTAAGCTGCCATTTCATCATAGTGTGAAGGAAGCCTGCAGAGAGAGAAGAGTTCCACATCCCTAGATAGCTATCTAATACTAGCTTAATAGTTCCCACATAACAGTTATTTGTGCCATACCTGTGGAGCTGCTCTATGCTTAGTACTTCCTCCTTAGTAGGGAACCAAATTTAGTTTCCTCAGAGGAATAACAAATCCTCTGAGTGTCTGCTTTTTCTGGGTGTGCCCAACCTGCCACACAAGCTACTGAAGTATTTTAAAATATTCTTTGCTCTTCCTAAAACATCATAAATAAGGGGGAAACAAAGGCATGATTGAAAAAAAAATTAAGTTTCACAGCACACAATAGCTATGCTTTCACATGAGTGTCTAATAAAAAAGGGGAAAAAAAAGAGGGAAAATAGCAAAAAGAAATGAAGTCCACATTCCCTGATATCACATTCAATTGCTGCAATTTCTTAGGTCCCCTTTGTCTCTTCTAAACTTAGGTGGAAACACTGGAAATATAGCATTATTAAACTAAGAGATATTACTAGCAAAACTGAGTTTTTTCAGAATAAATAAATCTGAGGCAAGAATAATGTAATGAAAACAATGATCAGGGCATAAGCAAAGTGTTTTCTGAAATTTCCTTAAAATGTCTTTATGATACTGATTTAATATTCATTAAAAGCTTTTGAGGACCTGAATTAGTATAAGCCATGCTTCCAGTCACTTTTTGAGCTCTAAATGTACATGCAACACAATATTTGAGAAAATTAAACTGCTATGAAAAAGGCCTCCTTTTATCACAGAAAAAAGTACTGTAGCGTAGTGTAATGCACATAAACTCATACTTTGTTCAAGTATGTGTTTCTTAGTTAAACAAATTGCTAAAAATGTGTTTCCAAGCACTAGTCCTTGCAGATATGTTTAAACACATATCTTCAGAATTTTTGGTAGCTATTATGAACTTTTAATGAATGGGCTTGGCTTAAAAAAAAAAAAAAAGCAATATCCTAGAGAGACAGAGCCAAGATGGTGGAGAAGGCCCTCACAAGTTTCTAAGCTCCTCTCATCCCCTCACAACCAACTATTAAATTCAGCCTCAAAAATAGCGCTTGACTGCTAAAATTCATGAAGATTAGAAGCACACAACTGACCAGCCAAAGATAATCTGGAAGATTGTCAGGAAAGGTTTGTCCTGAGGGGCCAGGAACAGACCAGTGCAGGCAGGGAGAGACTAGCATCCTGAGCAGACCTGGGGCAGGGGTGATCTCTGTAGTTAGAGAAGTGATAGGGATGACTCTGCTATAGGCTAACTGTTCTGCCTTGACCACAAAGCAGTAAACTGGCAGAGAAATTAAAGCCTAAAACAGAGGTTATTCTCTAAAAAACGCCAGAATCTAATAAGATCTGGCTTTAACCACCCAAACTCGGAAGTGACTCAGGCAGACCTGTAACACAGCCCTGCAGCCACATCCTGCAGTATGGGTCTTTTGTGGGGGCAGTTACAAATCTGCACAGCAGAGGGGTACAACCAGAGGCAGCCTGTGTAATCTGCACAGTGAGGGGCTCTGCCTGGGGCAATAGAATTTCCTCAGCACAACTGTGCTACCCAGGACAGAGACACTTCTGGTCCCTGCAGGCTATTCACTGCTCAGCGCTAATACCCACAGTCCCAGGGTGGGCTTTGGCTTGGTGTAGTGAAACTTTCACTGCTCAGCATTTAGCCCCAGATCAGTCGTTAACATGCAGAGCAGGGTTCTTTGCAGGGCACTTTCCCAGCTTGACCCTGCAGGCCTGAGTCATATCCGGGTGGGGAACTCTTTCCCAGAGCAGTCCAGTACCTTGCTGCTCTTTGTAGCCAGTTGGCAGGACAGTTGCTGTCCATACACCTATCACTGCTCTATAGAGGAAGCTGGTAACCTCCTGGCCCTGAAGGCAGACCCTACAGGCTTTACAAAATGAGTAAAAAAATCAAAAGGATGATCTATACCTTCTATACAGAAAGAGAGCAGCTTTTGTCTCCAGACAATTGTTGGTCCCCAATACAAAAGACACTCCTACAAGAGACTGTTAAAAGCCTTAAAAGAGAACTAGAAGAAAAATGGGGAAAGGAAAGAGAAGCTTTGCAACAGAGCAACAACTTCCTGAAATATGAATTGGAAAAGGTTAAAAAAAAAAAAAAAACTCCCAAGAAGTGCAGGGAAACAGAATTTGTGAATTGGAAAAAGAAAATAACTCACTAAAAAAAAAAAAAATTGCGAAATGGAAAAAATGTCCATAAAGCAAAACAACTCATTTAAAAACTCAATTGGACATATGCAAAAAGAAGTAAAAAAAAAAAGTTAATGAAGAAAAAAACTCACTAGAAATCAGAACCGAACAAATAGAAATGACTGATTCATTGAGACATCAAGAATCAGTCAAGCAAAACCAAAAATAAAAAAATGATAGATTGGAAAAATATGTCAAATATTTACTTGGAAAAACAAACAACAGACCTGGAAAATAGATCTAGGAGAGATAACCTGAGGATCATCGGACCACCTGATAATTATGATGAAAAAAAGAGCCTACATACCATTTTACAGGAAATCATCAAAGTGAACTGCCTAAAAGTAATAGAACCAGAAGGTAAAATAGGCATTGAAAGAATTCATTGAACACCTTCTGAAAAAGACCCTAAAATAAAAACTTCAAGGAATATTATGGCAAAATTTCAGAATTTTCAAACTAAAGAAAAAATATTACAAGCAGCCAGGAAAAAACAATTAAAATATCGAGGTGCCACAATAAGAGTCACTCAAGATCAGGCTACCTTAACATTAAAGGATCGAAGGGCCTGGAATCTAATATTCCGAAAGGCAAAAGACATTGGAAAAAAAGACAGCCAAGAATAAACTGCCCAGGTAAGCTGAGCATTTTTTTTCCATGGAAGAAGAGGGACATTTAATGAAACAGAGGAACTCCATTTGTTTCTAAGGAAAAAACCAGATTTATACAAAAAAAAAATTATCTCCAACCATTGGACTCAAGAGAAGTAGAAAAAGGTAAAAAGAACTCTTGAGAACTGTATTTCTATTGAGGGTATACATAAAAACCACATGTATAATTTGATTTTGCTGATATAACATAAAAAAGGGAAGTAGAAATGGAAAGGTGATAGTGTCAGAAAAAGGGGAAAGGGGAGATAAAAAAGGGAAACTACATCCTACGATGAGGCAAAGGAAACCTATCATATCTGAAGGAACTTAGAGAGGGGGAGAAACACTGCATGGATCTTACTCTCATCAGAGTTGGCTCAAAGAGGAAATAATTAACATATTTGTTTTACAGAGAATCTTCTCTCACTTCATTAAAAAGTGGGAGAGAAAAAAGGAAAAGGAAAAAGAGTAATAAGGGAAGGGTACAAAAAAGGGGAAGGGATTCAAAGGCAGGAGGGAGGGATTTTAAAGAGGGAGAGCTGTGTAACACAAGTGGGATGCATAAGTTTAATACTAGGGAAGGGGGGAAGAGGGACAAGAAAAAGAAAAGCATAATCTGGAGATATTAGGATGGCAGGAAATACAGAATTAGTAATTTTAACCATAAATGTGAATGGGATGAACTTTCCCATAAAGAGGAGGCAGATAGTAGACTGGATCAAAAGTCAGAACCCTACAATATGTTGTTTACAGGAAACACATTTAAAACTGGGAGATACATACAGAGTAAAGATAAAAGGCTGGAGTAGAATCTATTATGCTTCAGGTGAAGTTAAAAAAGCAGGAATAGCCATCCTTATCTCACATCAAGCAAAAGCAAAAATTGATCTAATTAAAAGAGATAAGGAAAGAAACTATATCTTGCTAAAGGGTACTATAGACAATGAAGCAATATCAATATTAAACATATACACACCAAGTGGTATAGCATCTAACTTCCTAAAGGAGAAGTTAAGAGAGTTGCGAAAAGAAATAGACAACAAAACTATAATAGCTGGAGATCTCAATTTTGTACTCTCGGATTTAGGTAAATCAAATCACAAAACAAATAAGAAAGAAATTAAAGAGGTAAATAGAATATTAGAAAAATTTGGTGTGATAGATCTCTGGAGACAACTGAATGGTGACAGAAAGAAGTATACTTTCTTCTCAGCAGTTCATGGAACCTACACAAAAATTGACCATATATTAGGACATAAGGACCTCAAAATTAAATGCAAGAAGGCAGAAATAGTAAATGCTTTCTTTTCAGATCACAATGCAATAAAAACTACAAAACACTTTCAACACAAATTAAGTCTGATCTAACCAAGTGGAAAAATATTACATGCTCTTGGATAGGGTGAGCAAATATAATAACAACAAAGTTCATATGGAAAAACAAAAGATCAAAAATTTCGAGGGAATTAATGAAAAAGAAAATCAAATGAAGGTGGCCTAGCTGTACCAGATCTAAAATTATATTATAAAGCAGGGGTTATCAAAAACCATTTGGTATTAGCTAAGAAATAAAATAGTTGATCTATGGAATAGATTAGGTTCAAAGGACAAAACTGCTAATAAATTTAATAATCTAGTGTTTGACAAACCCAAAGATCCCAGTTTTTGGGATAAGAACTCACTATTTGACAAAAATTGCTGGAAAAATTGGAAATCAATATGACAGAAACTAGGTATTGACCCACACTTAACACTGTACACCAAGATAAAGTTACAATAAGTTCATGACCTAGGCATAAAGAATGAGATTATAAATAAATTGTAAGAGCATAGGACAGTTTACATCTCAGACCTGTGGAAAAGGAAGGAATTTATGACCAAAGAAGTATTAGAGATCATTATTGATTACAAAATAGAAAATTTTAATTATATCAAATTGAAAAGTTTTTCTACAAACAAAACTAATGCAGACAAGATTAGAAAGGAAGCAATAAACTGGAGAGACATTTTTACAGTTAAAGGTTCTGATAAAGGCCTCATTTCCAAAATATATAGAGAATTGACTCTAATTTATAAGGAATCAAGCCATTTTCCAATTGATAAATGGTCAAAGGATATGAACAGACAATTCTCAGATGAAGAAATTGAAAACTATCTCTAGTCATATGAAAACATGCTCCAAGTCATTATTAATCAGAGAAATGCAAATTAAGACAACTCTGAGCTACCACTATATACCTGTCATATTGGCTAGTATGACAGGGAAAGATAATGCGGAATGTTGGAGGGGATGTGGGAAAACAGGGACACTGATACATTGTTGGTGGAATTGTGAATACATCCAGCCATTCTGGAGAGCAATTTGAATCTATGCTCAAAAAGCTATCAAACTGTGCATACCCTTTGATCCAGCAGTGTTACTACTGGGCTTATATCCCAAAGAGATACTAAAGAAGGGAAAGGGACCTGTATGTGTCAAAAGTTTCAGATTTAAGGAATCTTAGACAGAAGAGAGAAAACAAGGGAGGGAATAAAGGTGAAGGAAGGAAGAGGAAGAAAGGAATAAAAGAAGGAAGGAAATTATGAAAGAAAGAAGGAAGAAGAAAAAAGGAAAGAAGAATGCAAGCAAAAAAAAAGTAGCAAATGGAAAGAGGAAGGAAGGAAGGGAAATAAAAAGATGGCAGTTATTATTACCAAGAATTATGCTGAATTGTTTTATTTTGTTTTGTTTTTTGAGATTTTTTTGGTACAAATAGAAATGCTACATAGTCCTCAATTTCAAAATGTTGATATTTTAGTTGGGGTGGCATTGGCATGCTGATTAAAAGCTTAACAACTAGATCTCAATAATATAATAAGTTATTTTATATCTGATACACATTTAATTTCTTTATTAATTTTTTCTTCATCACTTTCTCAATCCTAGAAAGTTAGCAAAGCAATATTTGTAGTTTACTGATTTATAGGAGTGCAAAATTCATTCACTTTGAATGGATCCAGCAAGTTATATGGGTAGATAATGTTGGCAT
The DNA here is from genome assembly GCF_016432865.1 of Antechinus flavipes. Classification (NCBI taxonomy): domain Eukaryota; kingdom Metazoa; phylum Chordata; class Mammalia; order Dasyuromorphia; family Dasyuridae; genus Antechinus; species Antechinus flavipes. Next base: position 294,101,825 of record NC_067400.1, on the reverse strand, counting down.
GCAAAAGCATGGAAAATAATATTTATTGATGATTCCTCATCTTATCAAAAGACTGAAATTGATGACTTTCAGGTCATTCAACTGTTGTGAGCAGCCATGCTTCTCATCAATTCATAGAGAAATTGGTAAGTGAAAATTCAAAGGCTTGGCTCACAATCATTACTACCCTAGCAATGAATTTGAAGATCCAAATAGACTTCTTTCTGAAAAACTAAGGACTGAATTGGGGCAGTCAGCATCCAGTTAGTAAGAGGAAAGAATAAAATAACCAAACAAGCTATGGAGTCCCTATTGGTTGCTGTTCTAGATGGTTACTTCCATGGCTGCTGAACAGTCTGCTTCAGAAGGAGAGTTAAAAAGAAGAGGAAAAAATAAACCTGTTAGTAGAACTTTTTAATTGAGTAAAAAACAATTGTCAAATTGAATAAAATAGAATTTAGTAGAAACAAATAAAATAGTATGTAATTGTATGAGAAAAAAAATCAACTTTATAAATTTAGAACAGAGCTAAGTTTGGATAAAGGATTGTAGCTGTGGGTAAAAACAAATCTGGTAGTTTTAGCTATTTATAGTCAAGCAGGAAATTACTCAAATAGCAAATAAATATTATGTGCCCTTATTAAGATCTGTGAGCTAGGCACATTTCATTTCAATTTATCAGACATTTAGTATATTCACAAAAGCATTTTTTTTTGCTTCATTAAAGAAGCATAATATGTAAAATAAAGAAGACCACTTTAGTCTTCCCTGGAAGGATGATGCTAAATTTTGGCTACTACATTTTTTGATAAAAGTTACCATTTAACTCTGTTCTCAGACATTTAGTAGCTGTGTGACCCTGAATAAATCACTTAATTCTGTCTCAGTCTCTTCATCTCTTTGCCATGAAAATGTCAATATAGATTACAGAGAATCAGACACAACTGACAAACAGCAGCAAGAACATTTTATGACTGTCAAAGACAACTTGGGAGTCCATCTAGAAGAGGTTGATCATGTTGTTGAGAGTACTTGAGAACATGCTAGATGAACATGGCTTGAAAGAGGAAATAAGGATATTTATACGGGAGACAAAAATACTTGGGAGCTGGAGGAATGGCACACATGCAATCTTGATTGCTTTCAACTATACAAAGAACTGAATAAATCACACAATTTTTTCTGATAGACTCCAAAGGGCATCTTGAGGGACAGTGATGGGACATTTCATAGAGCTCTATGTAGGAAAGCATTTCCTAATTAGAAATACTGAAAAGTTGACTGGCCCACTAAAATAATTTGCAAGCAATCTGTCTATTGAAGATCTTCGAGAAGACACCAAATTATTCCTTTTAAGGGAAATTATTAAAGTTATTCTTAATCTGGTATAGATAAGTCTTCAATGAAAAAGTAATACATTATATTTATACAGTGTTTTGAGGTTTACAAATAGCTCTTCAATTTCTTACCTCATTAGTTTCTCAATGCTACCTGGAAGGAAGGTAATTTTCTTATTTTTGTAGTTGAGCAGAGTGAAGTAGAAACTGGAGTTGAATTTAAGATTTCTTAATTCCAGGTTGAGTACTTTGTGTAAGACAGCCATTCTGAACATGTGATTTGATTACTGCTTCTTTGAGCCTACAAAGGAATTTAATTTGTTCAGTGTAACATTAGAGTTTCCCAACTGGAAACCATTGACTCATTTGCTGAGAAACGTGTCTTTCTCTCTCCATATAAAAGGAATTACTCTCAAAGAGGTCAAAGTATGCTAAAAGATTACTATGGGACATTCAACTTTTAAACAAAGCATGTCTCAATAATCTTAATTTACTTTTAAACTTGGATAGTATCACAATTACCCTTAGAAAGGGTTCCAAAAGACTTAATATACTTTTAAGCTATTCTAGGGAATGGTGATACTAATCCTTTTCTTTGTTTCAGGATATTATACAACAAAGAATTCATGTGATGAAACAAGTCTGCTAAAATATTAAAATATGACACATATGGTTTATACCTAGTTCTGAGTCTCCAACATATGAAATATTTGAGTCTCTCAACTCATTTGCCAAGGCATTCATAAGTTCTTAAACTTATATATGTTATATTTTATATAGATACTACCATATATATTTCTAATTTATCACATATATTTAATAATATGCAAATAAGTGCCCAAGAAATACAAACTTTCTTCACTATGCTTTTTTCCAATCTTTGATATTCTATGCAGATGAAAAATAATTTTATACTATACAGAAAGGTGAAAAAAAACTATTATTTAGTCTCTCAGCCAATCTGGGAAGAAAAGATCTATATTATATCAAATCTCCATTCAAAAGCATCCCTGAGATGCTCTTGAGACATGTCAAATGGGTGACATCATTTTATGGTAGTATGACTTCTGGCTCAATTTCCTTTGCTACTCTGACAAACATTGTTTATTCATTGATTAACTACGCCTGCTTATTTTGCAATCCATGATGCAAAGATAATAGGGAACTGTGGGTTATTACTGTCAGAGTTCAGACATCATGATATACAAAAAAAAAAAATCAGTGAGGTCAGAGAATCAATTTTAGATACCTCATATTATTAATGATTACTTAAATAAAATGGATACATGGGATTTCAAAGAACAAATGAAGTAAGGTAATGATTTACAGACCAAAGAATAGATAGATGGAAGAAGAGAACGATATCGGGACATTAATTAGGTTTAACACCAGATCTATGCCTGCTATTTTAGGGTTCAATTTTCATACAGATAGAATAGGGACTAACCAGTTAAGTTCAGGGCTATCTATATTTAATGTCTCAGCTTAATTTTTTTCAGAATTTAGCTAGTTATAGGATATTGTCATGGTAAAGAAAGGTTGGTAAGATATTTGAATCAGAAACTATAATGACGTTGTCATCTCAGAGGAATCCAAATGTCAAATTCAGAGGAAAGAGTATTTTTAATTTTTATCATCCCAAAGCTTCTATCCCAATTGCAAGAAGCAAGATCCCACTGGAAGAGGTAGAGAGAGAAGATGAGTCCGTAATCTTTTAAATTTTTATTTTTTTAAATTTCCATTTATTTGTTTGTGTTGTTCCAGAATCACTATAAATTGCTCTTCCAGCCTTTCTGAACATGTCCTTAGGCATCCAAAGCAAACAATTCAAAGAGATAATCAGGCTAATAAGCAATACAATATTACATGTGTAAAGAACATGCAGAACTTGAAATTGATATGTAAGACTATTCCAGAGAAGAAAAGGCACCAAAGAGAAAGAACTGAAAAATGAACTTAAAAATGACTAAAAAGACAAACAGCACCCCTCACAATGTTGCAAATTCATAGCAAAACCTGGTGGACTTGTTATGTGTTCTTTAAGGTCAAGTCATTACATTGATTTAAAAATATTGGCTTTACTAGCCCCTTAGCACAAGGCTTTACATATACTAGACATTTTTTTTAATTGAATGTCAACTGTTAGGGTGAAATTGCTGCCTTCTAGTTAACCTAAACTCTGTCTCCAGTTTGTTGTCAGTTAAATTCTATAAAACAAGGAGGCTCTCATTTATTACATGCTTATAGCATGCTAGACATTGTGTTGAATGCCTGGAATATAAGGAGACCAACAGACCCCTTCCCTCAGGGAGCTTACATTCAAGTAGGTGAGGCAACCTGGAAATAACCATGTACCTACAAAACACACACAGGATATATGGAAGGTAGTATCAAGGAGAAGTTGGGTGGCCCAGTAGATATGGTGCCAGCACTGAAGTCAAAGACTCCTCTTCCATTCAGAATAACTGTTGATACCATAAAATATTTGGGAATCTATCTACCAAAGGAAAGTCAGGAATTATATGAGCAAAATTATAAAAAAGTCTCCACACAAATAAAGTCAGACTTAAATAATTGGAAAAATATTAAGTGCTCTTGGATCGGCCGAGCGAACATAATAAAGATGACAATACTCCCTAAACTAATCTATTTATTTAGTGCTATACCAATCAGACTTCCAAGAAAATATTTTATTGATCTAGAAAAAATAACAACAAAATTCATATGGAACAATAAAAAGTCGAGAATCTCAAGGGAATTAATGAAAAAAAAATCAAATGAAGGTGGCCTAGCTGTACCTGATCTAAAATTATATTATAAAGCAGCAGTCACCAAAACCATTTGGTATTGGCTAAGAAATAGATTAGTGGATCAGTGGAAAAGGCTAGGCTCATAAGACAGAATAGTCAATTACAGCAATCTAGTGTTTGACAAACCCAAAGCCCCTAACTTCTGGGAAAAGAATTCATTATTTGATAAAAACTGCTGGGATAATTGGAAATTAGTATGGCAGAAATTAGGCATGGACCTACACTTAACACCATATACCAAGATAAGATCAAAATGGGTCTATGACCTAGGCATAAAGAACGAGACTATAAATAAATTAGAGGAACATAGAATAGTTTATCTCTCAGACTTATGGAGGAGAAAGAAATTTGTGACCAAAGATGAACTAGAGACCATTACTGATCACAGAATAGAAAATTTCGATTACATCAAATTAAAAAGCTTTTGTACAAATAAAACTAATGCAAACAAGATTAGAAGGGAAGCAACAAACTGGGAAAACATTTTCACAGTTAAAGGTTCTGATAAAGGCCTCATTTCCAAAATATATAGAGAACTGACTCAAATTTATAAGAAATCAAGCCATTCTCCAATTGATAAATGGTCAAAGGATATGAACAGACAATTTTCAGAGGATGAGATTGAAACTATTACCACTCATATGAAAGAGTGTTCCAAATCATTATTGATCAGAGAAATGCAAATTAAGACAACTCTGAGATACCACTACACACCTGTCAGATTGGCTATGATGACAGGAAAAAATAATGATGAATGTTGGAGGGGATGCGGGAAAACTGGGACACTAATGCATTGTTGGTGGAGTTGTGAACGAATCCAACCATTCTGGAGAGCAATCTGGAATTATGCCCAAAAAATTATCAAATTGTGCATACCCTTTGATCCAGCAGTGTTTCTATTGGGCTTATATCCCAAAGAAATACTAAAGAAGGGAAAGGGACCTGTATGTGCCAAAATGTTTGTAGCAGCCCTGTTTGTAGTGGCTAGAAACTGGAAAATGAATGGATGCCCATTCATCCATTGGAGATGGCTGGGTAAATTGTGGTATATGAATGTTATGGAATATTATTGTTCTGTAAGAAATGACCAGCAGGATGAATACAGAGAGGACTGGCGAGACTTACATGAACTGATGCTAAGTGAAATGAGCAGAACCAGGAGATCATTATACACTTCGACAACGATATTGTATGAGGACATATTTTGATGGAAGTGGATTTCTTTGACAAAGAGACCTGAGTTTCAATTGATAAATGACGGACAAAAGCAGCTACACCCAAAGAAAGAACACTGGGAAACGAATGTAAACTATCTGCATTTTTGTTTTTCTTCCCGGATTATTTATACCTTCTGAATCCAATTCTCCCTACGCAACAAGAGAACTGTTCGGTTCTGCAAACATATATTGTATCTAGGATATACTGCAACATATCCAACATATAAAGGACTGCTTGCCATCTAGGGGAGGGGGTGGAGGGAGGGAGGGGGAAAAAATCGGAACAGAAACGAGTGTCAATATAATGTAATTATTAAATAAAAAATTAAAAAAAAAAAAGAAATTTCAAAAAAAAAAAACAAACAAACAAAAAAAAAAAAAACAAAAACAAAAAAAAAAAAAAAAGACTCCTCTTCCTGGGTTCAAAATGGGCCTCAGACACTAACGCTATCACTAAACCTTGTATGCCTTAATTTCCTCAATCTGGAAAATGAGCTGGAAAAAGAAATGGCAAACCATTCCAGTATCTTTGCCAAGAAAACCCCAAACTACTTTACCTCAGTTAACTCCATTCCTATGAAGAGGGACCATTCTAGTAGTACTTACCTAATAAATTGTCAGAAAGAGAGTTGCCCCCTCCAATTTTGACCTTTTATTTTTTTCAAATGTGAACTTGTTTTTATTATAGCTTTTTATTTACAAGATATATGCATGGATAATTTTTTTTAGCATTGACATGACATTGCAAAACCTTTTGTTCCAACTTTTCCCCTCATTTTCCCCTCCCTCTCCCCAGATGGCAGGTAGACCAATACATGTTAAATATGTTAAAGTATATGTTAAATACAAAATATGGATATGTATCCATATAGTTATTTTGCTGCACTAGAAGAATCAGACTTTGATATAATGTACAATTAACCTCTGACAGAAATCAAAAATGCAAGCAGACAAAAACGGAAGGATTAGAAATGCTATGTAGTGGTTCACACTCATTTCCCAGAGCTCTTTCCCTGGGTGTAGCTGGTTCTATTCATTATTGAACAAATGGAACTAATTTGGTTCATCTCATTGTTGAAGAGGGTCATGTCCATCAGAATTGATCATCGTATAGTATTGTTGCTGAAGTATAAAATGATCTTCTGGTTCTTCTCATTTCACTCAGCATCAGTTCATGTAAGTCTCTCCATGCCTCTGAAATCATCCTGCTGGTCACTTCTTACAGAACAATAATATTCCCTAACACATATATCAAATTTTATTCAGCCATTCTCCAATTGATGGGCATCCATTCAGGTGAACTTTTTTAAAATAAAGATTCTGATTCTAAATCCTCCCAATATTTTATTTCTGTATATAAAATATGCATTGCCTCTGAGTTAAAAGCACATGAATTTAAACGTAAATGAAATTAAGGGAAGAAGCTTCAGCTTCAAATATGAGTGCTTTTAGTTAGACCCCTGATTCTACTTTCACAAACTGGGTACAGCTTTCAAATAAGAATTTTGTTTAACCCTTCATTTTGGCAGCCACATTTGAAAATTGCCCAACTTCTCTGTGTAGTGAAATGCACTTTAGATAGGGAAGTGCATAATTGTAACATGAAATATATATGTACTGTGTAGTAAGGTGAATACATCATTTGCCACATAATGATGCAGATATACTTTTAATTAAACTACAGGCTGTGGAATCTAGAACCAGAAGAATTATGCTTTGAATTACTTACTCTGGAAATAGCAAAAATAAAAAAAAGGAGGGAGGGATTATGTAAGTGCTTATATTTCATTCATTGAAAAATCCTTAAAAGAGAGCAGTTATCTAATTTGTTTTAAAGACTTTTTTCCCTCTATGTTCTAAGAAATCTAACAATTCCATTTTCCTCTAAGGACACACTCTATTGTTGATAAGAAATTAAGAAAGCAGGTGTGCTATAGCTCCCCATCTGCTAACTAGCATGAAGTTCTATGGCAAAATGGAATGAGAACAGAAGAAATGAAAGAGATGCATTTTAACAATGTTTGTATTTATGCAATGACATGGATCTTGGTTGTGCAAAGCAAAGGCCACCTGCTCACTGCCTTCTGTACCTTACAGATGTAAGTCAAGCTGCTAACAACCTGGGAAGCTGAAGAATGTTTTAGGGCACATATATTTGGGATTGCAATTTCTCCAAAATGTAGGTCTTCTTTTGTCATATGTCTAGAAAGTAATACAAGATCAAACAGCTTTTACTCTGAAATTTCTCATAATTTTGATCTGAAATTGTCAGCTAACCTAAAGGTCATCTTAAGTTGATATCTGAGAATGCTATAAATTTGGTCAGTCTCACACATATGCCTTCTTTTTCTTATTTTCTTTTGAGAGGAAGGGCAAAAATGATAATTGCTTTCATTTTATTGTTATTTATTTTTAAGCATATCTGAAGTATCAGCATAGAGCACTATGGTGTAAAATTTCTGCCACCAAAGCAGATAATCACTCCATCTGCCCACAAACTTAGACATTTTTCTAAAGTTAATGAAAAGTTAAACAACTCATCCAAGTTCATGCTGCCAGTATGCAAATTCATGCAGCCAGTATTTGTCAGAGGAGTGAGTGGAACACATATCTCAACTGTATCCCTTTTAAAAATTAATTAATTTTACTAATTTTTATTTTTATTATTATTTTGCTACAATGTGTTTTTTTGTTTTGTTTTGTTTTGGCCAGGCAACTGGGGTTAAATGACTTATACAGGTCCACACAACTAGGACACGTTAAGTGTCTGAGGCCAGATTTGAACTTAGGTTCTCCCTGACTTCAGAGCTGATGTTCTGTTCACCATCTAGCAACACCATGAGTTTTCTTTCTAAATGTTGTTGTATTGATCAGGAAAATATGGTTACATATACTTTGTAATTGTCAATGAATTGTGGATACTATCTTCGCAAATTGGTCATAGGCATTTTTCATGGATGAATTTCATGAAATGGAATAACTTATTTTTTTTTTTACTTCAAGAAACCTGGATCTACTGGTTATATAAGCTTTCAATTATTAAAAAAAAACATCTCTTGTGAAACAGGAAATTTTATATTGTGACATTGTGCGTAGGCCTGTAATTTCTAAGCAAAAAAAAAAAATGTATAAATGGAAAGGGTAAATAAGTCTTTTTTATTTGTTTATTTTGGGTATTTTAAGAGTTTTATTTTGCTCAGGACTTATTTGTTTTAAATGAATATTGCAATTGCATTTAATAAATAATTTTAAAGTGATATATTTGTGGTGCTTCATGATATATGAAAAAAAGAATGGTTCTAATATGTACAAGTTATTGGAATTTTAAATAAAAGTCAGAAATGCAAGAGCTTCAGCTGGGCAAATTCTGATGATTGACATTATAGTTCAGTTTTACAAGGTAAAGAAAAAAATGACAGACATATGATGACATGGTAATGATACTGGAAGCTCCTGATACAGAAGAGTTATTTCCAGGTTGCCTCACCTACTTGAATGTAAGCTCCCTGAGGGAAGGAGCATATTTTTCTCCTTATATTCCAGGCTTTCAGCAAATGTCTAGCATGCTATAAAATATTAAAGTGAGCCCAATTATAAGGCCTTCCACATGGTAAAAGCTGTTCATAGATTAAATTTAAATTTCACAAAACAGTGATAAAATCAAAAGGGTGCATTGGAATGGGTACTAGAAATACCTGGATTTGAATCCTAGCTGAAAATCTGATTAGCTATGTGACCCTAGACAAATTAATATATTTGAAATTCTCATCTGCAAAATGGGAATGTTACCTGGAAAACCTATTTGATGGGATTTTGAATAAAGTTCCAGTTAATCATAAAGAGTTTTCAACTACTTTTTTTTTTGGTTTAAAGATATAGTGAAACAATTTGGAAAAAAATCCAATAAAACCAATTAGAATTTAGACTTAATTTAAGTTCTGGGATTATAGTAATTTTTTTTTAACAAACTGGATTCAGTGATTGCTTCATGTGGAAAAGTCCACAGCTTTCAGATTAAACTAGTATAACAGAATTCTTATAAATATTGTATTTAGGGTCCTACCAGGAACCTTGCAAGGTGGGGATTTGCTTTTGATTTTGCTGATATAATCATTGTCAGGAGGAAGTAATGGTAAGACAGAATCACAGTGTCTGAGTTGGAACATTGAGATCAATCATGGAATCTAAACTTGTACACTAATGGGAATCTCTTCTATGGAATTTCTGGTAAAGGCTAATCTACATTATCCATTTTTCAACATCTAGTAATGAGTAACTCACTTCCTTCTGAAAAAACACATTTAATTTCTGTGCATTTCTAATTTATTTCTTATGAATAAATTATATAATTTTTAAAATCTTATAAAATTTATTTTTTCTGAGTTCAAATTTAATTCTCTATAACTTATACCTGTCTTTCCTAGATCTGTAATTGATCAGGATCTTGGAAGCATAATAATAATTCTAATTTCTTATGACATAGTTCTTGCTTCCCTCTTCTAATATACAAAATATTTGAGTAGAGTGCTTGTGACCCCTAATAGATTATTCCTAACAATAATGAAAAAATAGCCAGGAAATATTTTTACAATATAATTTTATTTTTACAATAAAAAAATAATAATTTCTCTATAGTAGTATGCATGTACATACATGAACATGTACATGTATACATATATACAAATGTATGTGCAAATATTGTTAAAATTCAATGATATAAGAAATGAGAATAAAGTTTAAAAAATGTATAAACAAAACTAAAACTAAAACTAAAAACAAAGAAACAAGATTATTTAAGCAGCACCAAAATGCCAGAAAATAGTAATTCAGAAAACTTAGCTAACATATTTCAAAAAGTCTTAAGAAAGAAATTTGCCCAGAACTATTGAAACATAAAGCAGCTAAAAATGAAATCTGTATGACACATGTATTTAGGAAAAGAAACTCCCAAAGTAACACAACCTTAAAATCATTTGTTGAACTCTAGAGTTTCCAAATAAAAAGAAATACTTCAATCAGACAGTAGAAGAGACATAATACAACAAGGAAAAACAGTCAGCATATTACAAAACTGTACTGTTTTAAAAGATATATAGAGATATATATATATTCTGTATATACCTATATAAATACATGCACACAATATAAATAAATATATGTAACTTGTGTTCATATATGTGTGTGTATGTATACAAAAAAATAGTCCATCATGAAAAATTGAACATAAATGGGGGGCTGGAATTGACTAAATAAAATCAATTACTTCTAAGCATTCCTACTGAGAATACCAGCAGGCCTGTATTGTATTTATTGGTAGATAGGTCTTGCAGAGGCTTTCTGGATATACCCAGTCTATCACTTTCTATCTCCTGTCTAGATTTCTAGAAGCCCCAGATTGAATTACTACTAAGATCTTTGGGAAATAAGCCTTTTGGCACACAAAGACATCTACTGTCTTCTTGTTGCACACAATATCTCCAGGATCTTTTTACATCTGCCTTGAAGAAAAGGCTCTGCATGCCTTTGAGACCTAGCATCATCAACTACCAATGAAGAGCAGTTGAGCTAATCTTGCATTTATAGGAATCCTTTCCAGCATTGATTATGCAACTTTTCTTACATCTTTTTGATCATATAAATTTTATTTTGTTTATCTCCTAATTGTTTCCTATTTTTTTTAAATACACCCCCAAATCTATAAGTCCTGAAGATTAAGACTACCTCTATTATAGTCATAACTGAAGAATCCTAATTGGTATTATTACTTGTTCCATTTCTGTGCTTTTAATGCATATTTTGTTTACTGTAAGATTGGCAATGGAGTGAATATAAACTAAAAATATGAAAGTCTTATTTACATTTTTTAAAACTATCACAAAATGTCTTTTTTCTAATCTAGCATCTTCTACCAGAGTATTGTACCTTGACATAACAAAGTTATCAACATGACTAATGACTGATAAAGTGAAATTTAGTTAGTTCATTAGAAAAGATATACTTATTGACATTTCCATTATGCTAAAAAGACACATTCTAGAATCATGTAAAGAGAGCATGCTGATTCTTTCTTGGCAAATGAGATGACAGGATATAAGCTTAACATTTGAATAGAAGAAAATAATTCATTATATTTTGATGTCAGTTCAGAAGTCACTACTACAAGGTATTTTTCACTTAACAGAAAATGTAATTTTACAATAAAAGAGAATTACAATTACAATGGACGAAGTTGCTGCTGTGATTATAATATTCCAGTTAGGAACAAGAACTGCAATGCAGTAAACATGATAATTGCTCATTTCTTCGACTCATAGATCAGAGGGCAGAGGACTGTAACTGCATAAAGCAAACTCATATGAGAGTCCATGTGAGATGGATCCTCTACAGTTGAGAACATCTAGTAATGTTTTCTTTGATACCCAAGTGGGCTAGAATGAAAAACACAGACAACCTGGTTTATAGATCATTAGTTCAACTTTAAAAAATGTAAAGTAAACAGCATTGATATAGTTATTTTCCCATTTTTCTTAAGAATAATAAGACAGGCAGATGTGTGCTTAAGCCAGCTCAAAATAGTTTGTGAGAGCCAATTGCTAAGTTTTCAATATGAGTACGACCATTTCAGAAATCAACAAATGATATAAATTGTTTGATATATATATATATATATATTATATATATATATATATATATATAATATATATATATATATATAAAATGATAACAAATTGTTTTCGTCATTGTCTAGACTTAAGAAGGTGATGGAGAAAACAATGTTGATTAAATGTAAAACTGTACTGATTGTTACCCACTTACCAGAAAATCTCTGCCACGGGCATATTAATGCTTTACAATTTATAAAATGCCTTCTTTACAAGAATAATCTGGACTTCTCCACCTCCTTAATTTGAAGATACCCTGCTCTTTGGAACTTTCCTCTGATTTATCTAGACCACTATGCCAAGAAAGATCCAGATAATCTTCAGTATTTTCCTGGCTCTCTCTGTTTGCCAGTAATATAACTCCCTTCATTCTCTCCTACACTTTCCTATTCTCTTTTGATTCTATTTTAGAGTATCTATTTTAGAATTGTGGAACCTAAGTCTCAAAGAGAATGGATTGTCCCTCCACTTTTACATAAGAAAAAATAATTGAAACTTTATGATTACAGGTATATTTAATTTCACATGATACCTTATTTATTACATATTGAATTCCATTGACATAAAAAACAGTTTATGTTATTAGTATTATTTTTAGCTACATATATATATATATATATGTATATATACACATACATACATATACTCACACCCTAGCATATGTCTATCTGACACTTAACCATTGCTTTGTTCTGATTACAGACAAAAAGAATAATATTCAGTAATGGAACCTATCTAATGTAGAGAAACCTTTTTTTTTTGGGGGGGGGGGGTTGGGAAGATTATAGTGATGAAATGCAATACATGAACCATGGTGAAATGGATTCTGGGCTAAGAGTTAAAGAGATTTGAACCCAAATCTAATTTATTAGTCCTATGACTTTAGGTCACTCATTTGACTCTATGTACAATATCTATTGTACATATTACCAATGTACATGGACAGTCTTACTATGATATAAAAGGTATGTACCTTTTATATCATAGTAAGACTGTCCATGTACATTGGTAATAGATTTCCCAATGATATCACAGATTCATTGAATATAAATCATTTTCCCCTTTGACCTGTAGCTAGAAGACCCTTTACTATGCCCCTAATGAATGACCTCAATTTATTCAATGAAGTATAAGACAAAATTCTCAGCAGAGATTGTAGAATAAATGGGTTTTATGGGAGGCTTGAGGAGAAAAGTTTTGAACAACTACTATGGTGAGTGGGGTGGAGAATTTATTAAGGAGGGATTGAAATGTTGCTTTTCTAATGTGAAGATCCAATGGAGAGTGGATAGAATGAATTTGTGGTGATCTATGTGTTTTCATAACTTCTTTCTGCTAAACTGGTCATGTGTCACAATGTGAGTAGGAAAATGGATAATGGAAGTAATTGTAGGTTGGGGAGGTAGTAAATTTTTAAAAAATGACATTCCAGTCCTGATGGAAAGATCAAAGATCTGACCATTTCCAGACTGAAGGTTGGAGCTCAAGCTCTCAGAGCCAAGGAGAGACATTTCATCTTCATCAACCTGGTGGTGGCTGGCCTGTTCTCCTTCTTCCTCCTCTGAGACCAAGACTCATCTAAAGGACCTCCAGAAAGCTAGCCAAGCCCCAGGCAAGGAGACAGACTGTGAAGGAGACAATGAAGACTTTTGGACTTTTCTCTGGCTATTCTCATGGTGATTACTCAGCTGAAAGGAAGGCTGGTCCAAAGATCTCCAGAAAGCTAACCAGAACATTACACTGAGTAAATTTATTTACTAGGAACAGCTTTTCAATTAAACAAATTTAATACTTCTTCTTGGGACACTCTCCTAATTGACTGATTACACTTCTGCTTTGAGACTCTAGAGAGTGGTTGATTATTACTCCTGATGATTCAGGTGAGCATTTCTGCATATTCATCTATATGTGTTTCCTCTATCAATAATCACTGCTGCTCTGGTAACCATTGCTACTACTGCTACTTATCTTCTAACACTCAGAGGAACTGGAACCTCTGATGGAATTTCTGTATCTTCCCATATCATAAGCTCATAGCTTAGACAAATGTGGGTCAAAAGTGATCATAGTCACTTCCTAACTCCTCTTGTCACTAATACTATTAATTATGATGAATTCTACTTTTAACTCTGATATCTAATATCCTGAATGCATCAGGTCATCTGAGCATTCCCATCTCATTAGTTTAAGATCAGGGAAGAATAAACACAAAGCAGTCATATCTAATGAAAATGTGCTCACAGATACATAACTAACATGTGAAAGACAGGAAAATTAAACTTCTTACAAAGCAGATCAAAATTAAGAATAGCAGATGGACAGATTCTATCTTTATTTTTTTCTTTTCTTTTCTTTTGATTTTCGTTTTTGACAGCCAATCTCATATCAGAAAATACTGAGTCTTTTTTTCTGGCTTTTCACTCAATTAGAAGACTTTTCATTATCCCATAGTATCAAACCTTCAGTGACTTCTAGACAGAAGTAGAATCCTCAAACTTCTCAGATGGTTACTCTGGAAGCAGAAAGGCAGTATTAACACATTCTTCAAGCCTGAAATCAAAAGAATATATGCATGACCTTCAAGGACCAGTGTCTCATGGATCAGCTATTCTTATATAGCAATTAGAGGAAAAAGTCATATTGGTAGATGTATGTTTACAAAAGCCCAATGGACAACTTTTATTGAAATGGTTTCTTAATAAAGATGTAAAAACACTTCAAAATAGTTTATGGATGTAGAAGATTACTCTTATCACATCTACTGTTATGATGTACAATTTTGCACAAACTCTTATTGTGGAGCATTTGAGTTGATTATGGTTAAGAACCTAGTCTGTGCCCTTAGTGCCTTTCTTACATTTCCTCCTCATATCAGCTTCCAAGTGTAGCACAATTCATGGAAATGGATATATTAAGTAGCAGGTTTGAAATGTCTTTAATACAAAGTATAGACAATATGTAAATACACTGCTTTTTTTTTTTAATTTGTTTGTTTGTTTTATTTTGCCTTCATATTTTGGGAAAGTATTATTTTTGGTACTTTTACCTCTATATAGAGAGGACTTGAATCAAGTAAAATTCTTGTGGGAGTTTAGGTTAGGTATGAAAACACCTGTGTGTATATATGTATATACATACATGGGGATATTGAGACACAAATATATACAACATATTATGTTTTATCTATATCTGTGTCTTTATAAATAGTTTAATTTTATTATAATATGTACTTTTAATATTATACAATAAATTGTGCATATTATATATTTATGTATTATACATATAATAGAATTTTATATATGTAAAGAGTAACATACTATATTGTACCCATATGTGTCTGTGTGTATGTGTGTGTGTATACACATATAGGTTTAAATATATTTCCATAGATTTATATCACCACAAGGACATTGTGTACATGTTTCCATGTATTCACACTTGTATGTTTGTGAATGTGCATGTATACATACTATGTACATACATATGTATATGTATGCATGCATGTGTATACACACATAAATCTCTACTTGTAATTAATGTAGTCTGGATTCCTTTCATGGCATGGTTATTTCTCCAAAAATGATGAATGAATGAATTGTTCACTTATTAAGGACTCACACCGAGCCAAATTCTGAATATACAAATAGAAACAAACAGTCTCCGTTTAAAAAAAGATTACATTCTCTTCTAGGGATGAGAAAATACACATGGAAGTTCTCCACTGCAAAGGAGACAAAAAAATTCCCATGGATCTTAGAGTTCAGTGGCAAGGCATATATTGATATTTCTTTGGTGTAATTAACAGGAAAAATATCTTAGCAGTTTCTGATATTGAACCATTTGATAAAGCTCAAAACTTTGGAAATAAAGATTTCCTTTTCTGAGTCTTTAAGAGATATAAAAGTAGAATTTATCAGACAGCTGCCAGGTGGCATGTTCCCAGTCATTGCTTGCAAGGATGATAGTTGGATGCAACCTTATAACTAAAGGTTTTGTGTTCAAGGTCCTAGACTTTCTACATTAGAGTCTGAGGAGGGATATTGATGATGATAGTCTGATCTGTCTGACAAATACTGCCTTCCAGATTTTTCCATTTGAGAACTTTTAGTTTATTTTCTAGTTCTATCAAATATCAGTCATCAAGAATACAAACAATCTACTTTCCATTTCAAGGAGTAACTGTGTGACTTTGGGCAAATTATTTATGTTTATGAAACCCTAGCTTCTTAATCTGTAAAATGAGGGGATAGAAATTTGTTATTTCTAAGGTTCCTTCCAGTTCTAAATAATTTGGTTCTATGATACTTCCAGCCTTAATATTAGATGATAATACACTTCATGAAACATTTTCCAAATTGCAAACACCTAATTAATACAGAAGGAATCACTGGATTCTTTTCCTTTGTAGTGTGCATATGTAAATCTATGCAAAGATTTCTTTATATATAATATGCATGTATATGCAATTACACACATGACTGCATATGTACACATGTGTATTTGCTGACAAGAATATGATATACATATGTATATGCAATACGCATCTCTATGAATATGTGTATGTGTGTTTATACAAACATGCACACACATATACACATCTATCTATCTACTGAGATATATGTATGTATGCATGTATAATCTTCAAAGCCTATTTATCAATACAGGAACCAACCTTGTTTCTCGAGGAAATATGAAGAATCATGTTACTGTTTTCCTGATAGAGGTGTTAGACATGGGGTGCTATATGTCATAATATAGTTGGAAATAGCCAATGTCTACATTCTGAATTCAATTCTCCCTGTGCAACAAGAAAACTGTTCGGTTCTACACACATATATTGTATCTAGTATATACTGTAACCCATTCAACATGTAAAGGACTGCTTGCCATCTGGGGGAAGGAGTGGAGGGAGGGAGGGGAAAAATTGGAACAGAAGTGAATGCAAGGGATAATGCTGTAAAAAATTACCCTGACATGCATTCTATCAATAAAAAGTTATTTTAAAAAAAACAAACAAACAAACAAAAAAAAAAAAAAAAAAAAAAACGATTCTACAAGTGAGGTTCCTTGCCACTGTAAACAGGGCTGCCACAGACATTTTTGCACATGTGGGTTCCTTTCCCTCCTTTAAGATCTCTTTGGGATATGAGCCCAGTTGTAACACTGCTGGATCATTTCTCTGATCAGTAGTGATTTGGAGCACCTTTTCATGTGACTACAAATAGTTTCAATTTCTTCATCTAAAAATTGTCTGTTCATATCCTTTGAGGCAATTGGAGTTAAGTGACTTGCTCAGGGTCACACAGCTAGGGACTGTTAAGTGTCTGAAGCCATATTTGAACTCAGGTCCTCTTGACTTCAAGAGTAGTGCTCTATCCACTGCGCCACCTAGCTGCCCCTAATTTTTTTATTGATACTCCACTACCTAAGAAATGTGTGATGACATCCATGTAGCTGGTCATTTTTTCAATGCAGTTAGCAGTACCTGCCTCCCCACCAAGCTTTAGCAAATTGCTCAATTAGTTTATTTGACATAAAATTAAAAATAAGTAAGTCAATTAGTGACTAATATTTTTTTATTAAAAAAAAAGGAAATAGCCAATGTGGAGATTTGTTTTTATTCAACTTGGCATATTTCTTAGAGGGATTTTCTTTTCTTTTCTTTTTTACTGTTTTCTTATAGGGGAATGGAAAGAGGTAGAATGTTTGTAAAAGGAAGAAAATGTTTTGTTAATTAGAAAAACAGTGCAAAGAGGGAAATATCATTAATTTAGTGTATATGTAAGAGTGTATATCTTTTCAAGCAAGAGAAAATGGCAAAGAATGATTTTTTTTTTCTCACTGTTTTTCAAAATCTTGCTTTTTAGTCATTTGATATTGGGAAAGGACAGGGAATGCTATAAAGAATAACTATCCTTCAAATTTATAAGAATTCAAGCAATTCTAAAAGTATATTATAAAGCAATGGTCACCAAAACCATTTTGTATTGGCTAAGAAATAGAATAGTTGATCAGTGGAATAGGTTAGGTTCACAGGACAAAATAGTGAATAACTATAGCAATCTAGTGTTTGCCAAACCCCAAAACGCCAACTTTGTGAATAGGAATTCACTATTTGACAAAACCTGCTAGAAAAATTGGAAATTAGTATGGCAGAAATTAGGCATGGACCCACACTTAACACCGTACACCAAGATAAGGTCAAAATGGGTTCATGATTGAGACATAAAGAATGAGATTATAAATAAATGAGAAGAAAATAGGATAGTTTACATCTCAGACTCAAGAGGAGGAAGGAATTTGTGACCAAAGAAGAACTAGAGATCATTATTGATTACAAAATAGAAAATTGTGATTATATCAATTTAAAAAGCTTTTGTACAAACAAAACTAATGCAGACAAGATTAGCAGGGAAGCAATAAACTGTGAAAATATTTTCACAAAGGTTCTGATAAAGGCCTCATTTCCAAAATATATAGAGAATTGACTCTAATTTATAAGAAACCAAGCCATTCATCAATTGATAAATGGTCAATGGATATGAATAGACACTTTTCAGATGATGAAATTGAAACTATTTCTACTCATATGAAAAGGTGTTCCAAATCATTATTGATCAGAGAAGTGCAAATTAGGACAGCTCTGAGATACCATTATACACCTGCCAGATTGGCTAAGGTGACAGGAAAAGATAATAATGAATGTTGGAGGGGATGTGGGAAAACTGGGACACTGATGCATTGTTGGTGGAATTGTGAATGAATCCAACCATTCTGGAGAGCAATCTGGAACTATATTCAAAAAAGTTATCAAACTGCGCATACCCTTTGGTCTAGTAGTGCTACTACTGGGCTTATACCCCAAAGAGATACTAAAGAAGTGGAAGGGACCTGTATGTGCAAAATATTTGTGGCAGCCCTGTTTGTAGTGGTTAGAAACTGGGAAATAAATGGATGCCCATCAATTGGAGAATGGCTGAGTAAATTGTGGTATATGAATATTATGGAATATTATTGTTCTGTAAGAAATGACCAATAGGATGACTATAGAGATGCTTGAGAGACTTACATGAACTGATGCTAAGTGAAATGAGTAGTACCAGGAGTTCATTTTATACTTCAACAACAATATGAGGATGTATTCTGATGGAAGTGGATTTCTTCGACAAAGAGAAGATCTAACTCAATTTCAATTAATCAATGATGAACAGAAGCAGCTACACCCAAAGAAAGAACACTGGGAAATGAATGTAAACTGCTTGCATTTTTGTTTTATTTCCCAGGTTATTTTCACCTTCTGAATCCAATTCTTCCTGTGCAATAAGAAAACAGTTCGATTCTGCACACATATATTGTATCTAGGATATACTTTGACATATTTAACATGTATAGGATTGCTTGCCATATAGGGGAAGGAGTTGAAGGAAGGAGGGGAAAAGTCAGAACTGAAGTGAGTGCAATGGATAATGTAAAAAATTACTCAGCCATATTTTCTGTCAATAAAAAGTCATAATTATATATATAATGAAAATGTGGGCACAGAATTTATTTACTATCATTACCTCTAGGATTCATAATGTTATTGTATAACTAACAGGTAAAGTGGGCCCCTTAGATTGAGATATGATTAAAAAACATTGAAATTAGCATTATCTTGAATATCAGGTCAAATCACAACCTCATTTCTTTCATATATATATATATGTTTTTTCCCTATTGCTGAGGAATTGCTGCTTCAGTTTGGTATGAAGAACTATTTTCCAAGTTACTTTATAAACTTGGCTCCTCTTCCATTACATACTATTTACTTGGATCCATTTACTAATCATCTTTCAAAGCCTGGAGCAAAAATATCTTGGCTTCTGAAGCATTCTGTGAATGGAAAAGGAAAGGAAAGTGATTATAGTCAAGAAATAA
The DNA here is from genome assembly GCF_016432865.1 of Antechinus flavipes. Classification (NCBI taxonomy): domain Eukaryota; kingdom Metazoa; phylum Chordata; class Mammalia; order Dasyuromorphia; family Dasyuridae; genus Antechinus; species Antechinus flavipes. The sequence continues at coordinate 294,081,903 of NC_067400.1, read as the reverse complement.
CTGCAGAAATCAAATGGGTAGATTTATATGAACTCACAGGGTTCATTTGAAAGGCAGAAAGTCAAATGAAATCATTAATATTAAAATACTAAAGCTCCATGTCAATTTGTGATGAGGTAGTTGCTATTTGGAATCTTTCTAGGCTCTTCACTGAATTATTTATAGTGGATACTAGTTATAAAGTTTCAACTCTACAATGCAAATGGGTATTTCCTGTTTATTTTTTTTTCTTTTTCTTTCATAAGCAATCATTTGTCTAACCATTTTTTTTTTTAACCCAGGGGAGAAAATCTATTGCACGTTGCTCCAAAATATTTTTGCTTGTTTGCTTTATATTTTTTATTCCTGTACAAAGGTAAAAATGAAAGGAGAGAAATTAAAATGAAAAACAATTCTATTTATATGTGATTTTGAGCAACCCATTGTACCAAAGCTCACAGGTGTTGGCTGCCCTGAGTCTATCCATAACCTGTTAATAATATCTTGTGGCCCGAAGATAAACCAATTTAAATCAGTCCTTATTGGAATGAAAAGTTTCTTGAAATAAAAAAAAAAAGTTCTCTTCTCTGTTGTTATTCTTAATGTAAGAGTTAGGGTTTTAGGGTAGAGGGAGTAGAATATGAGCATCATTCTTAGTTTTTGTCAACTTTAGTATAACCAATTAGCATGTTAACAGTAGATTAAAAATGACTTTAGTGGAAATGAAAGAAATGAACTGAATATATAATATATAAGAATATATAAGAATATAAGAATATATAATATTCTGAAAGAACTAAACTGAATATATAACGCATGTGTAGGGGTTGGTATGTGTTTCTCATAAGAAGGCTTGACTATATTATGATGAAAATTGTACTATGTGAAACAATGAAACATAAAACCAGTATCACTGAGCAGATAGGTGGTTCATTCGAATGTCAACTAAGCATTTTGTCAAAAAAAAAAAAAGAAAGAAAGAAAAGTTGACTTCAAATTCAGCCTTCATCATTTACCAGCTATGTGACTTTGAGTAAGTCAACTAACCTCTGTTTGCTAGTTTTTTTCAAATCTAAAATGGGAATAATAATTATATTTTCTTCCTAGGGTAGTTGTGGGTATCAAATGTGATAATAAATCTAATGTTGTTTAGCATAATAGCTGGCATCTATTTAGTAGATGCTTTTAAAATGTTTTCCTTTCTTCTTCCCTTCTGTGCTGTGTAATTCACTCTATTCCTACATTGCTAGTTGTAATGGACTAAGGCTCGAGTTGATGAGGCACTGAGGTCCCAAGCACGTGAGACTACATAGTAATTGGACCATACTCTATTAATATATATATATATATATATATATATATATATATATATATATATATATATATATATATATGCTTGGAGAAAGAATGGCCCTGCCCACTCTTTGTGCAAGTCCTGATGTGTTGGATAGGAAATGATGATTTTGGTGGGTGGAGGCAAGGGGTAGAAAAGGAAGGGGAAAGAGAGACTGCTGGCTGGCATCTTGACACAGCTGCTCACATTGCTATCGTGACCATCCTTCATCTCTGATCCCCTTTTCACCTGCAATCCCCCTTCACCTCTGCTAGCTGGCTTCCTGTCACAGCTGCCCATATTGCTATCACATTGCTTCTTCACCTCTACTGAGAATAAAGATTGAAGATTTTACATTAACCTGAATTCCTGACTTCAGTTGATTTTAAATACGTGGTCATCACTATTTGAAACTATGAAGAAAAGATTCTAAAAGTATTTAATACAACTATTAGATTTGTATTCCTAGGGAATCAAAGAAAATAAAGAACCTATTTATGCATTAGTGGGCAACCTTGTTTCACTTCTGATCTTATTGGGAATGGTTGCAGTTTGTCCCCATTACATATGATGCTTACGGTTGGATTAAAATAGCTGCTACTGATTATTTTAAGGAAAAGTCCATTTATTCCTATATTCTCAAGTATTTTTATTAGGAATGGATGTTGGATTTTATAAAATGCCTTTTCTGCATCTATTGAGATGATCATATGATTTTTGTTAATTTGGTTATTAACATGGCCAATTATACTGATAGTTTTCCTAATATTGAACCAGCCCTGCATTCCTGGTATAAATCCTACTTGTCTCATCATCTTTCCTAGAAAGGACATATACTTTAGTTGCTGTAAACTTCACATATCAGCTTGTCTGGAAAAAACACAAGATTCCCTTCACCCAATATCCTATGAGAAGCCTGAAGCTTCCTCTTGGGCTCTGTTGATGAAAAAAGAGATGTAACAGAAATTTGGTCAGTTAGTAATCTTGGACAGAGAAGTAGATAAAGTGTTGGTCTTAAAGTCAGTAAGGCCTGAGTTCAAATATGGCCTCATGCATTTCTTAGACCCTGGGCAAGTCATTTCTTAAACAATGTTTTCTCAGTTTCCTCAAATGTAAAAGTAGCTGGAGAAGGAAATGGCAACATATTCCAATATCATAGCCAAGAAAACCTCAACAGAGTTACAATTCAAACTCCTAAATAAGCAACAAGAGCAACAATTTGTTTGTAGCTCCATTTTAAAAATCCATGTTTTCAGCTCTTTCTGATCATTGGCTATTATAAATACTGCTTCATCATACCATAAATTCTTTTCAATGTCTAAATCCATATGGCCAGTCAGAAGCAGGTTATTGTCTTCATAATTCCTGAAGAGTCATATCTAATACAGATGATGAGTCAGAGTCAAGAATAGTGTTAATATCCTCTATGTTGAATATCAAACATCAATATTATGTAAATTTAAATGATAGCTACAAAAAGGTTCTGTTCCCACAGACTAGAAAAGACTGGTTACTCATGTAAGATAAATTTCTGAATTAGTTATCTTTATATACAGCTTGATGACTTGTAAAAGCAAAGATCAGGATCAATATGAAATTGTAAAGAAGATAAAAATGAGAAGAAAAAGTAATTGAGACAGGGCTAGCTTTCTCTATTTAAAGAAACTAATGACACTGATGAAGGAAAAATGGATGAAAAAGAAATCAACAGAGAACATAATTATTGCTTAAAGAAGCTAAGTCAAAAGGACCTGCAAATAGGAAACACTTGATAGATATCCTTTTAATGGAGACAAAAACATCTATGGACAACAATAATTTGGGATATAGATTTGTTTGCAAAATCTTATGTATGGTTTGGTTGAAGATTATAAACAGTATCACCTCATAAAATACTGACAATGAGGGACTAAAATAACAAACATAGAAATATGAAAGAGAAATTCAATAATATCAGATTATCATGACACTTTATAAAAAAAATTTGGAAAGAAAATAAACATGGAAATGGAGTTATTTCAGAATTTTTAAAAGAAATTATTTTTCTTTAAGTGACATTCAATCAATGTTCTACCTGAAGAAATGAAAATAGTAATAGAGCTCTTGGGCTTAATTAAACAAACCTTTGAAAGCAATAAGTGATCTGCAAATTTGAAAGAGAAAAAAATAGCAAGTTTTTAAGGCAGGGGTGCATCTGATTCTTACTGGAAGAAAATATGATAAATTATTATCAAATACCACCCATATGTTTATTTTACAACATCTACAAAATCACATGAGAATAATCTAAATTTGTGAGCTGAGTTAAATCTCCATTCACTGTTCTAAGAGAAATAATTTGTGGTCGGGGGACAGAGCCAAGATGGTGGAGAAGGCACACATGATTCTCTAAGTTCCTCTCATTCCCTTCATAACCAACTATTTAATTCAGCCTCAAAAATAGCTCTTCACTTCTTAAATTCGTGAAGATTAGAAGCATTACAATTTACCAGCCGAAGTCAGTCTGGAAGATTGCCAGGAAAGGTTTGTCTTGAGGGGCCAGGAACAGACTAGCACAGGCAGCAAGAGACTAGCATCCTGAGCAGATCAGGGGCGGGAGTAATCTCTGTGGCTAGAGAAGTTATAGAGATGACTCCGCTATAGACTAACTGCTCTGCCTTGACTCCATCACATTAAACTGGCAGAGAAATTAAAGCCTAGAACAGAGGGTACTCTAAAAAATGCCAGAACCTAACAAGATGTGGCTGTAACCACCAAAATCCGGAAGTGACTCAGGCAAGCTTTAACACAGCCCTGCAGCCACATCCTGCAGTTCGGACCTTTTGCAGAGGCAGTTACAAATCTGCACAGCAGGGTGGGCACAGCCTGAGCAGCCTCTAATCGGCACAGTTGGGGGATCCGCCTGGGGCAATATAACTTCCACAGCAGACTGTGCTTCCAGGGCAGACATATCTTGTCCCTGCAAATTCATTCACTGCTCAATTGCTAATACCCACAGCCCCAGGGCAGGCTTTGGGTTGGGGTAGTGAAACTCTCTAGCCCCAGGGCAGTCATTATCTCACACAGCTGGGGTTCTTTGCAGGGCACTTTCCCAGCTCCACCCTGCAGGTCTGAATTACTTCCCTGTGGGGAACTCTTTCCCAGAGCACTCCAGTACCTCCCTGCTTTTTGTAGTCGGCTGGCAGGACAGCTCCCATCCATACACCTTTCACTGCTCTGCAGAGGAAGCTGGTAATGTTCTGACTCTGAAGGCAGACCCTACAGGGTTTAACAAAATGAGTAAAAAAAAAAAAAAATCAAAAGAACAATTGATAGTTTCTATACAGAAAGAGAACAGCTTTTCAACCCTGAAGAAACTAATAGCAGACAGTCTCCAGACAATTATTGGTCCCCAATACAAAAGACTCTCCTAGAGGAGACTATTAAAAACGCTAAAAGAAAGGTAGAAAAGAAATGGGGGAAGGAAAGAGAAGCTATGCAAGAGAGTACAGAAAAGGCATATAACTTACTAAAAGAAAAATTTGATAAAGTGGAAAACGAACTGAAATGTGAACTGGAAAAGTTAAAAAACTCCCAAGAAGTGCAGGGAAACAGAATTTGTGAATTGGAAAAAGAAAATAACTCACTAAAAAAAAAAAAATTAGTGAAATGGAAAAAAAATTCCATAGAGCAAAACAACTCAATTGGACATATACAAAAAGAAGTAAAAAAAAAAAAAGCTAATGAAGAAAATAACTCATTAAAAATCAGAACTGAACAATAGAAATGACTGATTCATTGAGACATCAAGAATCTGTCAAGCAAAACCAAAAAAATGAAAGATCAGAAAAAATGTCAAACATTTATTTTGAAAAACAACAGACTGGAAAATAGATCTAGGAGAGATAAGCTGAGGATCATTGGGCGACCTGAAAATTATGATGAAAAAAGGAGCCTAGATGCTACTTTATAGGAAATCATCAAAGAGAACTGCTCAGAAATAATAGAACTGGAAGGTAAAAGAGGCATTGAAAGAATTCATCGAACATCTTCTGAAAAAGACCCTAAAATAAAGACTCTGAGGAATATTGTGGCCAAACTTCAGAACTTTTAGACTAAAGAAAAAATTTTACAAGCAGCCAGGAAAAAAACAGTTCAAATACCGAGATGCCACAATAAGGGTCATGCAAGATCTGGCTGCCTCAACATTAAAGGATCGAAGGGCCTGGAATCAGATATTCCAAAAGGCAAAAGAACTTGGAATGCAGCCAAGAATAAACTATCCAGCTCAGCTGAGTATTTTTTTTTCCCATGGAAGAAGATGGACATTTAATGAAACAGAGGGATTCTATTTGTTTATAAGGAAAAAAACAGATGAAAACAAAAAATTTGATGTCCAACAACAGGACTCAAGAGAAGTAGTAAAAGGTAAAAGGAACTCTTGAGAACTGTATTTCTGTTGTGGATATACATAAAAACCACATGAATAATTTGATTTTACCAATATAGCATAAAAAAGGGAAGTAGAAATGGAAAGGGGATTGTTCAGAAAAAGGGAAGAAGGGAGATAAAAAGAGGGAAACTACATGCGATGATGAGGCAAAGGAAACCTATCATATCTGAGGGAGCTTAGAGAGGGTGAGGAACATTGTGTGAATCCTACTCTCATCAGAGTTGGCTCAAAGAGGAAATAATTGACATATTTGTTTTACAGAGATTCTTCTCTCACTTCATTAAAAAGTGGGAGAGGAAAAGGGAAAAGGAAAGAGTAATAAGGGAAGGGTACAAGAAAGGAGAAGGGATTCAAAGGAAAGAGGGAGGGATACTAGAGGGAGAGCAGCGTGAGGCAAGTGGGACCAATAAATTTAATACTCTCATGATCTAACCGTAAAAAGAGTAGTCAGAACTCCTTTTCGGTCCACTCAGCAGAACGAATTATATGTGATCATGCTAGCTCTCACTTATTACCCAGGCGACATAAATATAATATCTGATTCATCCTATTCAGTAGGTGTGGTACAAAGAATTGCCACAGCCCAAATAAAATTTGCAGCTTCTAATATATATCAGCTCTTTAAGGAACTTCAAGAGCAAGTGAGAAAGCATCCAGGAAAGATTTATATCCTGCATGTCCATTCACATAGTGGACTTCCAGGTCCTATTTTTGATGGAAATTCAAAGGCAGATAGCCTTTTAACTATGTTGGCCAGTACGCCTTTATTTCAAGAGGCCCAGGAATCCCATTCTAAATACCATCAGGCTGCTCGAGCTTTGCATTTACAGTTTGGGATTACAAAAGAAGAAGCTAGGAGCATAGTGAAAAGCTGTACAGCTTGCCTTCCCTTCCAAGCTCCTACACTGCCTCCAGGGAAGAATCCTCGTGGTTTGAGACCCAATGAAATCTGGCAAATGGATGTGACTCATTATAAATCTTTTGGTCGTCTGTCTTTTATCCACGTTGTGGTAGACACCTTTTCAGGATTCACTTTTGCCATACCAGCAGCAAAAGAGACAGTCCAAGTGGTCACTGAATTCCTCATTCAAGCATTCGCAATTATGGGTGTGCCACAAGAAATAAAAACAAATAATGGACCGGCATATACCTCCAAACATTTTGAACACTTTTGTGCACAGTATAAGATTTTACACACTACTGGCATACCCTTTAATCCTCAAGGTCAAGCAATAGTAGAAAGAAGAAACAGAGACATTAAGACACTCCTCCAAAAACAAAAGAAAGGGGGAGCCACGGGTAACCCTAGAGAACTTCTAAATTTAGTTCTCTATACCATTAATTTTTTAATCTTTGATAAAGATGCACTGGCTCCAGCAGACAGGTTTTATAACCCACCAGAAGAGCAGTGTCCAGTGCGAGCAGCTCCACTATCCTTAGATAATCGCCAGGTGATGTGGAGAGACCCAGAAAGTGGTGAATGGAAGGAACCAGATAGGCTAACTGCTTGGGGGAGAGGATTTGCTTGCATCTCTACAGGTGGAGAAGGAATCAGATGGGTGCCTACGAGCCGCATTCGCCTTGTCCATCGCAGAAAGATGGAGCAGACCCTTGAAACAAAGGAGAAGACCCAAGAAATATCGGGTGGTTCTGTTGCTGATTGTGCTCACAAGAATTATTAGATTCCTGGCACATGAACTAATGGACAATGGAATCCTATTGGACTGTTTCTAGGACTTATGGACATGTGTAAATTTTCAGATTGATTCTTGTTATTTGTTACATTACTACTAGCCTGTGTTATATTGCTATGTGCTCATGTAAATTATGTATAATGCCTCCCATATTGATGGATTTATGTGTACCCCCTCAGAAACCCCCTATGTTTTAAAACAAAAGAAAGGGGGATTTGTTGGAATCCTTACTAACTGCTAAGTAATTAGAGTTGATCTAATCTTACAAGAAGTTGTTTTGGCCAGAACCTGAAACAAGGTACTAAGTAGAACTAATCAAGACAAGGCTTGTGTTCCCACCTTTACTCATTGGAGTCCACAAGTATGCTAGCTTCACAAAGTACACTTTCTAACTTCAAGAGAGTCCACATCTTAAAGCTCTTTGGGCCAGAGAGCACTATGGGAGAAAACCCATAATCCCATTCTTTCAGAAGGTTCACATATAAGGCGAGACAGCCATTCCAGAATACACTTTTTCCTCTTGGCTGGCTGATCGCGCTGGACTCGAGAGGAACGACTCTGGTGCAGAGAACACTTTTGACGGATTCCAGGGGAGCTACGCCAGAAGCCCTCTCTCTGCGGCAAGTTGGTGGCTGGGCTCCCCAGAGGGAGATAAGAGAGACCTTCCGTCTCTGTCTTGGTTGGAGGCAGAAGAAAGCAGAGGCAGAGGCTGAAGGACAGAACCTTTGGATTTGGAGACATCCGAAGGGCTCCTATGAATGAGATGAACTCTCCCTTAAAGAGGAGAGGGATAGCAGACTGGATCAAAAGTCAGAACCCTACAATATGTTGTTTACAGGAAACACATTTAAAACAGGGAGATACCTACAGAGTAAAAGTAGAAGGCTGGAACAGAATCTCTTAAGCTTCAGGTGAAGTTAAAAAAAGCCATGATAGTCATGCTTATCTCAGATCAAACAAAAGCAAAAATTGATCTAATTAAAAGAGATAAGGAAACTATTACTTGCTAAAGGATACTATAGACAATGAAGAAATATCAATATTAAACATATATGCACCAAGTGGTATAGCATCTAACTTCCTAAAGGAGATGTTAAGAGAGTTGCGAAAAGAAATAGACAGCAAAACTATAATAGTGGGAAATCTCAATCTTGTACTCTCAGATTTAGATAAATCAAATCACAAAATGAATAAGAAAGAAATTAAAGATGTAAATAGAATATTAGAAAAATTAGGTGTGATAGATCTCTGGAGAAAATTGAATGGTGACAGAAAGGAGTACACTTTCTTCTCAGCAGTTCATGGAACCTACACAAAAAAATGACCATATATTAGGACATAAAGACTTCAAAATTAAATGCAGGAAGGCAGAAATAGTGTGCTTTCTTTTCAGATCACAATGCAATAAAAACTACATTCAACAAAAAGTTAGGTGTAAATAGACCAAAAAGTAATTGGAAACTAAATAACCTCATCTTAAAGAATGATTGGATGAAACAGCAAATTATAGACACAATTAATAATTTCACCCAAGATAATGGCAACGGTGAGACATCATACCAAAATTTATGGGATGCAGCTAAAGTTGTAATAAGGGGAAATTTTATATCCTTAGAGGTTTACTTGAATAAAATAGAGAAAGAGAAGATCAATGAATTGGGTCCGCAACTTAAAAAGTTAGAAAAAGACCAAAATAAAAACCCCCAATCAATTACTAAACTTAAAATTCTAAAATTAAAAGGAGAAATTAATAATATTGAAAGAAAAAAAATTATTGAGCTAATAAATAAAACTAAGAGTTAGTTTTATGAAAAAAAACAATAAAATTGATAAACCTGTAAATCTGATTAGAAAAAGGAGAGAGGGAAATCAAATTAGCAGTCTTAAAAATGAAAAAGGAGAACTTACCACTGATGAAGAGGAAATTAAAGAAATAATAAGGGGTTACTTTGCCCAACTTTATGCCAATAAATTTGATAACCTAAGTGAAATGGATGACTACTTCCAAAAATATAGGGTTCCCAGATTATCAAAGGAGGAAGTAAATTGCTTAAATTGTCCCATTTCAGAAAAAAAAAATAGAACAAGCTACTAATCAACTCCCTAAAAAAAAAAAAATCCCCAGGACCAGATGGATTTACATGTGAATTCTACCAAACATTCAAAGAACAATTAACCCCAATGCTTTATAAACTCTTCAAAAAAAAAAATAGGGAATGAAGAAGTCCTACCAAATTCCTTTTATGACACAGACATGATACTGATACCTAAACCAGGTAGGTTGAAAACAGAAAAAGAAAATTATAGACCAATCTCCTTAATGAATTATTGATGCTAAAATCTTAAATAAGATATTAGCAAAAAAACTACAGAAAATCATCCCCAAGATAATACACTACGATCAAGTAGAATTTATACCAGGAATGCAGAGGTGGTTCAATATTAGGAAAACTATTATTATAATTGGCCATATTAATAATCAAATTAACAAAAACCATATGATCATCTCAATAGATGTAGAAAAAGCATTTTATAAAATCCAACATCCATTCCTAATAAAAATACTTGAGAATATAGGAATAAATGGACTTTTCCTTAAAATAATCAGTAGCAGCTGTTTTAAACCATCAGTAAGCATCATATGTAAAGTGGACAAACTGCAACCATTTCCAATAAGATCAGGAGTGAAACAAGATTGCCCACTTTCACCATACCTATTTAATATTGTGTTAGAATTGCTAGCTCTGGCAATAAGAGTTGAGAAAAAGATTAAAGGAATAAGAATAGGCAATGAGGAAACCAAATTATCACTCTTTGCTAATGATATGATGGTATACTTAGAAAACCCCAGAGATAGAAACAATCCACACCTTTAGTAAAGTTGCAGGATACAAAATAAACCCCATAAGTCATCAGCATTCTTATATATCACCAACAAAACCCAACAGTTAGAGTTACAAAGAGAAATTCCATTTAAAGTAACTACTGATTGTATAAAATATTTAGGAATCTATCTGCCAAGGGAAAATCAGAAACTTTATAAGCAAAACTACAAAACACTTTCCACACAAATTAAGTCTGATCTAAGCAACTGGAAAAATATTAAATGCTCTTGGATTGGGCGAGCAAATATAATAATGATGACAATACTACCTAAATTAATCTATTTATTTAGCGCTATACCAATCAGATTCCCAAAAAACTATTTTGATGATCTAGAAAAAATAACAATAAAGTTCATATGGAAAAACAAAAGGTCAAGAATTTCAAGGGAATTAATGAAAAAAAAAATCAAATGAAGGTGGTCTAGCTGTTTCAGATCTAAAATTATATTATAAAGCAGCAGTTACTAAAACCAAATGGTATTGGCTAAGAAATAGACTAGCTGATCAATGGAATAGGTTAGGTTCAAAGGACAAAACAGCCAATAACTTTAATAATACAGTGTTTGACAAATCCAAAGACCCCAGTTTTGGGGATAAGAATGCATTATTTGACAAAAAATGCTGGGAAAATTGGAGATTAGTATGGCAGAAACTTGGCATTGACCCACACCTAACACCTACAACAAGATAAAGTCAAAATGGGTTCATGACCTAGACATAAAGAATGAGATTATAAATAAATTGGAAGAACATGGGATAGTTTACTTCTCAGACCTATGGAAGAGGGAGGAATTTATGACCAAAGAAGAACTAGAGATCACTATTGACCACAAAATAGAAAATTTTGATTATATCAAATTGAAAAGTTTTTGTACAAACAAAACTAATGCAGACAAGATTACAAGGGAAAAAATAAACTGGGAAAATATTTTTACAGTCAAAGGTTCTGATAAAGGCCTCAATTCCAAAATATATAGAGAATTGACTCTAATTTATAAGAAATCAACCCATTCTCCAATTGATAAATGGTCAAAGGATTTGAAGAGATAATTCTCAGATGAAGAAATTAAAAATATTTGTACCCATATTGAAAATATGCTCCAAATCATTATTAATCAGAGAAATGCAAATTAAGACAACTCTGAGATACTACTACACACCTGTCAGATTGGCTAGAATGACAGGGAAACATAATGCGAAATGTTGGAGGGGATGTTGAAAAACAGGCACACTGATGCATTGTTGGTGGAGTTGTGAATGAATCCAACTGTTCTGGAGAGCAATCTGGAACTATATTCAAAAAAGTTATCAAACTGTGCATACCCTTTGGTTTAGTAGTGCTACTACTGGGCTTATACCCCAAAGAGATACTAAAGAAGGGGAAGGGATCTGTATGTGCCAAATGTTTGTGGCAACCCTGTTTGTAGTGGCTAGAAGCTGGAAAATGAATGGATGCCCATCAATTGGAGAATGGTTGAGTAAAATGTGGTATATGAATTTTATGAAATATTATTGTTCTGTAAGAAATGACCAGCAGGATGAATACATAGAAGACTTGCGAGACTTACATAAAGTGATGCTAAGTGAAATGAGCAGAACCAGATCATTATATACCTCAACAACGATACTGTTTGAGGATGTATTCTGATGGAAGTGGATCTCTTTGATAAAGAGAGCTAATTCAGTTTCAATTGATCAAGGATGGACAGAAACAGCTACACCCAAAGAAAGAACACTGGGGAATGAATATAAACTGCTTGCATCTTTGTTTTTCTTCCTGGGTTATTTATACCTTCTGAATCCAATTCTCCCTGTGCAACAAGAAAACTGTTCAGTTCTGCACACATATATTGTATCTAGGATATACTGTAACCTATTTAACATATATAGGACTGCTTGCCATCTGGGGGAGGGGGTGGAGAGAGGGAGGGGAAAAATCAGAACAGAAGTGAGTGCAAGGGATAATGCTATAAAAAATTATCCTGGCAAAGGTTCTGTCAATAATAAGTTATTCAATAGATAGATAGATAGATAGATAGATTTTAAAAAAGAGAAATAATTTGTCCAAGAAATATTTCTTAGGAGTTCAGTTTGACTGAGAATTCTTGACAGTTTTTCTCCTTCCAATCCCCTAGGTTTTAAACATGACAAGATATAATTAATTGGAGAGATAGAATATAATCTAATTAGCTATCACAAGCAAAAGTAGTCTCCCATTCATAGAGGTGACCCAGAGTCTGAAAACAGAAGAAAATGAGAAAGAAAAGATTTTAAATTTTTTTCAACCAATTTTGAAATGAAATCCTGAATGCTAAAAATGTTAAGATTTATTTTTGTCCAGTTTCTTAATTTTAACATTCTTTTCTTTTTATAATTTAGGTTCCAAATGTCTCTCTGATTCCTATTCCTCTGACAACCACTGAGAATGCAAAAATAAGATGTTCTTTTTTTTCCATATACATGTGAAATTATGGAAAAGATAACCCATATTAGCCATATTGGAAAGAAAGCAAAAATAAATATTTATATTGATTTTCCCTCATGTTTTCCAGCACTTGTCTCATCTTATAAGTGTAAGGTGGGTTCTTCAGTCATTTTAATTTGTCTTTCTCTAATAAAGTTATTTAGACCATTGTTTCATGTGACTATAGCTAGCCTTTAATTTCTTCTTTCAAAAGCTTTTTTTTTTTTAATGTCCTTTGACTGTTTATCACTTGGGAAATGATATCTATTACTTTATTGCCTATAAAACCTTTAAGCAGAAAGTAGTTTCCCTGATTATCTCTTTCAGTTAGGTCTATTTCTGCTTTTTCTTTGGTTGGTTGGTTTTTATCTTTCATCTTCAAAGAGGACTAAAATGATATCTCTCTGAGCATGATAGCTCATCATCAGAGCATTTTTTCTTCTTCATTTTAACTGAAACATAAAAGAATTTGCTCATACCTTTTATTTCAATTCTGTGTCTTTCTGCTTTTGTTCTGTTTTTGTTTTCATGTACACAACAAATTGTTGGTTTCTCCTTTACAATCTACTTTGTTGTCTGCTTTTATTGGGTTGTCTCATACCATTAACATTCACAGTTATGGTCACTTGATGTGCATTTTCCTCCATCCCATTTCCCTCTATTTATCCTTTTTTCTCTGTTTATCTTCTCCATCTTCAAAAATCTATTTTGCTTCTGATCACTAGTTTTTACCTATGTACTCCCTTCAGTACACCACTATGCCTTATCTTTTATCTCCTTTCCATTCTATCTCCTTATGAGCTGTTAGATTTTTATACCTAATTATGCATGTGTGTGTGTATGTGTGTGTGTGTGCGTGTGTGTCTGTATGTAGGTATGTAGGTAAGTAGGTGGTAGATAAGCATGTATACATATTTAGTGGAGTTAGGTAGGTATGTATGCTTTGAACAAATCCATTGAGAATAGGTTTCAAGCATTGTCAGTCACTCCTACCTCCTATTTTCTCATTCATTAAAACATTTTTCTCTAGTGGCTTTCTTTTGTGAGAAAATTTGCCACATTCTACTACTTCTTGTTCCCCTTCTGTTGGAATCTTTACAAACTGCTAACTAATTAGAGCTGATCTAATCTTACAAGAAGATGTTTTGGGCAGAACCTGAAACAAGGTACTAAGTAGGACTAATTAATACAAGGCTTGTGTTCACACCTTTACTCATTGGAGTTCACAAGTATGCCAGCTTCACAAAGTAAACTTTGTAAATTCAAGGGAGTTCACACCTCCCTTGAAGCTCTTTGGGCCAGAGAACACTATGGGAGAAAACCCACAATCCCTCTCTTGAAGGAGCATAAATAGAGCTTCAATGGGCCAGTCGAAAAAGTTTCAGAGTGAAGAGGCTACAAGTCGAGAGTTCAGTGGACAACCAGATTCATCTTCATCTCACACCATTGTAGTTGGTGGCTGGGCTCCTGCACGCCCCCCACTGAGCCCAAGCTGGTCTGAAAGACTCACCAGAAAGCTAGCCGAGCCCCAAGTGAAGGAGACAAGAGATTCATTCCATCTCTGTGCTGGTTGGAGGCTGAAGAAAGTAGAGGCAGAGGCTGAAGGACAAAACCCTTGGATTTAGCGACATTCGGAGGGATCTCTTGGAACCAAGCAGAGAGATAGGCCTCTAAGCTAACCGGGCTATATTGGAGATAATAAAAGATCTGAACTTTTATCACCTGGCTGTGTTTTGAGAAGAAAAAGATCACCACAATTTGGTGCCCGAACAGGGACTCTAAGCTAAACTGGCTGTGCTTTGAGAAGAAAAAGAACAGATTCAGATCCATCTGAACAAGATCACAACATTTTGGCGCCCAACGTGGGGCTGACAGCCCTCCCTCCCCCCCAGTGGATTTCAGTGGAAAAGCTACAATCCTGATTCCAGTGGAAAAGCCTCTGATCCTGATCCAGTGGAAAAGACTCTTCAACCCAGAAATTAGAGTGAGCGCAACAAAGAAATTTTGTTAGAAGAGTTAAAGTAGAATTTCAGCTAAGATGGGACAGATATTTAGAAAACAGCCTGTTTCTGTTCAAGGAAAATGTTTAGAGAGCATTGTCAAAATTATGGAAAGCCAAGGTTTAATTATAAGTTTACAGCAAATCACTGAATTTTTACAAACTGTAAAGGACATATGTCCTTGTTTCTCTCTTGAAAAGGAATTAGATCTAAATGAATGGAAATTGGTTGGAGAGGATCTTTGTCAATTCTATAATAAAAATGGGCCTAACTCAATAATTAATACATATAATGTAATACAATTGGCTATAAGAAGTTATTTAAGTGATAGAATGATGAAAAGGAAAGTACAGGAGGAAGAAGTGCCAACTTTACTAGGTGAAAAGGAGGACGAATCAGATGAGAATGGAGTTAATTACTCTGAGTGTGATACTTCACAGCAGGAGGAATTAGATGATTCCACATCTCATAACCCTCCCCCTGCAATTAACCCTTCATGTGTGGAACAAGGGGGAGGGAGAGAGACAGAAACACAGTCAGCTTCTCCTGTAAAGCAGAATTTGACAAGATTAGAAAAAGCATTAATTAAAGCAAAAAATGAAGGAGAAGATATATCTGATTTTATAAACGCATATCCTGTGATTGAAAGGATCGACTCTTCAGTTCAAAAAGAGAGAAAATACACTCCTTTTAATTTGGGAAAAATTAAAGATTTAAAAAAGGCTTGCACTCTTTATGGGGCTACATCATCTTATGTGAAGATGTTACTGGATAATTTGTCTTATGAAATCCTAACCCCGAATGACTGGAAATCCATCGCTAAAATATGTCTTGAACCGGGACAAAATTTATTGTGGCTTTCGGAGTTTCATGAATTATGTAGGATTCAAGCCCAACACAATAGACAAACAGGAGCTATTGTACAAGTTGCTTTTGACCAACTAGCTGGTCAAGGTCAGTATGCAGAGAGTTCAGAACAGATTTATTATCCCATAACAGTATATGAGCAAATTTCTAAGGCTGCAATAAAAGCTTGGACCCTTCTCCTAGTACTTCCTTTTCCTTCACTTAAAAAAAAAAAAAAAAAAAAAAACTTTTAGATCATCTCAACATAATAAATTCACATTTATATTTTTTCTCTAAACAGATTCCTTCAAATGCCCTAATAATGATAACATTCCCAGGATATGCATGTATCATCTTTCATATAGGAATATAGTAAACAGTTTAATCTAATGGAGTTTCTTGTGATTACTCTTTCAGGGTTACCTTTTTATTTTCTCTTTTAATCAGAATTTCTATTCAGATATAGTCTTTTCATTGGAAGTGCTTGAGTGTTCTATATTTCATTAAATTCCAGTTTTTTTTTTTCTTCTGAAGAATTACACTCAAAGTTTTCCTGGATATGTTATTTTTAGTTGTAATCTCAGCTCCTTCACACTCCAGATATGATACTCCAAGCCCTCTACTCTTTTATGTGAGTTTCTAAATTTTGTATTTGATTGATTTTGGCTTCCCAATGTTTGAACAGTTATATTCTGGCTGTTTTACAATATATCCCAATACATTAAGAGATCTGGAATTTTGTCTATAATATTCTGGGGTATTTTTATTTTAGTATCTCTTTCAGGAGCTGATTGGTATAGCCTTTCAGTTTTTCATTTACCCTCTGTTTTTAAGCTATCAGGACAGTATTCCTTGATAATTTCTTGAATTATTATAATTAAGCTCTTTTTTCATGGCCTTCAAATAACCTAATAATTCTTAAATTATCTCTCCTTGACCTAATTTTGAAATCAGTTTTTTTTTTTCCCAGTAAGGTATTGGTATTTCACATTTTAGTTTTTCCCCATTCTTTTGACTTTGTTTTATAATTTCTTGAAGTCTTATGGAGTCCTGGATTTTTTTCTTGGCCAGCACTTATTTTTAAATAATCATTTTCTTAAGTGAGATTTTGTGAATCTTTTCCCATCTTGTCTATTTTGCATTTTAAGGAGTTAGGTTCTTTAGTGAATTTCTGTACTTCTTTTACCACTAGCTCAATTCTGCTTTTCAAGTTATTTTCTTCATTGTTTTTCTTTCTGCATCTTTTATGCTTTTAATGTTCTTTTGATAATTCTCTTTTATTATTCTCATTTTATTTCCCAATTTCTCCCCTAACACTCATTTCTTTTCATTTTAATTCTTCTAGGAATTATTACTGGCTTTGGGTCCAATTATGATTTTGTGAAGCTTTCTTTTTAGCTGTTTTTACATTGCTCTGCTATTCTTTGTTTTTATCTTGGTATTTTCTGCCACTGTAATAGCTATTTATGATCAAGTACTTTTGTTGTGTTTTTATTTGTTCATTTTACCAATTTATTTAGCAAACTTTGAAAAATTTTTATAATGTTGTACTCTGTTCTCATGTGGTTGAGAAGACACTACCCCAAAATGCAGTGTTTTTTTTTTTTTAATCTTACTGTTTGTTTTTCTTTTTTATTAAGGCTTTTTATTTTTGAAACACATGCATACAAAATTTTCAACATTCACCCCCAGAATTTCCTGGCAGAGTCAAGATAGTAAAGAACAGACATGACTTTATTTGACCTTTTCTCAAACCAACAGTAGATTAAACTGCTAAACTGGTTTTGGAAGAAAAGAACACACAAATATTTGGAGTACAGCACATTTTCAGAAGAAGATTCCTTGGAAGAATTTCAAAAAAGGTCTGTTTCAAACAGGTAGGGTGACAATCTGCTGAGCCCAGACTGCAGCCCAGGGAGCCCAGGGCAAGGAACTAGGGTGAGGAGTTAGAGAATTGTAGTTTGGGAATCTTCTGTAAGCTTTTACTCTATCCTGGTAGCAAGCAGGTGGTTTAGCAGATTTGCTAGAAATGGCAAATTATAAACCATCAAGCCCCACAGGACCTAGCACCAATTACCTTTCCCCAAAAGTCAATCAGTAGAATGGCCACATAGTAAACTAAAGTAGTTATTTCTGCTTTTAATTGAGAGTAGACCTCAAGTCTGTAAAAAATAATAGAAAACAATAGTGAATAGAACCAGCCAAACCCAGTGAAAGAACTCTGAGAAATGAGTGTGAACCATTACATAGCATTTCCAATTCCTCTATTTTTGTCCACCTGCATTTTTTTATTTCCTTCACAGGTTAAGTGAACATTATTTCAATGTCTGATTCTTCTTGTGTAGCAAAATAGCTATATGGATATGTATACCTATACTGTATTTAACATATACTTTAATATATTTAACATATATTGGTCTACCTTCCATCTGAGGGAGGGAGTTGGGGGAAGGAGAGGAAAAATAGGAACACAAGGTTTTTCAATTGCTGATGCTGAAAAATTAACCATGCATATATCTTGTAAATAAAAAGCTATAATAAAAACAAAAAGAAATGATGAACAAAAAGACAAAAATAATTCTTACCATATACAACTTTTATGGAGAGACAAAATAGACCTCAAATCCTGAGGTTCCTAAAAGCAAAACAACTCCAGATGAAGCCTCAAAAGGAGATATGAGCTGTCCCCATTTCACAAGACTTTCTTTGAAGATTGCATAAAGAATCTTAAAAGAGAGAAGAAAAGTGGGGAAAGGAAATGAGATCACTGAAAGAAGGAATGGAAAAAAAACTATAATGCACTACAAAATACATTTAAAAAAGATAAGAATTCATTGAAAAGAAAAAATTGTGAAATGGAAAAAAATGCAATGAACTTTTGTTTTCAATTCAATTGGCCAAATATAAAAGGAGCTAAAAAAATGTAACTGAAGAAAATAATGCACTAAAAATTAGAATTTAACAAAAGGAAGGGAATGACTCAAGAAGACATCAAGAATCAGTCAAACAAAAAGAAAAAAAAAAGAAAAGAAAATATAAAACACCTCCTAGGAAAAACAAATGACCTGAAAATAGATCTAGGAGAGAAAATGTGAGCATTATTGGAGTTCCTGAAAGCCATGATAAAAAAAGAAAAAAAAATCCTAAACATTATCTTATAGAAAATCATAAAGGAAAACTGCCCTGATAGAATCAGAAGGTAAAATAGCCATTGAAAGAATTCACCAATTATCTTCTGAAAAAGACTCCAAAATTAAATCCCCAAGAAATATAAGAGTTAAATTTTAGAATATCACACCAAGGAAAAAATATTGCAGGAAGACAGAAAGAAACAATTTAAATATTGAGGAGCCACAATTAGGATTATGCAGAATCTAGCAGCTTCTATCTTAAAGGATCAAAGGTCCTGAAATCTGATATTGTGAAAAGCAAAGGAACTTGGATTACAGCCAAGAATGAGCTATTCAGCTAAAATAAGCATTATCTTTCAGGGAAGGAGATTGACATTCAGTGATACAGGTGAATTCCACTTATTTCTAATGAAAATTACACAACTGAACAAAAAATTTGATCTTCAAACACAGAACTCAAGAAAAACATAAAAAAGGAAAAAGGAAAAAAAAAACTATTAAGAAATATATTTCTGTTATGGGTAAACTTAGAGAGTATGGTAAAAAGGGGATCATACTGGAAAAAGAGGAAAAAATAGGTAAAATAAGGAAAATTACATCTCACAAAAAGGCAAATTACACCTCTTATAATTAAGGGAAAGAAGAGGGTGGGTGGTGAGCATTGTGTGAATCTTACTCTCATAAAATCTGGCTCAAAGAGAGGATATCAGACATATTTAATCTCACAGAGAAAGTCATCTCACCTTACAGGTAACTGTAAAGGAAAGGGGGAAAATGTGAGAGACTAATAGAAGGGAAAACAGAAGTATTAGGGGAAATGTGTGAAAAAGAGCAAGGGACTCCAAAGGGGGAGGGGTGTTTGAGGGAGGTGGTCATCAAAAGCAAAATACTAGGGAGGAGGGAAGGGAGAAAGGAAAGAGAAAAGCATAACTTAAGGTAAATAAGATGGCAGGAAATATAGAATTAATTATTTTAACTGTGAATGTGAATGGGATGAACTCTCCAACAAAATAGATAGCAGACTGGATTAAAAGCCAGAATTCTACAATATATTGTATACAGTATACAGAATGATATATACAGAATGAAGGTAAAGATCTGGAGAAGAATCTATTATGCTTCAGATGAAGTAAAAAAAAGCAAAGATAGAATTAATTAAAAGAGATGAGGAAGGAAAATATATTTTATTTAAAGGTATCATAGTTAATGAATCAATATCAGTACTAAACATATATGTAGCAAGTGGTATAACATCCAAATTCCTAGGGGAGAAAAAAAGAGAGATGCAAGAAGAAATAAATAGTAAAACTATACTAATGGGGGATCTAAACCATATTCTCTCAGAATTAGATAAATCAAACAACAAAATAAAGAAGTGAAGAAGGTAAACAAAATGTTAGAAAAGTTAGGTATGATGCATGTTTCAAGAAAATTAAATGAAGTCAAAGTTTACTTTTTTCTCATAGGTTAGTGGAACCTATACAAAAATTGACTATGTATTAGTGCATACAAGCCTCAAAATCAAATGCAGAAAGGCAGAAATAATAAATGCATTTTTTTCTGATCATGATGCAATAAAATCATATGCATTTTAGGGCAGGAGAAAATAGCCCCAAAATTAATTGGAAATTAAACAATCTAACCCTAAAGAATGAATGGGTGAAATAATAAATCATAGACAAAATCAACAACTTCATCTAAGAGAATGAAAATAATGACACAACATACCAAAATATGTGGGATACAGCCAAAGCAGTTATAAGAGGAAACTGTATATCGCTAGATGTTTACTTGCATAAAATTGAGAAAGAGAAGATCAATGAATTGGGCTTACAACTAAAAAAGGTAGAAGAAGAGTAAATTAAAAACCCTCAATTAAATACCACATTTGAAATTTTGAAAATGGGGAGATTAATAAAATTGAAAATAAAAAAACTATTGACTAAATAAATAAAACTGAGTTAGTTTTATGAAAAAAAAAACACAAAATATATAAACCTTTAGTTAATTTGATCAGAAAAAGGAAAGAAGAAAATAAAATTGTTAGTTTCAAAAATGAAAAGGGAGAAATTTCCACCAATGAAGAGGAAATTAGAGCAGTAATTAGGAGTTATTTTTCCCAACTATTTGCCAATAAATTTGATAATTAAATGAAATGGAGGAATATCTAAAAATGTATAGATTGCACAGGTTAATAGAAGAGGAAATAAATTATTTAAATAGTTCCATTTTAGAAAAAAGAAATAGAGCAAGCTATTAATTATCTCCCAAAAGGAAAAAAAAATCAGGGTCAGATGGATTTATATATAAATCCCATTAAACATTCAAAGAAAAATTCAGTCTAATAATATAAACTATTTGAAAAATAGGGAAAGAAGGAGTCCTCCCAAGTTCCTTTTATGACACAGATATAGTGTGGATAGCTAAACTAGGTAGGGTGAAACCAGAGAAAGAAAATTATAGACCAATCTCCATAAGACAACACTGAGATATCACCACACATACTTAGGCTGGCTAAGATGACAGGACAAAATAATGATGATGTTGGAGGGGATGTGGGAAAACTGGGACACTTGCTTGCATTTTGTTTTCTCACTCGTTTACTTTCCTTTTGATCTGGTTTTTCTTGTGCAGCAAGATAATTGTATAAATATGTTTACATATATTGGATTTGACATATATTTTAACATGTTTCACATATATTGGATTGCTTGCAATCTAGGGGAGGGGATGGAAGAAAGGAGGGGAAAATCTGAAACACAAGGCTATGCAAGGGTCAATGTTGCCAAATTATCCGTGCATATGTTTTGAAAAGAAAAAAGCTTCAAAAAACAAAAACAAAATCATTTTTTTTCTTTTCTTTTCCTTCCTTCCATCCCCTTTCCTACATGACAAGTAATCCAATATGTTAAACATGTGCAATATATATCTATATCTATCTATCTATCTATCTATATCTACAGTTATCATGCTGCAAAATAAAATCAGATCAAAAAGGGAGAAAGTGAGAAAGAGAACAAAATGAAAACAAGCCAAAAAAAGTGAAAATACTATTTTGTGATCCACACTCAGTCCCCACAGTCCTCTCTCTGAGTGTAGATGGCTTTCTTCATCACAAGACTATTAAAACTGGGTTGAATCACTTCACTATTGAAAAGAGTTATGTATATCAGAATAGATCATCATATAATTGTGCTGATGCTGTGTTTAATATTCTTTTGGTTCTACTCAGTTAAGTTAGTATCAGTTCATGTAAGTCTCTCCAGGCTTTTCTGAAATTATGCTGCTGATTGTTTCTTATAGAACAATAATATTCCATTACATTCATATATCATATGTATTCAGCCATTCTCAACTTGATGGAGAACCACTAAATCTCCAGTTTCTTGTCACTACAAAAATGGTTGTTACAAAAATTTTTGCACACATAGGTCCTTTTCCCATTTTTATATTCTCTTTGGGGTACAGGTTCAGTAGCGACTCTGCTGGATAAAAGAATATGCACAATTTGATCATCCTATGGGTATAGTTCCAAATTGCTCTCCAGAATGTTTGAGTCAATTCACAGCTTCACTTTTGAATGTAGTCCAATCAAACTAAATTTTAATTTGGAAATAATTAGCAAAATAAACAAAAATAGAAGAGAACATATATAATAATACATTTTAAAACAAAGTCTACATGTGACCCTTATCATTATTCTCTCAGCATCTGAAGGAATCATTGTGTTATGGGTAAATACACTCCCTACACTCACTTCTTTAGCTCTTCAGCCTCCATAGATTTGTTTCTATTTTAGTCCTCAGTCACAATAATGACATTTGTAAACATTTACTGTAATAATTTGCACAATAAGCCAAAATAAATATAACCACAATAAGCAACAATATCATCATAGATATTCATATATTAAACCCAATTCATATAATGGATAAATAAGTAGAGAGATGGTGATATATAGATTGATAGGTAAATAGATAGATAGATAGATCAACCACAATCATCAGATTAAGTTGGGTCATTATTTTTGTTTCTCTTTCATTCTTCAAGATGAACATGACATTGGGAAGGTGATGTCATGACTTGTAAGTGACTTGCATTTAAGTGAGGGAGGGCTATGGAAAGTCAAAAGCCTCATTCTCTCCTCCAGAGCCATTTGGATCTAATGGCAAGATATAGATAAGCATGATGGGACATCATCCTTGATGCAATTGGAGACCTTTGTCTTTTTAAGCTATTGTCTTCACTAAGTTTCAGTGTGTCTGAGGCAAAACTCATTCAGTGATTAAAGATAGGTAAAAAATGAGGCAAATCTTTCACAAACCCAATATTCTTTGCATTGTGCCTCAAAAGCTTCTCATTTTTGCTGAATTTCTTCTATATGAATTTCATTTATTAGAACTGTGGGTCTTGTATTTGCAAGAATGTTTGTGGCAGCCCTATTTGTAGTGGCAGAAACTGGAAATTGAGTGTATGCCCATCAATTGGAGAATGGCTGAATAAAATGTGGTATATGACTATTATGGAATATTATTGTTCTGTAAGAAATGATCAGCAGGATGATTCAGAAAGGCTTGTAGTGATTTACATGAACTGTTGCTGAGTGAAAGAGCAGGACCAGGAGATCATTATATACTTCAACAACAATAATGTATGATGATCAATTCTGATGGATGTGGCCCTCTTCAATAATGAGATGAACCAAATCAGTTCCAATAGAGCAGTAATGAATTGAACCAGCTACACCAAGCAAAAGAACTCTGGGAGATGAGTATGAACCACTACATAGAATTCCCAATTCCTCTAGTTTTGTCCGGCTGCATTTTTGATTTCCTTCACAGGCTAATTGTATACTGTTTCAAAGTCCTATTCTTTTTGTACAGCAAAATAACTGTATGGACATGTATACATATATTGTATTTAACTTATACTTTAACATATTTAACATGTATTGGTCAACCTGCCATCTGGGGGAGGGGAGAGGGGGAAGGAGAAGAAAAGTTGGAACAAAAGGTTTTGGAACTGTCAATGCTGAAAAATTACCCATGCATATCTTATAAATAAAAAGCTATTAAAAAAAACCTGTGGGTCTTATTCCCATAATAGATGGTGGTTATTTATCAAGGAAATTATGCAAATAGTTATAGAAATAAACTAGGAAAGGAAACTCCATGTTCTTGGGGTAACAGATATGGCAGCAGAAAATTAGGTGTCCACTTTTTTTAGAGATTGTACATAAAATTTCATATTTAATTTATGCTTCATGTTGAATAAATGCTTCCACTGTTATAATATGCTGGTACCTGTTTAATATATTAATTAACACATCATTGAGCATGACATTTCTGAAAAAAAACTAGTGAAACCTATAGAGCTTATGGCAGACAATCTGCAGTGCACCAATTAAGCTCAGTAACACTCAGGGAAAGAAACTGGTTCTTCATATAGCCAGTTAGGAATAATCAATGAACAGTCCATTTATCCCATTGGTTTCTTTTAAGGTCAAGAGCTCTAGAAAAAATAGGGCATAGAAAAGAATTAAACACAATGAAAAACCATGGGAAGTTACAACATACATTTGAGCTGCATTAAACCCAAAACCACTTTTGAATATTGTCCAACCAAATTAAATTGCAATTTGGAAATTTTTAGCAAAATAAACAAAAATAGAAGATAACATACATAATAATACATTTTAAAGAAAAGTGTACATGTGACCCTGTGACTTTTATTATGTTGTCCTTGAAATGTTCATTCATTCTTCATACTTTACTATTTAGACTCTGGTCTCCTCATTCAACTCAAAATACTTTCTCCAAATTATCAATATATATCATATACATTTGCCAAACCAGTTCCAAATCCTCTCTTTTAAAAAAAAATTCTCTAAAGCATTTGAAACTGCTCATCAGACCTTTTTTTTGCCATAATTTTCCATGTATTTTAATAACACTCTTCTTTTTTGGTTTTCCTAAAGGTCTTTTTTTTCTTCTATTTTCTTCATTGGATCAATATCCATATCATTAACAATCCATATCATTTCTACTTAAGATGGCCATAACTCTAAACTCTGTTCTGAACCCTATTTCTCTTCCTGCTTCTCTTTCTTCTCTTATCCCTTTATCCCCCCTTCTTTTCTCATTCCCTCTTCTTTCTTCTCCTCATCTCCCCTCAACAACTTCACCTTATCAGACCAGATGGATTTTATGATCATCTATATAAACTCTCTACTTTTTTAAATAGACATTTCTACAAACATTTTTATTTCTATATAGTTCACTTATTTTCCTCAGCTCATATCTCATATCACCTAATCACTATTTTCTATTTGTATATTAAGACTATCCTAAAAGTATCTCAAACTCAACATTTTAGAAATAGAACTCATTAGATTGAGAGGGAGAATGATTTGTGTGGAACAGTGAGTAAGCTCATAAAATTGGAGAGATTGTGAAAAGCAGCAACATGAAAGAAATTTGGGAAGGATGAAAATGGCTTGGTGGTGAAACAATTTAAGATTCACAAAGAGGGAATTCTATTTGTTCCTATAAGTAATAGGAATTCAGTGGAGTTTGTTTAATACATGTATGAAATCATTAGAGCTGAGCTTTGGAAAATTATTATGACTGCAAAAATGATTAATTACTTTACAAGAGAGTTTGAAGTAGGAAGAGAAATCACAATTTTTTTCAAACTTTAAGGAAGAGGTGATAAGGGCTTGAACTAGCATATTGGCTATATGAGGAGAAAAGGGGAAATGAATGTGAAATCAAGTTCATTGGCTCACTATTTCTTGAAGGATAGTATATAAATTCATTTTGGGGAGCATTTAATGTCCTTCTTCCCAACTTATAGTTTTTATCTTTATTTCATGATCACCTTCCACCTACACTATACTTCAGCATCTATTTTCTGCATGTTTCTGTATGCACACATTATCTTTCTAAAGGGAATGCCCTTGAAGTCAGGGACTGTTCCAATTTTGTTTTGTATCCATTCTGTTTAATAAACTATTTATAATATACTAGGGACTTAATAACTGCTTTTGCATCAGTGAAGTCTCAGATTCCCAAGTTATGAAAACTGGGCTATAGTAATATATTTCAAAAATTGAAGTATTTATCTAATAATAATCTTTTCAAGTTATTAAGGCTTGCCATGGTCATTGAAAGAAGGGAATGCATACATCTGCAACTTCTTGTACTTGCTGCCATATAAACAAATTATCTGTCACCTATATATTTTTGAAATAAAATGTTTAAGATATCATGACTCTTCTAAAACAAAATTATAGTTTAAAATTTGGATAGTTACAAGGCCTGATGATTGAGTGCATCTATGATTTTAGAATCTATTATTTACTTTTTACAATTCACAAGTCATAGGTGAAGTTTTCCTTCAAATAATGTAACAGTCTTGTGGATGAGTAAAAATGATAATGTACTACTTTTGAAATAGCAATAATCATCTGGTAAATATAGTGAGAAATATTTATCTTATTAGAATCACTTGTATTTGCCATCACTAGTTCAAAAGATCCCAAGGGTCTAACAATTAAATTATCTAGTACTTCATATGTGACCTAGACAAAGCGTGGCATATGGATTTCATTGTTTGGATTTTCTACAGAACTTCATAGGAATCATGGATTTACCATTTATTGTGTCAAAGAAGAATTATGAGTTGCTCATCCTCTAGCTGGAAAATATCCACAGGAGAAATATAAACTCTCCATTTAAAAGGATATATTTCTCTTCTCCTAGTATTTATAGGTGCTATGACATCATAATGCTGGGAACCATAGTATTTATATGTTTTCTGTAAAGGAATCACTTAGAGAAAGCTATTACAGTAAATTAATGACAGTCACATAGAAGTGAGTTTATCAACAGATTCTATTCTAAATAAGTAGTTATTCACACATATTGAAGTGTTGTTTCAGAAATATTAAACATGCTTTAGAATATTTAATATTAATATAAAGAAAATCATTATTTACAATATGATAAAGGAAGAAAGAGAGTGGAAAGGAAGGAAAGGAGTACTTAAATGTGGGAAGGAAAAATGAAAGTAGAAACTGTAAGAAAAACTTTGTGAAAAAAAAAATTCTCCATATATTCTCCTAGCATTTTAATTGTTCATGAATTTTGACTTCAAAAATTTTAGTGTTATCCAAAATTATTGATAGCTCTGATATCATGTATTGCCTGGCCTAATTCTTGCTTCCTATAAATGGGTATCTGAAAAATGTTTGCTTTTTTTTTTCCATGCAAGTAATAAATCAGATGTCATATATTGCAATTTTATATGATGCTATATATTTTCAACAGGGAAAAATACTTAGAATTACAAAAAATGAATAAAGAAAAATTTACTTTATTAAGAAATCAAATTTTAATAAAATTGTCATTACTATTTTTGTTAACTGTAATCTAAACTTAAAGAGACATCTTAACATCAGCATCTGAATATTCTGGAATTGCTTTTTATGCTATTTCCAAGGAAGTAAGTTGCTTTGATTCAAAAGTCTTATAATTTTGCCTCTAGTGTTGACTGTTTCTTTTGAAAATGCATTCTGATCTTCATTCCAGATGTTCACAGATCAAGCACAGAGTGTTGGGGATAAATGAGAATATACAGCTGTAAACATAAATTGAATGTTTTATTCACTAACAAGTTGCTCTAATAAAGTCTTCTGGTAACTGAAAAGCAAAATAATGTTTCTTCATGACTCTCATGGCTGAAAATATTATAAGCTTCATTTCTGAGCACTTGACTTACAAATTTCTTCTTATCCTATTAGTAAAGCCTTCATATTTTTACTTTTTGGGAAGTCATTTTCATATTCTCTGACTACTGCTGTAGGCAATCATGTTGATAGCAAACATTATTAAGGTTTTAAATAACAGCATTGGGATAGCTTGAAAAAAAAAAAACCCATAAAGGTGTATAATCCTTCTAAAATAAGTCTACATAAATAAAATGTTAATGATGAATTTTGACAGAGACATGGAATACAGTCAATATACATAGTGATTGACTAGAACTGTCAAAATGCTCTGTGAAAATTTATCTGTACATGTAATCTACTACAAAATCTTAGATATTGTCTTCTCTTTTCAAAAGATAGTAGTGAGTAATCTGTATGAAACCAAATTTCCTTTCCCCCCCATTTTGAAATTTTTTTCTCTTTTTTTCATTTTTAATAGACAACTAATCCATGGGAGTTCTAGAAGTATAGTATAGGAGTTTATCAGTAAATTTGGAAAGCACGTACCATGCCAACGCAAGAATATCGACTTTAATATAATGAAACTTTTGAGTAATTGACTGTGATCCCTTTGCCATCTTTGGAGGTTATAGACTTAGTCAAATGAGACTGTCATTGCTCAAGACATTTTAACCCCCCACTTTAATAGTTGTAATTGATAAAGCACTGAAATACCTTCTCTCACACTAAACTATTTCTACAAAGTTGTTTGGTTTTTTTTTTTGTTGTTTTTTTTTTTTTTGGTGGTTGTTTGTTTGTTTGTTTGTTTGTTTTTTAATTTTAGCTCCTGTTAGAAAAGGCCACCATCCAGAATAATATTATTATATCATATTATTATATATATCTTTAATATTATTATGTTATATTAATTATATTATCCAGAATAATATTATTTTAAGTGGAAATGAGATAAAACAGCTATGTCCAAGATGATTTAAATACCTTGAATGAATAAGTGAAATATTTTCCTTTATGAAAATTCTGGTTTTAGCTGTTTCAGCTGTTGTTCCAGATTCTCTCTTAGTACCATAGTAAACAGAAACAGATAAAATCAAGTACTTGTTTGAGATCTAAACAAGCATCACAAAAAGTTATTGAGTGTAAAGCAAGAGTTGTGTTTTCCAGAACTGCATACCATCCCAATATAACTAGTACATTTATTTTTTGGCATTAACAGGAGAGAAAGTGGTAGATTTTATCTAATGGAGAACTTGGATACAGTGTCCTTAAGCAGGGGATTTATCATGGCAGAGACAGGAGGTAGACAATAATCATGCACAAGTACATGCATCTATTTATATAAATAATACATATATACATATATTTGTGTATGTATATTACATTAATTATATTAGGAATGTTGATAAATGTGTGTGTGTACACATATGTATGTGTTTATGTGAGTGTGTGATTATATAATTTATACACACATACATCCTCATATACATGCATACATATATCCACACATATACCAACAGAATGAATAGCATAAACCTTTCATTGTTATTCAATTATTTTAGTCATGTCAAATTCTTCAGGACCTCATTTGGGTTTTTTTGGGAAAGATACTGGAGCAATTGGCCATTTCCTTCTCCAACTTCTTTTATAGGTGATGAAAATGAGGTAAAAAGGAATAAGTGACATCCCCAGAGTCACAGAGCTACTACGTGCCTGAAACCAAATTTGAAACTTGGCCTGAAGCTCTATCCACTACATTCATTCTATCCACAATTACCTAGCTGTACCAAAATATAAAAATTCATATGTAGATATATAATTTATATATATATATACATATATATATATACAATACATACATATACACATATATGTATCTTCATGTATTTATGAGATTTTATCTATATCTTTATCTCTCTATACGATAGATATTTCTTAGAATGAATAATAGTAAAACAAAATTGGGAGATTAGGTTTCAAGAGATATGACCAATGAATTAGGATAGTCCATTACCAGAGGGAGAATAATTTAGTAAATGATGCGAGGGAGATATATAATTAAAGGAAAACACTGGCCAGTATAAAACATCACAAATATAACCCCATAATAACTATAATAAGAGATTTACATTGCACAGATTTTCCCCCAAATAGTTTATCAATATTTTTAAAAATGAAGAAAGAGGTTAATGAAATAACAACTATTTAGGAAAGCATTAAAGAAATAATTAGTAGCTTAGAAGATAAAACAATAGACCTGTGATGACTGTGTATTTAAAATCAGCTGGAGTCAGGAATTCAGGTTAAGGGAAAAAATCTTCAATCTTTTTTCTCAGTAGAGGTGAAGAAGGATTGCGATAGCAATATGGGCAGCTGTGACAGGAAGCCAGCCAGCAGAGGTGAAGGGGAATTGCAGGTGAAAGGGGGATCGGTGGTGAAGGGGGAATAATATATATATATATATTAATAGAGTATAGTCCAATTACTATTTAGCCTCATGTGCTTAGGACCTTGTGCATCAATTCGAGCCTCAGCCCATTACATAAACCATATCCAAGAAATGAACATTCTGAGAATATATAGATATATAATATACAGCATAATTCAATGACTCCATGAGAAACACATTAGAATAAAATTAAGATTTAAAAATTAGAGAAAATGAGAACACACACACACACACACACACATATATACACATACACATATACATTTGTGTATGCTCACATGTACATACATATACCTATAAACTGACCTAGAAAAAGATAATGATAAATGTTGGAGGGCATGTGGGGAAATTGGGATACTTATGTTTTGTTGATGGAGCTGTGGAATGATCTCTTCTCCATCCATTCTGGAGAGCAATTTGGAATTATGCCCAAAGGACTAAAACAATTGTATATATCCTTGATCCTGCAGTTGTACCACTATGTCTATATCCCAAAGTAATCATAAAGGACAGAAAAGGACCCACACATGCAAAAGTATTTGTAACATCTCTTTTTGTGATGGAAAGAGATTGGAAAGTAGATAGATGAGTATTAATTGGGGAATATCCAGATAAATTATGGTATATGAAAGTAATGGAATATTATTGTTCTATAAAAATGATTAAATAAGCTGATTTCAGAAGGGCCTGAAAAGATTTACATGAACTGATGCTGAGAGAAACAAATAGAACTAGGAATACATTGTACACAGTAATAGCAGGATAATGTGATGATCAACTATAAAAGACTTGGCTCTTCTCAGTGGTTCACTGGTTCTCAGTGGGACAATCCCAATAAATTTTGGATAGAAGACACTATCTGCATTCAGAGAGAGAGTTATGGACAATGAAGGAAAAGCAACACATGCTATGTTCACATGTTTCTTTTTCTTTTTTCTTTTTTTTTTCCCTTTTTTTTCTGATTTTCTCTTCCAAGATGATTCATAAAGAAATGTGTGTTTAAAAATAATATACATATATAATAAAAAAAGATAAAAAACAATAAAAAAGAAAAGATCATAGTACAGGAAAATACAAGAGATATTTTCAGAGGATCTTACATATAGCAACATATAAATTGACAAAGTGAAATGACTACAATCAGAAAGATTTTTATATAGAAAACAATATTGCAAAGAAATGCAATTTTGAAAGACTTAAAAACTCTGATCTAATCAAGGACCAATCAGGTTACTGAAGAACATTCAATCTTGAAAGAGAAGTAATGGGCAAAAGGTGTGTGTGTGTGTGTGTGTGTGTGTGTATGTAAAACATGAACTCTGGAAGGGAAATGAAAAAGTATCTATAGTCTGGAAATATTGCATATAATAACAGACTTTTATTATGCAATGAGAATGTTTCCTATTTTTAATTTTCCTCTTTCTATTTTTCTTTAAATAAATGGTATTTTTTAAAGAATAGATCTCAGAGGTAAAGTTCGAGGAAAAGTTAGATTATGCTGAAATATATGTAAAATAAAACTAAAGAATGAACAACAAAATAATATTTTCAAAACTATTCAACCTACTTATGTACAATAGAATGTAGAAGGGTTAAAAAAATAGCTGCAGTTCAGATTATACCATAAAATTTGAATAATAACCTATAGAGTAGATCCATCAATACACAGTCTTAGGCAAAATAGTAAATAAATGGTGAAATGATAATACAATTAATTAGATTACATTAAGTTAAATTTTTTTTTCTTTTAAGTGACTCATGAATTTAATAATTATAAAACTTCTTCCTGATACTGTATTTTTAAAATATTAATATTAGTTTGAGCCATATATTTTTACAATCTCCAAAGAACTAAAGATGATGATCACAGAAATTGTGGAAATTTGGCACAATATTAAGACCTAGAGGAACTCAGACTTCCCAGCAAATACTTGAGTAAAGTCTTAAAATGCACCTGAATAAACACTGATATAGAAAAGTAAAATTAAACAAATAAGCACCTTGTATAGTCAGACTTTATGAAGTACTTCTCATAATTTTGTAGAACTTCTAAGCAGTAGTCCAGCATAAGAAGACGAGGCCAGATCATAGTTCAATTAATCTTTTTTTTTGTTTTGTTGTTGTTCTTTTTTCATTTTTATTGATGCCTTTTGATTTTACACATAGTTCCTGATATATTCCATCTCCCTATCGCTGAATCCCTCACTACTTTTTCTTCTTTTTTAAATAATTATAACTTTTTATTGACAGAACCCATGCCTGGGTAACTTTTTATAACATTATCCCTTGCACTCACTTCTATTCCGACTTTTCCCCTTCCTCCCTCCATCCCCTCCCCCAGATGGCAAGCAGTTTTATACATGTTAAATATGTCATAGTATATCCTAGATACAATATATGTGTGCAGAACTGAACAGTTCTCTTGTTGTCCAGGAAGAATTGGATACAGAAGGTATAAATAACCCAGAAAGACAAACAAAAATGCAAACAGTTTGCATTCATTTCCCAGTATTTTTCCTTTGGGGATAGCTGCTCCTGTCTATCATTGATGAATTGAACTGAATTAGAGCTTCTCTTTGTCGAAGAAATCCACTTCCATTATAATACATGCTCATAAAGTATCCTTGTTGAAATATATAATGATCTCCTGATTCTGCTCATTTCACTTAGCATCAGTTCATGTAAGTCTCTCCAAGCCTCTCTGTATTTTATTCTGCTGATCATTTCTTACAGAACAATAATATTCCATAACATTCATATATTATAATTTACCCAACCATTCTCCAATTCATAGGCATCCATTCATTTTCCATTTTCTAGCCACTACAAATAGGGCTGCCACAAACATTTTGGCACATACAGGTCCCTTTCCCTTTTTTAGTATTTCTTTGGGATATAAGCCCAGTAGTAGCACTGCTGGATCAAAGGGTATGCACAGTTTGATACCTTTTTGGGCATAATTCCAGATTGCTCTCCAGAATACTTGGATTCGTTTACAATTCCACCAACAATGCATGAGTGTACCAGATTTCCCACATCCCCTCCAACATTCATCATTATTTGTTCCTATCATCTTAGCCAATCTGACAGGTGTGTAGTGGTATCTCAGAGTTGTCTTAATTTGCATTTCTTTGATCAATAGTGATTTGGAACACTCTTTCATATGAGTGGTAATAGTTTCAATTTCATCATCTGAAAATTGTCTGTTCACATCCTTTGACCATTTATCAATTGGAGAATGGCTTGATTTCTTATAAATTAGAGTCAGTTCTCTATATATTTTGGAAATGAGGCCTTTATCAGAACCTTTAACTGTGAAGATGTTTTCCCAGTTTGTTGTTTCCCTTCTAATCTTGTTCACATTAGTTTTGTTTGTACAAAGGCTTTTTAATTTGATATAATTAAAATTTTCTATTTTGTGATCAGTAATCGTCTCTAGTTCATCTTTGGTCACAAATTTCTTTCTCCTCCACAAGTCTGAGAGATAAACTATCCTATGTTCTTCTAATTTATTTTTAATCTCGTTCTTTATGCCTAGATCATGGACCCATTTTGATCTTATCTTGATATATGATGTTAAGTGTGGTCCATGCCTAATTTCTGCCATACTAATTTCCAGTTATCCCAGCAGTTTTTATCAAATAATGAATTCTTATCCCAAAAGTTAGGATCTTTGAGTTTGTCAAATACTAGATTGCTATAGTTGACTATTCTGTCTTGTGAACCTAACCTTTTCCACTGATCAACTAATCTATTTCTTAGCCAATACCAAATGGTTTTGGTGACTGCTGCTTTATAATATAATTTTAGATCAGGTACAGCTAGGTCACCTTCATTTGATTTTTTTTTTCATCAATTCCCTTGTGATTCTCGATTTTTTCTTCTTCCATATGAATTTTGTTGTTATTTTTTCTAAATGATTAAAAATATTTTCTTGGAAGTCTGATTGGTATAGCACTAAATAAATAGATTAG
This sequence comes from Antechinus flavipes, assembly GCF_016432865.1. NCBI lineage: Eukaryota > Metazoa > Chordata > Mammalia > Dasyuromorphia > Dasyuridae > Antechinus > Antechinus flavipes. The sequence continues at coordinate 294,047,988 of NC_067400.1, read as the reverse complement.
TTTAGGGAGTATTGTCATCTTTATTATATTCGCTCGGCCTATCCAAGAACACTTAATATTTTTCCAATTATTTAAGTCTGACTTTATTTGTGTGGAAACTTTTTTTTGTAATTTTGTTCATATAATTCCTGACTTTCCTTTGGTAGATAGATTCCCAAATATTTTATGCTATCAACAGTTATTTTGAATGGAATTTCTCTTTGTATCTCTTGCTGTTGGATTTTGTTGGTGATATGTAAAATTTCAGAGGATTTATGGGGATTTATTTTGTATCCTGCTACTTTGCTAAAATTATGAACTATTTCTAATAGCTTTTTAGTAGAATCTCTGGGGTTCTCTAGGTATACCATCATATCACCTGCAAAGAGTGATAGTTTGGTTTCCTCATTGCCTACTCTAATTCCTTTAATCTCTTTCTCGACTCTTATTGCAGAGGCTAGTGTTTCTAATACAATATTGAATAATAATGTTGAGAGTGGGCAACCTTGCTTCACTCCAGATCTTACTGGGAAAGGTTCCAGTTTTTCCCCATTGCATATGATGCTTATTGACAGTTTTAAATATATGCTCCTGACTATTTTAAGGAAAAGTCAATTTATTGCTATGCTCTCAAGTGTTTTTATGAGGAATGGATGTTGGATTTTATCAAATGCTTTTTCTGCATCTATTGAAATAATCATATGGTTTTTGTTTGTTTGGTTATTGATATAGTCAATTATGCTAATAGTTTTCCTAATATTGAACCAGCCCTGCATTCCTGGTGTAAAACCTACTTGGTCATTATGTATTATCCTGGGGATGATTTTCTGTAATCTTTTTGCTAATATTTTATTTAAGATTTTAGCATCAATATTCATTAGGGAGATTGGTCTATAATTTTCTTTCTCTGTTTTCAACCTACCTGGTTTAGGTATCAGTACCATAACTGTGTCGTAAAAGGAGTTTGGTAGGACTCCTTCAATCCCTATTTTTTCAAATAGTTTATTTAGCATTGGAGTTAATTGTTCTTTAAATGTTTAGTAGAATTCACATGTAAATCCATCTGGTCCTGGGGATTTTTTCTTAGGGAGCTGGTTGATAATTTGTTCTATTTATTTTTCTGAGATGGGACTGTTTAAGATATTTACTTCTTCCTCTGTTAGTCTGGGCAAGCTATATTTTTTCAGGTATTCTTCTATTTCATTTAAGTTGTCAAATGTATTGGCATAAAGTTGGGCAAAGTAACTCCTAATTATTGCTCTAATTTCCTCTTTGTTAGTGGTGAGTTCTCCCTTTTCATTTTTAAGACTAACAATTTGATTTTCCTCTTTCCTTTTTTTAATCAGATTTACTAAGGGTTTGTCTATTTTGTTGTTTTTTTCATAGAACCAACTCTTAGTTTTATTAATTAATTCAATAGTTTTTTTTTTTTTTTTACTTTCAATTTTATTGATCTCCTTTTATTTTTAGAATTTCAATTTTAGTGTTTGACTGGGGGTTTTAATTTGTTCTTTTTCTAGCATTTTCAGTTGCAAGCCCAATTCAATTGACCTTATCTTTCTCTAGTTTATGTAAATAGGCCTCTAGAGATATGAAATTTCCCCTTATTACCTCTTTGGCTGCATCCTATATATTTTGGTATGATGTCTCATTATTATCGCTTTCTTGGGTAAAGTTATTAATTATATCTATGATTTGCTGTTTCACCCAATCATTCTTTAGGATGAGATTATTTAGTTTCCAATTATTTTTTGATCTATTTTCCCCTGACTTTTTGTTGAATATAATTTTCATTGCATCGTGGTCTGAAAAAGATGCGTTCTTTCCCCCTTATCCCCCTTCCCAGTATTAAGCTTGTGAGCACCACTTGCTTCTCACAGCCCTCCCTTTTTAGTATCTCTCCCCCCTGCCTTAGAGTTCCTCCTACTATCTTACTCCTTTCCCTCCCAGTTTCTGTATTCCCTTCCACTTAGCTTATTCCTTCCCTTTTCACTTTTCCCTTCTCACTTTTTAATGAGGTGGGAGAAGTTTCACCATAAATTGAATATGTCTAAATTTTTTCTCTTAAAGCCAATTCTGAAGTCAGTAAGATACTCACTGTATTCATCCCCCTCCATTCTTTCTCTCAGATATAATAGGTTTCCTTTTCCTCTTCATGAGATGTAGTACACCCACTTTACCCTTTTTCTGGTACAATATCCTTTCCACATCTAGTTTCTAGAACAAGGTATACATGTATTCTTTATACATCTTTATAGTAGAAATATAGTTCCCAAGATTAATCTTTACCTTTTTAGATTTCTCTTGAGTTCTATATTTGTAGATCAAAGTTTTTGTTAAGTTCTGGCTTTTTCATCAAAAATAGGTGAAATTCACTTACTTCTTTGAATGTCTATCTTCTTCCCTGGAAAAAGATGCTCATTCTAGCTGGGTAAGTTATTTTTGATTGCATACCAAGTTCCTTAGCCTTTTGGAATATCATATTCCAAGCCCTTCGATCTTTTAATGTGGATGCTGCTAGATCCTGAGTGATCCTTATTGTGGTTCCTCAATACTTGAATTGGGTTTTTCTAGCCGCTTGCAGAATTTTTTCCTTCATCTGAGGGTTCTGGCATTTGGCCATTATATTTCTTGATGTTTTGATTTTAGGATACCTTTCAGTTGGTGATCGATGAATTCTTTCAATGTCTATTTTACCCTCTGTTTCTATGACTTCTAGGCAGTTCTCTTTGATAATTTCCTGGAAAATAGTGTCTGAAAATCAGTTAAGAAAATTAAACATAAATGACAATAGTGACATTGTGTCAACAACATAGCAAGAAAGATAGAAATGAAATTCAATTAAAATATCAAATGCATACACTATATGGAAGACTCCCTTCCAGGATACATCCAGGAACTATATAAATACAATTTCAAGCCACTTTTTAATAGAATCCAATATGTTTGAATAGGTAAATATTTGAATAGTTATCAGTTAAACATAAACTATATCCAATGAGGCTCCTTGGAAGAGCCAAGATTGTGGAATAAGCAGTGAATCACTACAGAACTTTCATGTTCACCTCTAGGTAATCATAAGAGTGTCTCAAGACAGGTCCTGGTGTGACAGCCCCAGAAAGGAGACAGGGTAATATAAATTTTTAGCCCAGGAAACTTGGAGAATTGGCAGAAGGGATCACTTTTACTCTGATAAGAAAAGAGGGATGGCAGAGGCTAAGACAGGAAGACTCCACAATGAGTACAGTTATAAGGTAAATTTGAGAGAATGAAATAAATATTATGTGATGAAAAAGAAGAAATCACTACGTATAAAAGGAATGGTGAGATAGAATGGTGTAAACTATTTCACATGAAGAGATACATAAAAACCCTGTTAATGTGGAAAGGAAGATGGGAGGTTGGGCAATGACCATCACTTGAACTTTAATCTTATCCATTTTGGCTCAAAGAGGAAATGATATGCAAAATAAATTTCTTATGGAAATATATCTTATACTGCAGGGAATGAGGAAGAGAGGAGATTGAGTATAAGAGGGATGTTTGGAACTGATAGAAAGGAGAACAGATTAGGGGAGGGATGAGACAGGAGCCACATACTTAGGAGAGAAAGGAGAAAACAAGACAAACAGGGAGAATAGAATACAGGTAAATACACAAGTAGTATTTACAACAGTGAATATGAATTAGATGAACTCTCATAAAATGGAAGTGTATTGCAGAGTGGATTAAAAAAAAACAGAATTCTTTAATATATTGTTTATAAAGAAGACACTTTAAGCAGAGAGATATATAAATACCTATAGTATTTATAAATAAGTAAAAGTAAAGAAATGAAGTAGAATCTATTATTCTAGCTTTTGTACAAACAAAACTAATGTAGACAAAATTAGAAGGGAAGCAATAAACTGGAAAAAATATTTTAACATTTAAAAGATCTGATAAAGACCTCATTTCCAAAATATATAGAGAACTGACTCTAATTTATAAGAAATCAAGCCATTCTTCAATTAATAAATGGTCAAATGATATGAAAATTCAGTTTTCAGAAGATGAAATTGAAACCATTTCTACTCATACAAAAAGGTGTTCTAAATAATTATTAATCAGAGAAATGCAAATTAATACAACTCTGAGATACCACTACACACCTGTCAGATTGGCTAAGATGACAGGAAAGGACAATGATGAATGTTGGAGGGGATGCAGGGAAACTGGGACACTGATGCATTGTTGGTGGAGTTGTGAATGGATTCAACCATTCTGGAGAACAATTTGGAACTATGCCCAAAAAGTTATCAAACTGTGCATAGCCTTTGATCCAGCAATGTTACTACTGGGCTTATATCCTAAAGAGATACTAAAGAAGGGAAAGGGACCTGTATGTGCAAAAATATTTGTGGCAGCCCTTTTTGTAATAGCTAGAAACTGGAAATCGAATGGATACCCATCAATTGGAGAATGGCTGAGTAAATTGTGGTATATATGTTATGGAATATTATTATTCTGTAAGAAATGACCAGCAGAATGAATACAGAGAGGCTTGGAAAGACATACATGAATTGATGGTAAGTGAAATGAGCAGAACCAGGATATCATCATACACTTCAACAACAATATTATGTGAGCATCAATTCTGATGGAAGTGGCTCTCTTTGGCAAGGAGAGGATCCAATTCAATTCTAATTGATTAATGATGAAATGAATTCGCTACACCCAGTGAACTGGTAAATGTGTGTGGACTGCTTACAATTTTGTTTTTCTTCCCAGGTTATTTTTACCTTTCTAAATCCATTTTTTTCTTGTGCACCAAGAGAACTGTATAAATATGTACACATATATTGTGTTTAAGATATAGTTTAAGATGTTTAACATGTATGAGATTACCTGCCATCTAGGGGAGGGGGTGGAGGGAAGGAAGGGAAAAGTTGGAACACAAGTGATTGCAAGGGTCAGTGTTTAAAGATTTCCCATGAATATTTTCTGTCAATAATAATCTATATTTTTAAAAAATCCATTTTTCTTCAGCTGAAGGGAAAAAAAAAGCAAGGGTAGCAATCCTGATCTCAGAGAAAATAAAAGCCTAATTAAATCAGATAAGTAAGCAAACTACATCTTGGTAACAGGGACCACAGACAATAAAGCAAAATGAATAGTAAATATTTATGTACAAAGTGATATAGCATACAAATCCTTAAGGAGCAATTAAGTGAATTAGAGGAAAAATAGAGAGCAAAACTGTACTAGGAGGAACTCGAGTATCCCTTTTTTTTACTCGACAAATCCAACCAAAAATGAACAAGAAAGAAACTAAGTAGTTAAATAGAATATTCAAAAAGTTACATATATGACAGGACTTTGGGAAAAACTGAAGCAAAACAAAAAATAATGTATTTTTTTCTTACAAAACATGGTAGCTACAAAAGAATAGATTATGTTAAAGGGCATCAAATTTCAAAGTTAAATGTAAAGAGACAGAGGTAATAAATGTACTCTTTTTGGTCATGATGTAATGAAAATTATATTTAAGTTAGGGTAGTGGAAAGAGATTAAAAATTCATTGGAAACCAAATAATTTAATTCTAAAGAATAAGTGAGTAAACAACCAAATCATAGAAAAACAATCAGTAAGTTCATTGAGAATGGAAAGAGTGAGAAAATAGATGAATGTTTACAGGATACATCCAAAGCAGTACTTAGGGGGGAATGTCTCTTTTTAAATTCTTACAACAACAAAATAGGAAAAATAATTATCAGTGAATTAGATGCCATATATTTATGCAACATGCTATAATAACATAATATTAATGATTTTTACTTATTCATTGTCATATTAATCAAATCTCCAAAGGATTACTTTTCAAAGATAAAAAAATCAACACAATTCATCCAGAAAAACAAAAGTTCATGAATTTCAATAGATAAAATGGAAAAGAAAAGTAGTAAAGAAGGTAGCTTAGCAGGTTCAAATTTCAAATTGTTCATTAAAAACATTCAAAATCACATACATACATGTATATGTATATATGCATATGTATGAAAGTACTATTTATTAAAAAACCTTAATTAATAGCCAATGCTATTTTTCAAAAATATAATTTTCCAAAAAAGAATTCTGTTATCAATAACAATATCAAATAAATGCTTAGTAACTAATAATTAAAGAAATGTCACTAAAAAACCCTCTATTTTTAAATGTCATAAATATCAATTTTGAAAAAATGGCAAGGAAGTAAAATGTGAGCTTTGGATAGCCTGAGAATACATGCACATATAATGTATCATTAGTCGATGAATCAATTGGCCAAGTCCTTCTTGAAAGAATTTTTTAACTACACCTAGAATATCACTAAGCTCTACATGCTTTTTGACTCAATGATACTATTCCTAGACCTATATGCCTAAAATATGAAATAAACTTGTAAAATACCCTTTTGCACAAAAATGTGTACAGCAATTCTTTTGAAAGGGCAAACTTTAAGCTTAAAATTGCCCATCAATTGGAGAATGTCTGAACATATGCAGCACATCAATATAATAGGATATTATCAACCTGCAATAACTGATAAATGGGATAGTTTTCTTGAAAACCTAGAAGAACAGTATAAAATTGAGAATTGAAATAAGCAGGAAACAATTATTTTATACAATTGCATTATGAATACAAGCAACTTTGAAAACTGTAATAATTGTTCATTGCACAAAATCAATATGATTCTTATACTTATGATGATGAATCATGTTATTCACCTCCTAGAAGAGAAGTAATCCTCTTAAAATGTTGACTAAGATATATATTTTTGAACATACTGAGACTTCTTTTACTTGACTTGGCATATTGTATGAAGATAAATTTTGTTGTGCAAGGGGGAAAATAAACTAAAAAGAGAGGGAAAAGAATCATTAAAAATAATTTTCAGAAGTGAAAAATAGTCAAAAAGAAAATAAGGAAAAAATTGAAATTAATGCATCAACTGAATTATATGCATAAAAAAACACCAAGTTGTATATAATTCAAACTCACAGTTCCATATAAAATCTTCTTTTCCTGTTCTATTGTGTATGTAGGTGAGCTCATTTTAAATTACATTTCTTAATTTGACAAATTTTATATATATATATATATATATATATATATATATATATATATATATATATATATATATTATATATATATATAATATATATATGTATATATATACGGAGGATCATCCAAACTGCAATAGTAAGAGTCATATGTGGTGATCAGGAAAAGTGCAATATATAATGCTCAACACATTATTAAATTGTGTTACTTAAAAGTTGTGAAGGAAAAGTATCATTAGGGGTACTAATATTACCTTCACCATTCTCTGAATTCACATTTTAGAAATGTTTTTTTTTTTCTGATATGCACAGAAAAGGATGTAAGATGGCCAATACAGCAATGTGAGCAACAATATTATGCATACTTCATGTCTGTGCAATGTCAAGGAACTAAATGAAACCCACTTCTCTTTTTTTTAGTACAACAAAACCACTACTACTTCTATAGCCTAAAATCAAAGAATATTTTTAAAAAGACCTACATGTATCAAATATTACTATCTGCTCTCTGTGTAGTGCCAGAGAGCTATACACTGAGGGAATGTACATCAAATAGGAAATTAATGGGGGGAAAATACTTGATTACAGAAGTATACTATTGTGTTGTAAAAAATGAAGAGAGATATGGTGTTAGAAAAAAACTTGGCAAGATTTGAATAAACTGATGATTTGAACAGAACTGGGACAATAATTTTACTACAAAACTAATGTAACAAAATTAAGAATTTTGAAAAATTTAAGAACTCTTGATCAATGCAATGTTCAAACATCTTATTGATGATTTTTTTATAAAAAATCTTATAAAAATCTTAATGATAGCTTTTAAAGAAAACAGATCACAGATTGAGATATAAATAAATCTTAGGGAATATTTAATTCAAATTATTCATTTTGCAGAAAAGAAAACTGAGATCCTAAAAGATTAAGTGATTTATTCTGGTTTGTTTATTGTTAACAGAAGGTTTAGAATTTATTTACTCCTGATTTGAAGATCTATGGATTACAGTTGCCAAGGTATTAAAACTATGAATTGGTTGCAATCTTGACCACTACAAGGAGTAACCACACTGATGAATTGGCAAACCTTCAAATTATAAAGACAGAAATAATAGCCCCAGACTAATTAAGCATAGATTATATAGAAGTATAGATTTATGAAGGAGAATATAGCATTGACATAGCTGTTGCTCAGTTCTAGAAGGAAGGGTCACAAGGAACTCCTTTCTCAGACTATGCCTATGTCCAAATACATGAAGGAAAATATATCCTGATTTTTTTTTCATAGCAATATTGGGAATAGTAATTATTTCAATGAACCTACATTGAAATTCTTCAGTAATTGAACTCATAGGTGTTAGACAAAAATTTAAGACTCAGGAAATTAAGATTTAACAATGTTCGCAAAACATCAGACTTGAACCCAAGTCTTAATGATCTTAGAACTGCCTCTTAACAACCTGTTCCAAATACTTTGAATACTTGTTTTTTCAATATTAACTTTTGAAAAACCTTGTGTTCCAATTTACATCCTTCCTTCCTAGATGGCAAATAATCCCATATATGTCAAAACATGGTAAAATATATGTTCAATCAAATATATGCATGCATATTTATACAATTATCTTGCTGAACAAGAAAAAATCAAATCAAAAAGAAAAAATGTGAAAGAAAACAAAATGCAAACAAACAACAACAAAAAGAATAAGAATATTATGTTATGATCCACGTTCAGTCCCCACAGTTCTCTCTCTGGCTCTCTTAATCATGAGATCATTGAAACTGGTCTCAGTTATCTCTTTGTTGTAAGGAGTCACATCCATCAGAATTGATTGTCATAAAATATTGTTGTTGCCATTTAAAATGATCTCCTAGTTCTGCTCATTTCACATAGAATCAGTTCATATAATTCCATATAAAATCATCCTGATGGTCATTTCTTACAGAAAAAATAATATTCCATAAGATTCATATATCATAACTTATTCAGCCATTCACCACCTGATGGGAATCCACTCAGTTTCCAGTTTCTTATCACTACAAATAGAGCTGCCAAAGATACTTTTGCACATGTGGGTCCCTTTCACTTCTTTAAGATTTCTTTGGGATACAAAGAGATACTAAAGAAAGGCAAGGGACCTGTATGTGCCAAAATGTTTGTGGCAGCCCTGTTTGTAGTGGCTAGAAGCTGGAAAATGAAAGGATGTCCATCAATTGGAGAATGGTTGAGTAAATTGTGGTATATGAATGTTATGGAATATTATTGTTCTGTAAGGAATGACCAGCAGGATGAATACAGAGAGGACTGGTGAGACTTACATGAACTGATGCTGAGTGAAATGAGCAGAACCAGGAGATCATTATATACCTCAACAACGATACTGTTTGAGGATGTATTCTGATGGAAGTGGATCTCTTCGATTAAAAGAGAGCCTTAATTGATCAAAGATGGACAGAAGCAGCTACACCCAGAGAAAGAACACTGGGAAATGAATATAAACTGCTTGCATTTTTGTTTTTCTTCCCGGGTTATTTATACCTTCTGAATTCAATTCTCCCTGTACAACAAGAAAACTGTCCGGTTCTGCACAAATATATTGTATACTGTAACCTATTCAACATGTAAAGGACTGCTTGCCATCTGGGGGAAGGGGTGGAGGGAGGGAGGGGAAAAATCGGAACAGAAATGAATGCAAGGGATAATGCTGTAAAAAATTACCCTGGAATGCGTTCTATCAATAAAAAGATATTAAAATTTAAAAAAAAAAAAGATTTCTTTGGGATATAAGCCCAGTAGTACTGCTGAATCAGAGGGTACATAAATTTTGATAGCCCTTTGGGCTCTCAAATTGCTCTCCAGAATGGTTGGATCACTTCACAATTCCATCAGAAATGGAGTAGTGTCTCAGATTTCCCACATCCCCTCAAAAATCCCTCATCATTACTGTCCCATTCCCCTCCTACTTCCCTGTAGGGTGAAACAAGCTTCTTTGTAAACTTAAATGTGTCTGATATTCTCTCTTTTAACCAAATCTGATGAGAGTAAGGTTCACACAATGCTCATCCCCTTCCCCTCTTTCTTTCAATTGCAGTAGGTCTTTTTTGCCTCCTCTTGAGATGTAATTTACCCCATTTTAGCTCAATTTTCCTCTTCTTCCAGTAGATTTCCTTTCTCTACTCTAGGTTCTTCTTTCCTACTCTAGGTTCTTTTTAAACTCATTACAATAAAATAAAATTATACTGGCATCTGCTAAGTATAACCATAACAGAGATACAGATCTCAAGAATTAAACATACCATCTTCCCATGTAAATATATAAACTTTTAAAATAGTTTTTTTTTCTTTTCTTTTTACCTTTTTATGCTTTTCTTGAGTTCTGTATTTGAAAATCAAAATTTCTATTCAGCTCTGGTCTTTTTTTTTATCAGAAATGGATTAAATTAACCTCTTTCATTGAATGCCATCTTTTCCTCTGAAAGATGATGCTAAATTTTTGCTGAATAGTTTATTTTTGGCTGCCATCCAAGTTCCTTTACCTTTCAGAAAATCAGATTTCAAGTCCTTCAGTCCTTTAAAGTGGAAGCTGCTAAGTACTGTGTAATCCTGATTGTTGCTAAATGATTTTTGAGTTCTTTCTTTCTGGCTGTTTGCAATATTTTCTCCTTAATTTGATGTGAAATTTAGCTATGATATTCCTTGGTGTTTTCATTTTGAAGTCTTTTCAGGAAGTGATCTGTGAATTCTTTCAATGGCTATTTTACCCTGTGGTTCCAGGACTTCCAGGCAGTTTTCCTTGGTGATTTCCTGAAATATGATGTGTACTCTCTTTTTCATCATGATTTTAGGAAGTTCAATAATTCTTATAGTGTCTCTCCTGGATGTATTTTCCAGGTCAGTTGTTTTTCTAATGAAGTTTTTGTTTTTTTTTTTTTTTTTTTTACATTTTCTTCTTTTATTCATATTTTTTTAGTTTCGTTTAACTTATTCTTGAAGTCTCATTAAGTCATTCACTTCCATTTATTCAATTCTAATTTTTAGTCAAATATTTTCTTCAATTAGCTTTTTAATCTCCTTTTGCCTTTGGCTAATTAAGGTGTTTTGTTCATTGATATTTTTTTTCAATCTTACAAATTCTGTTTTTCAGTGAATCAGTTTCTTTTTTATATTTATTATGTAAGGAGTTATATGCTTTTTTCATTTCATCAAATCTCTTTTATAAGAAATAATTTATCATTTCTATTTCTTCACATCTATTTTTAAGTTTTCCTCAGATTTTTTTTTTCCTTTTCCTAACTCTTCTGCAAAGATTTCCTTTCCTTTCCCCACTTTTCTTCTAATTCTCTTTTAAGATCTTTTTGGGATTATTCCACAAGAGCCTTGTGAAATGGGCACCAACCTATTCACCAACCTTTTGGAGCTTCATCTGGAACTGATTTGCCTTTAAGATCCTCTGGATGTGAGTCTGTTCTCTTTTTTTCATAAAAGTTGTCTATGATCAGAGTTCTTTTTGCTTTGTTGCTCATTTTTATAAGTTGAGGGTTGCTCTTAAGGCAGAAGAGCAAAAGCCACTTTAGTTTGTCCTGGGGCCAGTGTTGCTGATTGACTGCTGGTGCTAGATAGATGTGGCTAAGTCCTGAGCTCTTGGGTTCAGGGACTCATTATTTGTTTTTGTATTTGCTTTGGGTATCTGATTGCTAATTTGTTGATCCACTGGCTTCTAACCAAGACAAAGTAGCCTTAAAACTTTTCAGTAAATTTCTCAGAGCAGAGATGGTGCAACACCCTGACTTCCCACCCCAGCTCTCTGTCCAGGCTCACTGCACTGCAGTGTGGATCAGCAACATCTCCCCCAGCCCAATTGAAACAGACCTTTTCTAAGTTATCAAACTGTGCATACCCTTTGATCCAGCAGTGTTTCTATTGGGCTTATACCCCAAAGAGATACTAAAAAAGGGAAGGGGACCTGTATGTGCCAAAATGTTTGTAGCAGCCCTGTTTGTAGTGGCTAGAAACTGGAAAATGAATGGATGCCCATCAATTGGAGAATGGCTGGGTAAATTGTGGTATATGAATGTTATGGAATATTATTGCTCTGTAAGGAATGACCAGCAGGATGAATACAGAGAGGCTTGGAGAGACCTACATGGACTGATGCTAAGTGAGATGAGCAGAACCAGGAGATCATTATACACTTCGACAACGATATTGTATGAGGATGTATTCTGATGGAAGTGGATTTCTCTGACAAAGAGACTTAACTGAGTTTCATTGGAGAAATGATGGACAGAAACAGCTACACCCAAAGAAGGAATACTGGGAAATGAATGTGAACTATTTGCATTTTTGATTTTCTTCCCGAGTTATTTTTACCTTCTGAATCCAATTCTCCCTGTGCAACAAGAGAACTGTTTGGTGCTGCAAATATGTATTGTATCTAGGATATACTGCAACATGATTAGCATATATAGGACTGCTTGCCATCCTGGGGGGGGGGAGGAGGGAGGGAGGGGAAAAAACGAAACATAAGTGATTGCAAGGGATAATGTCGTGTAGAAATTATCCTGGCATGGATTCTGTCAATGCGAAGTTATTATTAAATAAAATAAAATTTATTATTAAAAAAAAAAAAAAAAAAAAAGAAACAGACCTTTTCTGAAGTTCTTCCAAAGTAACTTCTGTAAATTTGTTTTACTCTAAATATTTATGGGTTTTGTTACTCCAAATCCAGTTCAGAGGCTTAATCTGCTATTCATTTGAGGAAAGCTTAGAGGAGGTCAGATAGATGTATGTCTATTTCTGCCATCTTGTCTCTGCCTCAAATTAATTGTATTTCTATAACATTAATGAAATTACTCATAATTTGTATTAACTTATAAATTCATGCCTTAGAGGTGAAAAAGTATAAGTAGTTTGTATAGAATAGATAGAATGGTCATCATATTTTTTTGTTTGACTTAAGTGGTGCTATCTAATTTACTGATTAATGAATTTATTTCCTAATGGGACTATAATGGACTAACTAAATCTTTTTTAAATGATTTTTTCATCCTTCTGATCTATAATGTTCTATTTGGCAAATTGTAGATATGATATTTAATTTTCTTGCTCCAAATTATTATTATTGATGGTTGAAAAAATACAAATTATATAATACAAAGAAATAAGGCATTGATCCTATGATTTTAAAATGTTTCAATCTGAATTCAGAGTTCATTAGTTTTCTCTCTGGAGGTGAATAACATTGTCTTTGATCATTGCCTTCATCAGACTATGTATAAATCTTTCACAATTATTCATTCTAATAACATAGTTGTTACTGCATACAGTGTTTTGCTTCTACTCACTTCATTTTGCATGAATTTACAGAAGTCTTTACAGATTGTTCTGAAACAATCCTGCTCATCATTCCTTATAGCACAAGAGCAATAATGCAACATGTTCTGCCATTCCCCAACTGATAGGCATGTCTTCAATTTTCAATTCTTTGCCATCACAAAAAGAGCTGCTTATAAACATTTTTGTACAAATAAGTCCCTCCCCTTTTGAAAAAAAAAATGGGGATTCAGAGATAGAAGTACTATTTCTGGATCAAAGAATATGCATAAATGTATAATTTAGTTATATATCCATATTGTTTTCTAGAGAACTCCACCTTCTATATGCATTAGTATATTAATTTTTTTCCCACACCTTCTCAAGAATTTGTCATCTTTTCCCTGTCATCTTAGTAACTAAATTTGATAGGTTCTTATTTCTGTTCTTTCTGTTGTTTGGTTATTAGTTGTATCTCAAATGTCTGAATCATTTGTTACTTTTTGGCAAAATTGCTGCAGTGATTTGCCATTTCATTTTCCAACATTTCTTACAGAAGAGAAAATTGAGGCAAACAGTTAAGTAATTTATTGGTAGCTAGTAAGTATGTGAAGGCAGATTTAAATTCAGAGTCTCCTGACTCCAGATTTAGCATTCTACCAAGCTGCCTAAATTTGATAGGCATGAGGTTATTTTTCTTTTAATTTCTTTAATCAGTAGCTATTAAGAGGATCTTTTTCCATATAATATTTGAAAATTTTTATTTTCATTATTGTAAACTTTCCACTCATCTGCTTTGATCATTTATCAATCAAAATGCCTATTATTATTATTATTATTTAATAAATTTGGCTCAATTTCCTATTTTTTGAGAAATGAGTTCTTTATCAGAGAAAATGGATGAAAAATTGTTCCAATTTCCTGTTTTTCTTCTAATTTTGGCTACATTGGTTTTATTTATGCAAAATGTTTTTAAATTTCTTCAATTGAAATTTTCTATTTTACTTTCTGTGGTGTTCTCTATACCTTGTTTCATCATAAAGGGTTCCTGTTCATCAGGGTCTCTGAAAAGTTTTGATTTTAAAGGAAAAAAAATAAAACAATTCAGGTGACTGATTTTAACAAACATTCAAAATATGCAATGATATGGCTTTTGTATTCACATAGTAGACTGAGATTCTGAGGGATATTCAGTCATGATTTCCTTTTATCCAAAGATGTACACTGCTGACTTATATGTGATACAAAACAATATTCCGTGCTTCAGTGTATGCTAAGTAAGCTCATAAATCATACGTGAAATTGTGAATTTTGTGTATCAGAAGTCTGGCAACCAACCAAAGTTCTAGTTTTCCATTTTAATAAGTAGGCTCATTAATTCTTTATTCATTTCCAAATCATAAATTCTATTAATTCTAATTCAAGATTTTCTAATTTCTTGATTAGATTTTTTTTTAGTAATGTCCTTCTAGATAGCATGTTGCTTCAGTACTCTCAGAAATGGAAGCCTCTAAAAACTTATATGGTTTACTCAGCTTATGAGTGAGACATAAAGAAATAAATTTTGAGAAAGAGCTAGCAATCCTCTTTGGTAGGAATGGTTTCTTTAATATTTAAATTATAAGAAGAGATATGTAGAGTAAGGAGGGACCAGAGTGGTCCTCACATCCAATTCTCACTTTACAGATCAAGAAACCATAGCTCAAAAAAATGAAAAGATTGATAAAAAGTTATCCAGCTAATAAGTAGTCAGGGTATAGTTTGAACTCGGCCTCCTGTGAATTCAAATTCATTGCTTATTCCTTGTTACTTTATACTACTTAAAAATAAATTCTTACTAATTCACCCTGTTTAGTTGAGAATTGGCTTAAAATTAAGTTATTATAAATCTGAACAGGCAACTTACTTATTGCATATATGACAAGATATGTCAAATTTAATATTACTTCAAGAAATGCATACTCACACACAGACACACAGATATCCCCCACACACATCCCATTTTGAAATTTTTGGTAAAAGCCAAATGCCTCCTGCAAGCTAAGTTACATTGGTCTACATTTTGCCTTTCCCCCATTTTATGTCTGTATAGTCAAGATGAACAAATGAATTACAGATACTACCCATCTTCTTCCAGGTGGTAATTTAAAGTAAGAAACTTTGCAACAGAAGGGACAGTGTTTAAATTCTTCCTCATCAGTTTGTTTTTACAAAGTCATGTTAACCATTAGCAGTATAACTTGGAGACAAAAAATGCATTAAGAAATTAAATCATAAATATATGTTGTCAAGCTTGTACATAGAAATGCTATTGAAGTGGGTTCTGGTGAGTCTCATATATTCCAATAAATTGGAAGTTTTCCTTTGTGCAAATATTCAAAAATTTCTTGGAATGCCTTCTGATTTAAGTTATAGAGAGGAAGGTTTGCCACATGTAGTTTTCCTATTTATCTTGTCCCTCTTGTCTATTTGATACATAAATACTTTAAAAAGTCTTCCTCCTTTTAAATGAATGAATTAGTCTATTTACCCCCTTTTGGTTGAAATATTTTATTAAATACAAATATTTATTTGTACTGGATCCCTTACCATCATGTGATAATAAAATATAATCTCTCAATGCTTTGATTTTTCTGAAAGCTACTGACAATTTCTGAGTTTATGCTAGTTCCCTATAACTAAGCAACAAACTTAAGTCCCAGAGATATGTCTTATTCACATCTAAGAAACTTGTAGTATTAATGTAACCACAATAGGATATGAATTTCATTTCAATTTGTTTGAAAATAATAACTATATTTCAAAAGGTAACAGTTAAGGCACTATGAGGAATATGTCAAATGTTTTCTCATTTTTTGGATTTTTCTGAATTAAACTCTGGTCCTTTGATTATACTTAATTCTTTTTATTTAAATAGATACAGTTGTTTAGGCATAGATACAGTGACCAAGAGTTTTCTCTTCCTCATATCTTGTTCAGATTATGCTCCAAGGAATAAAAGCCATGTCTTAGAATCCTACATACAAATGTTGTCTATTCAGAGTCCAGATTTTATAACCTTTCGATCAATGCTACAATGGTCTAAAATACATATGTTTGTGTGTGTATGTATAAAATACATATACATGTACATATACACCCATAAATATATAAACATACAAATATGTGTCTGAATATATACACACATACATGTAAATATGTGTTTATATATACATCCATATATATCTATATCTACATATGTGTCAAATGATCTTTAATAATAGGTCTTTGTGAAGCACTTTAAACTTTCATATTTTATCTTGTTAAACACCCTGGAAGGTATATTTTCTTCATTTGGCAGATAATGAAACTGAGGCCTAGAGAGTTTGTGTGACTTGCACAGGGTGATACAACTAGTACATGTCTGAAGGATTTGAACTTTGCTCTTCCCGATTCCAGTGTTTAGCACTCTATCTATTATATCACCTAGGTCCTTCCCATGATTATGTCATGAAACTTTTAAAATAAGCTTTTCATATATAGATAATTTATAGATATCATTAAAAAAAGGGATAAAAAGATCATGGATTTTAAGTTAGAAAGGACATTAAAGGTCTTCTAAAATAATATGATTCAGAAATGTTAATTTTTTATTGTTTGTTTTATTTTTTCTGGTTATTCATGTATATTAACTTTTTAAATGCACATTTCTCTATTAACCAAGCTGGAAGAGAAAAATCAGAACAAAAGGGAAAAACCATAGGAGAGAACAAAACAGAAAAAGAAGTGAACAAGCCTTGTGTTGATTTACATTCAATCTCTGTAGTTCTTTCTGAAGGCAAGTGACATTTTCTACTTAAAGTTTATTTGGATTGCCTTGGCTCATTGAACCACTGAGAAGAACCAAATCTTTCATAGCTGTTCATCACACAATCATGTCGTTACTGTGTACAATATATTCCTGGTTCTGCTTGTTTCATTCAGCTTCAGCTCATATAAATATTCCCAGGCTTTTCTAAAATTAGTTTGTTCATCATTTTTATAGGACAATAATATTCCATTACTTTCATATACCATAACTTATTCAGGTCTTCCCCAATTGGTGAGCATTTACTCATTTTCCAATTCTTTGCTACTACAAAAAGAGGTGCTACAAACATTTTTGCATATGTGGGTTCTTTTCCCTCCTTTATGATTTCCTTGGGATACAGACTCAGTAATGGGACTGCTGGGTCAGAGGATATAAACACCTTTAGAGGTCTTTGGGCATAGTTACAAATTGTTCTCCAGAATGGTTGGATCATTTCAAAATTCCACCAGCAATGCATTAGTGTCCCAGTTTTCCCATATCCTGTCTAACATTTGAGATGTTAACTATCTTGCCTAAAATCAAAGAGAGAAGAGAAAAGGAAGATGACAGAATTAGAGGAAGAAAAGATGTATTGAGTCCCAAGTTGGAAAGATGAGGCAAATGTATCTGCCGCAATCTTCTTTTTTTGTCTAAGAACATAAAAATGTCTAATTTAGGGAAGATATAGTTCATGATATTGTAAATACAAAAAGGAATCATTTTACATAATACCTGATGAGAAAATTCAGAATGGATCCATTGAAGCTATCTCAGTTATCAATATGATCATTTGATACATTCGGTTTTTGCATACTGATTTTAAACAAAATTACAAAAGAGTAAAACGTGAAATCAAATTAAATTCTTAACTTTCAGAAATGGCAGAATGATCTGATTGTTGTAATATCAAAATATAACTGATAAAGAATATTCAAAACACATGAAGTTGTTTTCAATATTTTATTTTTTTTAAGCATAGGAAGGGAAAAATGAATTTTATAGAAGGAACATTGTCAAACTTCAAACCACTTGGGTTTTCTATGTGACAATTCTAATTCTTTATCATTGAGAAACTGGAAGACAATTCACTTTTTCAGTCTTAACATAGAATTGCTAATTGCTTCCATTTCTAAAGTAGACTACAAACTGATATATTATTGTGGCAATCAATAAATGTATGTATTCATAGAAACCAGGTCCATACAAATGTGGCGGAATAATTTGATGCTTAAGAGCAGGTTCCTTTTGAATAATGAAATTCAGTAATTATCATTAGAACTACTTCTCATTTTTCTACTTTTGAATGTTTATCATTGGGGGTGTCACATTCATTAAAAGCATTCAAATTGAAAACATTTTATCATTTTTTTATTTAACTGATTTTGAACCAGTGGTACATTCAAAGGAAAACATGGCTTTGTATTATGACAATAGAACTTTTATTTTATCTTAAGCAAGCAATTTATATTTTTTTTGACCTAAGTTTCCTCATCTATAAAATTAATGAATTGACTCAGATTTTGGGGGAGTTAGATTCCTAAATTCCTAAAGAACAATATTATTGTAGTTGTTTTATTTAGCACTATCACAAATACTAGTCAGGAAATGATATATTTCACAAAATCATAGCATTTGAAAGCAGAAAAGCATGGACTAGTCAAAAACTATTTAATAGGAATGTTATTATGATTAGATAGTTTTTATGTAATTACTGAATTTTCTCTTCTCTAGTCCACATATTACAAAGACCTTCAAATAATTCCCATGTTGAATGGACTTATTTCCTTTCATAATATTGGTTGTACTCTTATGGAAATTTCTCATATTCTTAATTTAATGGACTCCAAGAGTCTATATACTCAAAAAAAAAATGCTCCCCAAATGGGAAAATAAAACACTCAAGAAAAGTCTGATAAGAATATGACATAATTGGATAAAGTCATTCTCAAATGTATACATTTTTAATCCAGTCTACCATCACATATACTTCTTTTGGGTGTCAGATGACATTGCAAAGTTATACTGAGATTGTTATCTGTAATAACTCTGGAATTATCTGTTTATTTTACTTTACTGATTAATATTTTATCCCCCTGTCCCAATTACATGTAAAAAAAAATCTTCAACATTCACTTGTAAAACTCTGAAATTTCAAATTCTCTATGTTCCCCCTTCTTACTCCTTCTTACATATCAGTAATGCTATGAAACAAGAGACCAAAAAAGAGGCTTAGTTAAAAAAAATACCATCAGTTCCTTTTTTATGGGGATAGATACCATTTGTGTTTTGTGTGTGTGTGTGTGTGTGTGTGTGTGTGTGTGTGTGTATGTGTGTGTCCATTTTTTTTATTATTATAGCTTTTTATTTATAAGATATATGCATGGGCAATTTTTCAGCATTGACAACTGCAAAACCTTTCATTCAAATTTTTTCCCTCCTTCCCCCTACCTCCTTTCCCAGATGGCAGGTAGACAAATGCATGTTAAATATATTAAAGTATATGTTAAATACAATATATGTATACATATCCATGCAGTTATTTTGTTGCACAAGAAGAATCAGACTTTGAAATAATATACAATTAACCTGTGAAAGAAATAAAAAATGCTGATGGACAAAAACAGAGGAATTGGAAATGCTATGTAGTATTCATACTCATTTCTCAGAGTTCTTTCACTGGGTATAGCTGGTTTCATTCATTATTGAACAAATGGAACTGATTTGGCTTATCTCATTGTTGAAGAGAGTCACAGCATGAGAATTGATCATCATATATATTGTTGTTGAAGTATATAATGATCTCCTGGACCTGTTCATTTCACTCAGCCTCAGTTCATGTAAGTCTCTTCAGGCCTTGCTGAAATAATACTTCTGGTCATTTATTACAGAACAGTAATATGCCATAGCATTCATATGCTGCAATTTATTCAGTCAATCTTCAATTGATAGGCATTCACTTAGTTTCCAGTTTTGGGCCATTACAAAAAGTGCTGCCACAAACATTTTTGCACATACAGATGCCTATCCCTTCTTTAAAATCTCTTTGGGATATAAGTCCAGTAGTAACACTGATGGATCAAAAAGTATGCAAAGTTTGATACCTTTTTTCAGCATAGTTCCAAATTGCTCTCCAGAATGGCTAGATATATTCACAATTCCACCAAAATTGTATCAGTGTTTCAGTTTTCCAACATCCTTTCTAATATTTACCATTATCTTTTCCTGTCATCCTACCCAACCTCAGATGTGTGTAGTGGTATCTCAGAATTGTCTTAATGTGTATTTCTCTGATTAATAATGACTTGGAGCATCTTTTCATATGACTAGAAATAGTTTCAATTTCTTCATCTGAAAATTGTCTGTTCATATCCTTTGAGCATATATCAATTGGGTAATGAAAATTTATTACCCAATAAAATTTTCTTATAAATTAGAATCAATTATATATTTTAGAAATGAGGCCTTTCTCAGAACCTTTAACTGTAAAAATGTTTGCCCAGTTTATTGCTTCCCTTCTAATCTTGTCTGTATTAGTTTGGTTTGTACAAAAACTTTTCAATTTGATATAATCAAAATTTTCTATTTTGTGATCAATAATGATATCTAGTTTTTTGGTCACAAATTCCTTCCTCCTCCAAAGGTCTGAGAGGTAAACTATCCTATGCTCTTCAAATTTATTTATAACCTCATTCTTTATTCGTAGATCATGAACCCATTTTGACCTTATCTGATGTACAGTTTAAGGGTGAGTCAATGCTTAGTTTCTGCTATACTAATTTCCAATTTTCCCAGCATTTTTTATCAGACAGTGACAAAAGCTTATCCCAAAAGCTGGGGGATTATCAAACACTAGATTATTAAAGTTATTGACTATTTTGTCCTGTGAACCTAACCTATTCCACTGATCACCTGGTCTATTTCTTGTCCAATACCAAATGGTTTCGGTAACCTCTGCTTTATAATATAATTTTAGATTTGTTACACCTAGGCCACCTTCATTTGATTTTTTTTTCATTAATTCCTTTGAAAGCCTTGATCTTTTCTTCCTTCAGATGAATTTAGCTGTTATTTTTTCTAGGTCATTAAAATAGTTTCATGGGAGTCTGATTGGTATAGCACTAAATAAATAGATTAGTGTAGGTAGTATTATCATTTTTATTATATTTGCCCGCCCTATCCAAAGCACTTAATATTTTGCCAATTGGTTAGATCTGACTTTATTTGTGTGGAAAGTGTTTTGTAGTTTTACTTATATAGTTCTTAACTTTCCCTTGGCAGATAGATTCCCAAATATTTTATACTATTGGTAGTTACTTTAAATGGGATTTCTCTTTGTAATTCTAACTGTTGGATTTTGTTAGTGATATATAAGAATCTGATGACATGTAGGTTTATTTTGTATCCTGCAATTTTGCTAAAGTTGTGGATTATTTCTAATAGCTTTTTAGTAGAATCTCTGGGGTTCTCTAAGTATACCATCATATCACCTGCAAAGAATGATAATTTGGCTTCCTCATTACCTACTCTAATTCATTTTTTTCTAAGATTTTTTCTTAGAGAATTGATCAATAGCTTGTTCTATTTCTTTTTCTAAAATGGGACTATTTAACAAATTTACTTCCTACTCTGTTAATCTGGGAAGCCTATATATTTTTTTGAAGGTAGTCATCCATTTCACTTAGATTATCAAATTTTTTGGTATAAAGTTGGGCAAAATAACTCCTAATTATTGCTCTGATTTCCTCTTCATTGGTAGAAAGTTCTCTCTTTTCATTTTTAAAACTAACAATTTGATTTTCCTTTTTTTCTTTTTCTAATCAGATTTACCAAAGATTTATCTATTTTATTGTTTGTTAATAAAACCAACTCTTAGTTTTATTTATTAATTCAATAGTTTTTTTTTAACTTTCAATTTTATCAATTTCTCCTTTTAATTTTAGATTTCAAGTTTAGTATTTCCTTGGGGGGTTTTAATTTGGTCTTTTTCTAGCGTTTTTTTTTTTTTTTTTAATTTCAAGCCCAATTCATTGAGCTTCTCTTTTTCTATTTTATTCAAGTAAGCCTCTAAGGATATAAAATTTCCCCTTATTACCACTGTGGCTGCATCCCACAAATTTTGGTATGATGTCTCATTGTTGTCATTATCTTGAGGGAAATTATTAATTGTGTCTATAATTTGCTGTTTCACCCAATCATTCTTTAAGATGAGATTATTTAGTTTCCAATTACTTTTTGTTCTATTTACCCCTAACTTTTTGTTGAATGTAGTTTTCATTGCATCATAATTTGAAAAGAAAGCATTTACCATTTCCACCTTCTTGCATTTAATTTTGAGATCTTAATGTTCTAATACATGGTCAATTTTTGTATAGATTCCATGAACTGCTGAGAAGAAAATGTACTCCTTTCTGTCTCCATTCAGTTTTCTCCAATCATCTATTATACCTAACGTTTCTAATATTCTATTTACCTCTTAAATTTCTTTCTTCTTTGTTTTATGATGTGGTTTATGTAATTATGAGAGTGAAGATTAGATCAACTCTAATTAGTTAGCAGTTAGTAAGGATTCCAACATCTCCCCCTTTCTTTTGTTTTAAAACATAGGGGGTTTCTGAGGGGGTACACATAAATCCATCAATATGGGCCAGAACTTTGTAACCGATATACATGGTATACATAAATCCATCAATATGGGAGGCATTATACATAATTTACATAAGTACATAGCAATATAACACAGGCTAGTAGTAATGTAAGAAATAACATGAATCAACCTAAAAATTTACACATGTCCATAAGTCCTAGAAACAGTCCAATAGGATTCCATTGTCCATTAGTTCATGTGCCAGGAATCCAATAGTTCCTGTAAGCCCTGAAGTACTGCAAAAGTCTCATCAACAATTTTTCATCTCAGGGAACCCAATGATTCTTGCTGGTTTTTCAAGAAGTAAAACAGTTTCATCTTGTGTTAGGAAATCCAATGATTCCTGAAGCTTTTAAAAGTCTTTTTAACAGTTTCATAGTCAGCCATCTGATTCTTTCTCCATCTGTGGAAATATAAGCAGATCCTCTTCCCCAAGCAGTTAATCTAATTCCCTTCTATTTACCAAATTTGGGATTTCTCCTCATCATCTGGTAATTACATTGGAGTCGTTTGCATTGGATATTGTCTTGTTGTCTTAAAAGGCCTGTATTCTTCCCAACTGTAATCCTGATTGCTTTTCTGTTGGTTGATGACATCAGAGTTCTGAATTTCTAAAGTCTTTCTGGGTGTAACTTCAGCTGCTATCATGCCCCACCTGTCCTTTGATTGATACTTTGGAGCTGGGCCTTGCCTCTCCTTCCTCTGGGTCAATATACATTTAGAGGCCCAGTGAAAGCCTCGGTTACATTTTGGACATGGGGTTTTGGGTTTTCTCTCACCCTGTCTTCTCATTGTATCTCTGTATCTACAATGAGCTCTCAAATGTCCAACTTTTCCGCATTGAAAACATTGACGAGTTTCTCTAGAATTCCTCTGCCAAGAAGGACCTTGTCTTTTCATGTTCATCATAGTCTGGGCATAATAAGCATTTGTGCGCACTGTGGCACAGCATCTTATGATTTCTTCTAAAGGAGCATTTTTGTCTAGCCCCCATATGATTCTCTTGCAAATCTCATTGGCATTTTCCTTAGCCAAATGTCTAATCATTATTTCTGTTGCTGCATTGTCTCCAATGGTTCTTATTACAGCTGTTTGTAAACGTCCCACAAAATCTGCAAAAGGTTCATTGGGACCTTGCTCTATTTTTGTGAAAGCATTATTTCCATCTTTCTGTCCAGGGAGAGAATTCCAAGCTTTTATTGCAGCCTTAGAAATTTGCTCATACACTGTTATGGGATAATAAATTTGTTCTGAACTCTCTGCATACTGACCTTCACCAGCTAGTTGGTCAAAAGCAACTTGTACAATAGCTCCTGTTTGCCTATTGCATTGGGCTTGAATCCTACATAATTCATGAAACTCTGAAAGCCACAATAAATTTTGTCCCAGTTCAAGACATGTTTTAGTGATGGATTTCCAGTCATTCGGGGTTAAGATTTCATAAGACAAATTATTCAGTAACATCTTCACATAAGATGATGTAGCCCCATAAAGAGTGCAACCCTTTTTCAAATCTTTAATTTTTCCCAAATTAAAAGGAGTGTATTTTCTCTCTTTTTGACCTGAGGAGTTGAGCTCTTCAATCACAGGATATGCATTTATAAAATCAGATATATCTTCTCCTTCATTTTTTGCTTTAAATAATACTTTTTCTAATCTTGTCAAATTCTGCTTTACAGGAGAAGCTGACTGTGTTTCTGTCTCTCTCCCTCCCCCTTGTTCCACCCATGAAGGGTTAATTGCGGGGGGAGGGTCATGAGATGTGGAATCACCTAATTCCTCCTGCTGTGAAGTATCATACTCAGAATTGTAATTAACTCCATTCTCATCTGTTTCATCCTCCTTTTTCACCTAGTAAAGTTGGCAATTCTTCCTCCTGTACTTTCCTTTTCATCATTCTATCACTTAAATAACTTCTTATAGCCAATTGTATTACATTATATGTATTAATTATTGAGTTAGGCCCATTTTTATCATAGAATTGACAAAGATCCTCTCCAACCAATTTCCATTCATTTAGATCTAATTCCTTATCAAGAGAGAAACAAGGACATATGTCCTTTACAGTTTGTAAAAGTTCAGTGATTTGCTGTAAACTTATAATTAAACCTTGGCTTTCCATAATTTTGACAATGCTCTCTAAACATTTTCCTTGAACAGAAACAGGCTGTTTTCTAAATATCTGTCCCATCTTAGCTGAAATTCTACTTTAACTCTTTTAACAAAATTTCTTTGTTGTACTCACTCTAATTTCTGGGTTGAAGAGTCTTTTCCACTGGATCAGGATCAGAGGCTTTTCCACTTGAATCAGGATCGGAGCTTTTCCACTGAAATCCACTGAGGGGGTCTGTTAGCAGATGGATCTAGTTCAGATGGATCTGAATCAGTCCCTGTTCGGGTGCCAAAATGTGGTGAGCTTTTTCTTCTCAAAATGCAGCCAGGTGATAAAAGTTCAGATCTTTTATTATCTCCAATATAGCCCGGTTAGCTTAGAGGCCTATCTCTCTGCTTGGTTCCAAGAGCTCTTTCCGAATGTCGCCAAATCCAAAGGTCTGGTCCTTCAGCCTCTGCCTCTGCTTTCTTCAGCCTCCAGCCAGCTCCAACTCTTCATGTCATTCCGGTGAAATCTCGACTTGTAGCGTCTTCCTCTGAAGAACTCTCCGACTGGCCCATTGGCCTATTTATGCTCCTTCCAGAGAGAGGGATTATGGGTAGTTCTACTTAGTACCTTGTTTCAGGTTCTGCCCAAAACATCTTCTTGTAAGATTAGATCAACTCTAATTAGTTAGCAGTTAGTAAGGATTCCAACAATCATCAGATTAAATCTCCTTGCTCTATTTTCCAGATCTGTTTTTTTTTCCCAAATAGAAATTTAACATTTTTTTCAATCATTCATTTCTATATGTTCAGTTCTGATTTTTAATAAGTAATTTTATTCATTAGCTTTTTTTTTTTTTTTTTACTTCTTTTTTGTATATATCTAATTGAGTTTTTAAATGAGTTGTTTTGCTCTATGGATTTTTTTTCCATTTCACTATTTTTTTTTCTTTTATTGTTATTTTCTTTTTCCAATTCACAAATCCTACATTCCTGGGAGTTCTTTATCTTTTTTCATTCACAAATTCTATTTCTCTGGGAGTTCTTTACCTTTTCCAATTCACATTTCAGGATGCTGTTTACTTTTTCCACTTTATAAAATTTTTCTTTTAGTGAATTATATGCCTTTTCTGTACTCTGTTGCATAGTTTCTCTTTACTTTCCCCATTTTTCTTCTAGCTCTCTTTTAAGATCTTTTTTAATTGTTGTTGTTGGGACCAGGTTATATCCACCTTTGGGGTTTTGTCTGGAGACTGCCTACTATTAGTCTCCTTGGGGTTGAAAACCTACTCCCTTTCTGTATAGAAGCTATCGATGGTTTAAGTTTGCTTGGCTTTTTTGCTCATTTTTTAAAAAAAAAGCCCTTAGGATCTGCCTTCAGGGCAAGGACATTACCAACTTCCTCTGCAGATCAGGGATAGATATATGGACAGTAGCTGTCCTGCAAATGGGCTGCACAGAGCAGCCGAGTTGCAGAAGTGTCCTGGGAAGAGCCCTGCACCGGAAGTGTCTCTGCCCTGGGAAGCACATCCATATTACTGAAGTTCTATTACCTTGGACAGAGTCCCCCTGCTGTGCAGATTTGTGGATGCCCTGAGCAGAGCCCCCTGGTGTGCAGAACTATGACTGCTTTGGGCACAAGCCCTGAACTGCAGAATGGGTCTTCACAGCTGTGCTGTGATCTCAGTAACTTCCAGTGCTGGGTGGGTGTAGCCAGATCCTCTTAAATTCTGCCATTTTTTGGAGCACACTCTACCTTTGGTGTCTGTGTAACTTCTCTGATGATCTACTGCTTTGCAACTAAAGCAAAGCAACCAACCTGTAGTAGAGTCTTTCCTACAAATTTTCCATCTGAAGAGACTGCCCTCACCCTAGCAGCTCAGTGTGCTAGTCTCTGGTTTTGCCTCTCTGCCTGGGCTGGTCTGCTCCTGCCACTCAGGACAAATCTTTTCTGGCGATCTTCCAGATTATCTTCAGCTGGTAATTTGCTGTACTCCAAATATTCATGGATTTTACCAGTCAGGCTCTATTTCTGAGGCTGAATTTGGTAATTAGTAGTGAGGGTAGAAGAGGAGCTTAGAATGACATGTGTCATCTTGGCTCCACCTGATAGATAGCATTTTTCATTCTAAGTCCTTGAGAGTTGTCTCAGATCACTGTATTGCTAAAAATAGTTAAGACATTCTTAGCTGATCATCATATTATTTTTAAAATACTTTGTGCAATACATGTCACTTTGCATCAATTTCTGTACATCTTTCTAGCTTTTTAGAAGGGTATCCTGCTCATCTTGTAGTACAATAATATTCCATAAAATTGCATATAATTTTCAGCCATTCTCCAAGTGAAAGATATTTCTTCAATTTCCATTTATTTTATCCAAGAAAATAACTGTTGAAAACATTTTTTTCCTGCACATATAGTTCTTTTGTCATTTTAAAATCTATTATAGGATGGGGTGGAGGCAAGATGGTGGAGAGCACACAGGTCTTTATCTGAGCTCCTCCTGGCATCCCTCAGATCAACAACTGATTAAGCCTCTGAACTGATTTTGGAGGGAGATAATTGATATATTTGGAATATAACAAATTTCCAGAGGAAGATATTTTGAAACAACTTCAGAAAAGGTCTGTTTAAATGTGGCACAGGAAGAAGTGGCCAATCGAGGCACAACACAGGAAGACAGGGAGATGTCACTTCATGACTACTTCAGAATCTACTGAGAGGCTCTTAATCAAAATATAGCAACATTGGATACTCTATCCTGATTTAAAGCCATGGGTCAACAAATTATTTGTGAGACATCCAACACAAATACAAATGACAAATAGTGAATCTCTTGAACCCCAGAATCATCCCACATCTAGCCATGCCCACCCAGCACCAGAAGTCAGTCAGCATAATCCCAGGGCAGCCTAAAACCTCTGTCATTTGTAGTAGAAGCTTGGGGAAATCTTCCCTTTCTTGTAAGAGCAGATCTTATTTTTAATGAGCAAAGAGGCAAAAAGAATTCTGACAACACTGGGAAATGAATGTAAACTGTTTGCATTTTAGTTCTTCTTCCTGGGTTATTTTTAGCTTCTGAATCCAATTCTTCCTGTGCAACAAGAGAATTGTTCGGTTCTGCACACATATATTGGATCTAGGATATACTATGACATATTGAACATGTATAGGACTGGCTTGCCATCTGGGGGAGGATGTGGAGGGAGGGAGGGGAAAAGTCAGAACAGAAGTGAATGCAAGGGATAATGTTGTAAAAAATTACTCAGGCATGGATTCTGTCAATAAAAAGTTAGAATTATTTTAAAACATTAAATTAAATTAAATTAAAAAAAAAAGAATTCTGATAATAGATAGCTTTAATGGAGAAAAAGAAAAACAGATCTCAAAACTTTAGGAACTTAAAGGCAAATCATCTCCAGATAAAGCCTTAAAGGGTGATAGTAGTTGCTGCCCATCTCACATGATTGTCTTTGAAGAATTCAAAAAGGATCTTAAAAGAGAGAAGAAAAATGGGGAAGGAAAATGAGAGTTTTGCAAGAGAGTTTAGAAAAGGAAACATAGAAATTATCTGAAAACAAACTCCTCAAAAACGTCTTTAGTTAAAAGGAAAAAGCATATAACTCCTTACAAATAGATTTGATGAAATGGAAAAAGAAAGCAATTTCTTAAAAAACAGAATTTGTGAAATGAAAAAAATGAACAAAACTCCTCATTTAAAAGTTCAATTGGCTGAAAGCAAAAGAAGATAAAAAAGCTAACTGAAAAAAAAATAATTCATTAAAAATTAGAATTGAACAAATGGAAATGAATTAATCAATGAGAGGTCAAGAATTGTCAAACCAAACCAATAGTAATAAATGAAAAAAAAATAGAATAAATACAAAATACCTCATTGGAAAAAAAAAATGTGACCTATAAAATAGATCTAGGAGAGAAAATCTAAAAATTATTGTACTTCCTGAAAACCATGATGAAAAAAAAAAGTCTACACATTATGTTTCAGAAAATCATCAAGGAAAACTACTCTGATGGGCTAGAACCAGAGGGTAAAATATCCATTGAAGGAATTCATCAGTTACCTTTTGAAAGAGATTCCAAAATGGAAACTCCAAGGAATATTATAACTAAATTTCAGAATTCTGGGATCAAAGATAAAATATTGCTACGCAGTCAGAAAGAAACAATTTAAACATCAAGAAGTCAGGATTAGCTAGAAACTGGGAGCTTCTACTTTAAAGAATCAGAGGGTGTAGAATTTGATTTTCTGAAAAGCAAAGAAACATGAATTGCAGCCAAGGGTCAATTATCCAGCAAAAATGAGAATTATGTTTCAGGGAGGAAGATGGGCATTAAATGATACAAGTGAATTTCATTTATTTCTGAGGAAAAGAGCAGAGCAGAACAGAAATTTTGATCTCAAAATACAGAACTCAAGGGAAGTATAAAAGGGTGAAAAGGCAAGAAAAAATCTTTGTTTTAAAATTTTAAAAGCTTATATCCCTTTATATAGGAAGGTGATAGGTTTAATTCTTCAGATTTCTCTCTCATGGGTATAATTAGAGGGTTCAAATATAATTTGATTGTATTGGGATAATATAAAAAGAAAGGATTATATGGAAGAAGAGGATAATGGATATAAATGAGGTAAATTATATCTCATGAATAGGCAAAAGAGACATATTATAATTGAGGGAAAGAAGGGATGGGGATGAACATTGTGTGAATCTTACTCTCATTAAATTTGGCTCAAATAGAGAATACCAGAAATACTTAGCTTCACATAGAAACTTGTCTCATCCTCTAGGGAAGAAGGATGGGGAAAGGGAAAGGAAGGAGGGAATCTAATAGAAAGAAAAATAATGAATAGGGGAAAGATAAGAAAGCAAGAGGAGTTGTAAAACGATAGAACTCTTTGAGGGAGCTGGTGGTCAGAAGCAAACCAGTGAGGAAGAGGGAAAGGGGATAACAAAAGAGAAAAGTGTAACCTGGAGGAAATAAGACGATGTGAATGTGAATGGGATGAACTCTCCTATAAAATGAAAGTGGTTATCAGACTGGATGAAAAACCAGAATCCTATAATATGTTGTTTACAAGAAACACATTTAAAGCAGAGTGATAAATTCAGAGTAAAGGTAAAAGGCTGGAGCAAAATCTATTATGCTTCAGATGAATTAAAAAAAAAAAGCAGATCAGGTAGCAGTCTTGATCTAAGATCAAACAAAAGCTAAAATTGATCTAATTAAAAGAGAGAATGAAGGTAATTACAGCTTTCTAAAAAGTAGCATAGATAATGAAGTAATATCTGTACTAAACATATATAAATCAAGGAGTATAGCATCCAAATTCCTAGAAGATACATTAAGAAAGCAGTAAGAAGAATTAGAGAGCAAAGCTGTATGAGTAGAGGATCTCAATCTTGCTCTCTCAGAAATAGATAAATTTGAACCACAAAATTAATAAGAAGTTAAGGAGGTAAATAGAATCCAAGTTAAGTTAGGTATGATAGACTTTTGGAGAAAACTGAATGGAGACAGAAAAGAATCTACTTTTTCTCCATAGTGCATCGAACTTATACAAAAAATGACCATAGATTAGGTCATAAACACCTCAAAATCAAATGCAAAAAAAAAAAAAAAAAAACAGAAATTGTAATTTTCAGATCATGATGCAATAAAAATTGCATGCAATAAAACTCCAGGGAAAAACAGATCAACAATTAATTGGAAACTAAATAATCTACTCCTAAATATTGAATGGGTAAAAACACTCATAAATACAATCTATAATTTCATTCAAAAGAATGACAACAATGAGACTACATAACAACATTTATGGGATGCACTCAAAGCGGTTCTTAGGGGTAATTTTATATCTCTAGATGCTTACTAGTATAAAATACAAAAGGAGAAGATCAGTAAATTGGGAATGCAACTAAAAAAAATAAAGAAGAAATTAAAACCCCCCAATTAAGTGTCACATTTGAAATTCTTAAAATAAAAGGGAAGATCAATAAAATTGAAAGTAAGAAAGCTGTTGAATTGATAAACAAAAGTAAGGGTTGCTTTTATGAAAAAGCCAACCAAGTTCAATTAATTTGATTGCAAAAAAAGAAGAAAATAAAAGTATTATTGCCAAAAAATAAAAGGGAAAACTTTCTACCACCAAAGAGGAAATTAGAAAAATAATTAGGAGTTTTATTGCCCATCTATATGTCAATAAATGTAATAATTTAAGTGAAATGGAAGCATATTTACAAAAATATAGATTGCCCAGATTAAGAGAAGAAATAACTTAAATATTCCCATTTTAGAAAAGAAAATTGAACAGGCTATCAGTCAAATCCCTAAAAAAAATTTCTACATGGCAAGATGGATATATATGTGAGTTCTACCAAACACTTAAAGAACAATTATTTCCAATAAAATGAAAAGTATTTGAAAAAATAGGGAAAGAAGGAGTCCAACCAAATCCCTTATATGACACAGATATGGTACTGATATCTAAACCAGGTAGGATTAAAACAAAGAATGAAAATTATAGACCAAATATTGATGAATATTGATACAAAAATCCTAAATAAAATATTAGCAAAGAGATTACAACAATGTATTCCCAGGACAATACACCATGACCAAATAGGATTTATACTGGAAATGCAGGACTAGTTAAATATTAGGAAAATTATTAGCATAATGGATAGTATTAATAACCAAACAAAATAATATAATATTTCAATAGATGCAGGAAAAGCATTTCACAAAATCCAACACACATTACTATTAAAAACACTAAAAAGGAGTAAATGGTGTTTTCCTCAAAATGATCAGTAGCATCTATCTAAAACTGTCAGCAAGCATCATATGTAATGGAGATAAACTAGAACTATTCCCAATAAGATTGGGGGTACAACAGAGTTGCCCACTATCACCATTACTATTCAATATTGTATTATAAATGTTAGCTTTTCCAATAAGAGAAAAAAAAAGATTAATGGAATTAGAGTAGTGAATAAGGAAACCAAATTTTCATTCTCTGCAAATGATATGATGATATATTTAGAAAATTCTAGAGAATTGACTAAGAAACTACCAGAAACAACCCACAACTTTAGCAAAGTTGTAGAATACAAAATAAATCCACAGAAATCATCAGTATTTTTGTATATTACCAGCAAAGTCCAGCAGCAAGTGATACAAGGAGAAATCCCATTTAAAATAACTGTTGATAATATAAAATATTTGGGAATCTATCTACCAAAGGCAAAGTCAGGAATCATATAAACATAATTACAAAACACTTTTTACACTATCTCAGATTTAACTTATTGGGAAAATATCAAGTGCTCATGGGTAGACCCAGTGAAAATAATAAAAATGACAATACAAGCTAAATTAATCTACTTATTCAATGCCACACAAATCAAACTCCCAATAAATTATTTTACAGATATAGAAAAAGTAATAACAAAGTTCATCTGAAAGAACATTAGGTCAAGATTTTCAAAAGAATTAATGAAAAACAATGCAAATGAAGGTTGCCTAATTGTACCGGACCTAAAACTGTATTATAAAGCAGGGGTTATCAAAACAATTTGTTTCTACCTAGGAAATAAAGTAGTTGATCAGTGGAATGGGTTAAATTCACAGGATAAAGTAATCAATGACTGTAGTAATCTAGTGTTTGATAAATTCAAAGGTCATAGCTTTTGGGATAAAACCTCACTACTATTCAAAAAATTGTTGGAAAAATTAGAAATTAGTATGGCAGAAACTAAGCATTGACTCACACCTAACACACTATACCAAAACAAGGTCTAAATTAATTCATGATTTAGATATAAAAGTGATATTATAAGCAAATTAGAAATATAAAAGATAATTCATGTCCCAGATTTGTGGAAAAGGAAGGAATTTGTGAGCAAAGAAAAACTGGAATACATTACTGAATAAAAAACTGATAATTTTGATTATATTAGTTAAAAAGGTTTTGTACTAACAAAACAAATGCAAACAAGATTAGAAGGGAAGCTTTAAACTGGGAATAAAATTTTACATTCAAGTTTCTGATAAAGGCCTCTTTTAAAAAATATAGAGAGAACTGACTCCAATTTATAGGAATTCAAGCCATTTTCCAATTGATAAATGGTCAAATAATATGAACAGACAATTTTCAGATGAAGAAATTAAAACCATTTCTGGTCATATGCAAAGGTTCTCTAAATCACTGTTTATCAGAAAAGTTCTCAGATTGACTAAGATGATTGGAAATGATAATGACAAATATTGAAGGGAATGTGGGAAAACTGGGACATTAATATATTATTGATGGAGTTGTGAATTTACTCAACCATTCTAGAGAACAATCTGGAACTATTCCCAAAGGATTGTCAAAGTATGCATAATCTTTTGATCCAGCAGTAGTTCTACTGTGCTTATATCACAAAGAGATCATAAAGGAGAAAAAGTTACCCATATGTGCAAAAATGTTGGTGACAGCCCTTTTTGCAGTGACAAGAAACTGAAAACTGAGAGAATCACCATCAATTGGAGAATGGCTAAATAAGTTTTGGTATATATGTTTGGGAATATTATTATTCTGTAAGATGTGATCTGCAAGATGATCTCAGGGAGACTAAAGATACTAAGTGAAATGACCCCAAGCAGGAATCATTTTTCAAGTCAACAAAATGAGTATATGGTGATCAATTCTAATGGACATAGTTCTCTTCAATAATGAGATAATTTAAGTCAGTCCTAATGATCTTGTGATGAAGAGAGCCATCTGCACTCAGAGAGAAGACTGTGGGAACTGAATGTGGATCACAACACAATATTTTTACTCTTTCTGTTGTTGTTTGCTTGGATTTTTTCTCATTTTTGATCTGATTTTTCTTGTGCAGCAGAATATTCATGGAAATAAATATAAAAGAATTCTGCATGTTTAATATTTGTTGGATTACTTGCCTTCTAGGGAAGGGATGGGGGAAAGGGAAGGAAAACAATTTAGAACACAAAGTTTTGAAAGGGTGAATGTTGAAAATTATTAATGCATATGTTTTGAAAATAAAAAAAAATATTAAAATAAGCAAATAAATCTATTTTGGGATACAAATGTTATAGTTGTATTTCTAGGTCAAAGGGTATACAAGGTTTTGCACCCTTTTGAACATAGTTCTAACTTGCTGTATTGAATGATTGAATCAGTGCACAATTACATGTACAATAAATTAATGTCTCATTTTTTTCTCACATCCTATTCACCATTTATCATTTTCCTTTTATGTCCTAATAATCAATCTAATACTTATATGGTAGTATTTCAAAACTTTTTAAATTTGCATTTCTCCAATCAACAGTGAGTTAGAACATTTTTCTATAGCAATAGATAGCAATGGCCAATTCATCTTAAAATTGTGGGTACATTTTTACCATTTATCAAATGGGGAATTACTTTCATTTATTTATTTAATTATTTTATACATTTGACAGAATTCTCTGTGTGCCTGAAAAAGGAGGCCTTTATCAGAGAAACTCATTTGATTTCATTCTATAGTTATTATTGCTAATTGTATTTCCAACTCTTTTTATTTTATTCTTCCTCTAATTTCATTTTGTCCCTCTTTAAAAGTGTTTTTTTTCTTATTACTAATACCTCCCTAATCAGCCCTCCCCTTCTACTACCACCATACTTCTGTTATTTTTTTCCCTCTTACTTCCTATAAGGTAAGATAGGTTTCTGTACCCAACTAATAGTGTATATTATAATATCATTGACCAAATTTTGATAAAAATCAGTTTTATTTATCCTCTTTCATGTTCCTATCTTCTCCTCCACTGTGAAATCTTTCTCTTATATCTTTTTATTATTATTATGACTTTTTTATTTACAAAACATATGCACGTGAAATTTTTCAACATTGACCCTTGCAAAACCTTCTGTTCCCACTTTTCCCCTTCTTCCCCCTACCAACTTTCCTAGATGACAGGTAGCCTAATAGATGTTAAATATGTTAAAGTGTATATTAAATACAATATATGTATACATATTTATAGTTATTTTGCTGGGCAAGAGAAATCATATCTAGAAAGAAGATTAAAAAAAAAAACTTGAGAAGGAAAACAAAAATGCAAGCAAACAATAAGAGAAAAAGTGGAAATGTTATATTGTGGTCCACACTCATTTCCTATGATTTTCTCACTGGGTATAGCTGATTCTCTTCATTACTAAACAATTGGAACTGGAATGAATCATCTCTTTGAAAAAAAAATGATCATCATATAGTAGTGTTGTAGAAGTGTATAATGATCTCCTCATTCTGCTAATTTCACTTAGCATCAGTTAATGTAAGTCTCTCCAGGCCTCTCTGAAGACATCCTGCTGGTCTTTTCTTATAAAACAATGATATTCTATAACATTCATATACCAAAATTTATTCAGCCATTCTCCAATTAATGGAGAATCCATTCAGTTTCCAGTTTCTAACCACTACAAAAAGGGCTGTCACAAACATTTTTGCACATGTGGGTCCCTTTCCTTTTTTAAGATCTCTTTGGGATATAAGCCCAGTAGTAACACTGCTGGATCAAAGGGTATGTGCAATTTAATAACTTTTTGAGTATAATTTCAAATTGCTCTCCAGAATGGTTGGATCTGTTTACAATTTCACCATCAATGTATCAGTGCCCCAGTTTTCCCACATCACTCTAACATTTGTCATTATCTTTTCCTGTCACCTTAGCCAATCTAAGAGGTGTATAGTGGTATCTCAGAGTTGTCTTAACTTGTATTTCTCTAATCCATAATAATTTTGGAACACCTTTTCATATGACTAGAAATACTTTCAATTTCTTCATTTGAAAGTTTTCTTTTCAGATCATTTGATCATTTATCAATTGGAGAATGACTTGATTTCTTATAGATTTGAATCAATTCTCTGTATTTTGGAAAGGAGCCTTTTATTAGAACATTTGATTGTAACCTCTTTTCCCAGTTTATTGCTTCCCTTCTAATTTTTTCTCCATTAGTTTTGTTTGTTCAAAAACTGTTTAATTTAATATAATCAAAATTTTCTATTTTGTGATCAATAATGATCTCTAATTCTTATTTAGTCACAAATTCTTTCCATCTCCATACGTCTGAGAAGTAAATTATCTTATGATTTTATAATTTATTTATAATCTCATTCTTTATGCCTAGATCATGAACCCTTTTGGACCTTATCTTGGTGTATGGTATTAAATGTGGGGCAATGCATAGTTTCTGCTATACTATTTTCCAATCTTCCCAGCAGTTTTTATCAAATAGTGAATTCTTATCCCAAAAGCTGGGCTCTTTGGGATCATCAAACACTAGATTGCTATGATTATTGACTATTTTGTCTTATGAACCTAACCTATTCCACTGACCAACTAGTCTAATTTTTAGCAAATACCAAATGGTTTTGATGACTGCTGCTTTATAATATAGTTTTAGATATGGTACAGTTAGGCCATCTTCATTTAACTTTTTTCATTATTCCTTGGAATTCTTGACCTTTTATTTTTCCAGATGAATTTTCTTATTTTTTCTAGGTCAGTAAAATCATTTCTTGAGAGTTTTATTGGTAAACCACTAAATAAATAGGTGACTTAAGATAGTATTTTCATCTTTAATATATTTGGTCAACCTATCCAATAGAATTTAATATTTTTTCAATTGTTTAGATCTGATTTTATTTGTTTGGAAAGTGTTTTGTAGTTTTGGTCATATAGTTCCTAATATTCCTTTGGAAGATAGATTTCCAAATATTCTATTCTATCGACAGTTATTTTAAATGGAATTTCTTTTTGTATCTCTTGCTATTGAATTTTGTTAGTGATGTATAAAAATGCTAATGATTTATTTTATATCCTGCAACTTTGCTAAAGTTGTGACTTATTTCTAATAGCTTTTTAGTTGATTCTCTGGGGTTCTCCAAGTATACCATCATATCATTTGATAATTTGGTTTCTTCATTACCTATTCTAATTATCTTAATCTCTTTTTCTTCTCTTATTGCCAAAGCTAGCATTTCTCATCCAATGTTGAATAGTAATGGTGATAGTGGGCAACCTTTTTCAATCCTGATTATATTGGGAATTGGTTTTAGTTATGATGCTTGCTGATGATTCTTGGTGATGCTTTTAAATAGACCCTACTGATAATTTGAAAGAACACTCCAATCATTTCTATATTCTGCAGTGTTTTTAATTGGAATAAGTGTTGGATTTTTTCAAATGCTTTTTCTGTATCTATTGAGCAAAACAAACTCTTAAAAGAAAAGTTAAATTAGTACTAGGAGGCATTAGACAAACACTATGGAACTGGGAGACTTCAAGTTTCCTCTCTCAGAACTAAGTAATCTAATCACAAACTTCAAAAAAAAGTAGTTAAGAAAATTAATAGAATTTTAGAAAATATAGATATGGAAGATCTCAAGAGAAAATTGAATAGTAATAGAAAAGAGAATACTTTTCCAGGTATACATAGCATCTTCAAAAAATTGGTAATGTATTAGTCCATTAAAAAGGTCACAAAGAAATGAAGGGGTAAAGTACATCCTTTCCAGATCATAGAGCAATAAAAATTCCATTCAATTAATTAATGGCAGCACAGATTAAGTGAAAAACAAATAACATAATCCTAAATAATGAGTAATTCAAAGAATAAATAAGAAATGACAAGATAGCTTCAATAAAAAGAATGATAGCGATAAGGTAAAGTACCAAAATTTATGGGATACAGTCAAAACAGTACATAAGGGAAAATGTATATCTCCACATGATTACATAAAAGAATAGAGCTAAAGACAATTGAATATAGGCCATTCAATAAAAAGAATAAAAAATAACATAGTATAAATATATGTATACATGTGTGTATAATACATACATGCATATAGATACACACACACACACACACAAGCCCTAATTATTTATAGTCATTATCCCTTTCTTTTTTAATGAAATACAAATCATATAGGTATGTTATTGAAGGAAAACAATAACCACCTGTAAAATATGTAGATCTATACAATCTTTGTGTCTTATATCTATCATTGTGAACTGTTGGGGTCCTCAGCTGGTGCAGATCTGCTGACACCAGCTGGAGTCTGAACACTTATCCACAATTATTGTCACCTCTACGACCTTTGGACACCTTCAGATATGATAGAGTAGTCCAACACCACTAATGCAATTAGAGAAGCTTTATTGCTTGGTTACATCATCCTGTCCCTTCTTCCTCTCTCTCCCTCTGCTGTCCTGTACTTATACCCTTTCCATCTGCCCTTGTCAATGTATCCCAACAACAAGTATGTGTATAGCTTATGTATTCAGGAGCCCAACTCCTGAGACGGTGGGGGCTATCTCAATTCGGTGTGTGCTTGATGCCTGTTCTGACTTGTCTATAGAGTGCGTATCCCGAACCTGTAATCAGTCAGATGGAACATACGTCAGAGGTCTCAACATCCATTCCCAAGAATGTGCTATGGGAGATCCAACCAGCCAAAGACCACAAGGGTCAGGTTTGCACAAGACTTGTCTTTGCACAGACTTGTTGCTTATTCAAATGGGGCATTGTGTGCAAGCTACATGATGAAGGGTCACAAGATTAATGGTGACTCTTGTTATTCTGTTCCCTAGCATTATTGTTGCTAAGTTCCCTAGCATCTCCCTCTTTTTGTTTTCTATGGAGGGGATGCCACTCAACTACCAGTTCTAAAAGAGACTTTCTTAAGAGAAAGAGAAAGCATTGGAAAATACAAGATAAAAGCAAAAGCAATACAATGAAAAAGCAACTAACAGTAAACTATGAGACAACCATGAAGGTATTGGCATTGTTTGTTGATGTATCCAATCAATAAGGTCATAAGAACATTGTTAAGGAGGCTAAATTTTTTTGCTAATACATTAATGTCAGCAACCAACAAGCTTTGCCAATTCTAGAATTTTATTAGAGCAAGTCTATGACACAGAAATTTCAATCTTCTCTTCGCTCTCTCTTTTCTGTCAAATGGAGTGTTCTTCCTGGTCCTCCTTTTCCATCTCCTTTAGCTCTTCTTCTTGTTCTTGAGGTCCCAGGAGTCTCAAGGAGTGGGTTGGCACCCATTGTCCAGCTTCATTGGGACCTAGAATGATATAAGCATACTATATCCCCCATTTGTACACCACCTCTGGCCCCTTCCATGACACATCTGATATGTCTTTCCATATTGTTCACCATTGTGTTGGAACCATTCTGGTATGGAGAGAAATCTGTGAATCCTTGACCTGTGGCATAGCAAAAAATTATAAAGCTGGTGTAAGTTATCAATAGCTGAAAATTAAAGAAAATTAAGTGTTTAGAGAGAGCAGCATCCAATTGGGACTGAGTTAAGCATCCCATCCCTCCACTTCCACCTTCCCCTTTTTGTTTTTGCAGCATGGTCTTCAATGTGTGGTTGGCATGTTCAACTACTGTCTGGCCTGTAGGGTTATATGGAAGGCCTATGAGGTGGCAAATCCCAAATTCCTATAAAAAGAGAGCAAAGCCTTTAGAAGAATATGTGGGGCCATTGTCAGTTTTAAGGCATGATGGAAGGCCTGCAAGAGAGAAACACTGATACAAATGTGAGATGACATTCCTCGTCACCTCTCCTGGTTGAATAGTTGTCCATAGGAACCTGGAAAGGGTATCCATTGTAACATGAATAAGCTGCTTGCCCCAATGGGTAACTTCCATTTGCCAAAGTGCATTAGGACAGTCACCACAGGAATTCTGTGGAGGGGGAACTGAAGAAGCGGGGTGGAAGGGAGCACATATAATACACCTGCAAATTAATGTGGCTGCCTCCTTTCTGTTAAGACCATATAGTATTCGCAGGGATCTATTGGATAAACGGTACTTCTTATGAGCTGTTCGAGCTGAAGAAGAGAGAGAATTTTTTTTCTGCTGAAGAAGAGTATGACAGAGCATCTGATGTTCAATTGTCTGAAAAAATGGGACCAAGATCATCATATGAGATAGAACATGCATGATAAACACAGGAGAGGTTCAGGCAAGGAGTGTTGATTGAGCTGTTTGAAGCAAAAAAGATATATTAATATTTCTGTCTTCAATGAAAGCAGAAGGCAAATGAAGAAGGGCCTTTACAGCATAGGTACTATCCAAAACAATATTACATGCCTGAAGGAAGAATTCTAAAGCTTTAATTATACTAAACAGTTCATTCTATTGAGTAGACTCATAGGGGGTGTGGAAAACTCATTGTTGATTTATATTAGGGCATACTATCACAGCTTTCTCCAATTTGGGGGGAAGGGGTGGGGGGAAGAAGGGGAAAAGTTGGAACAAAAGATTTTGCAATTGTCAATGCTGAAAAATTATCCATGCATATATCTTGTAAATAAAAAGCTATAATAAAAAAACAAAAAAAATAAAAATCAATATAATTAATCACTGTAAAAACATGTCATACTTTTTTCAATAGATGAAGAAAAGCTCTTAGGTAAAGTATAATACCAACTTATACTTTAAATAAAATAAACTCCACAATTATGGGTATGGAATGACTTTTTAATACTGTAAAAAGTACCTACGTAAAATCAAAAGCAAGTATTATATGCAGTAGGAATATATAGTCAATCCTCAATATTTGCACATTTAATTTCCCTGACTCCAAGCATCTCTGTGATTTTATTAGTGACATTATTTTCACTTTAAAATTACCAACCCAATATATTTGCAGATATGAACAGGAGGAAAAAAAAAAAAGAAAGATGCACAACACTCACAAGTTTGTTGAGTAGCTGGTATCCTACTGTTTCTTCAATGGCAATGTATATTCTAACATTATAAAGACCTTCCCATATATTTCTTGAAAATTTTCATTGTTTATCTTTAAAACTCAAGTTTTGCATTGCTGTTATGCCCACAAAGCAAAGAGGAAGATTTTTAGAGTCTAAGTCCAAGTATACAAAGTCTGTATAGTGGCTTAGTGAGAAAATAAGGATTTTAGAAGCCCTTGTCAAACATACAATCCATGTGAAGGAATCAAGGATAGATTATATATGCAAAAAGGAGGAAAACATTCATAAAAGTGTCAGTGAATTTACTTAATAAAATGCTAAAATAACCTCTCAAGTGTGTGATTAGGAAGTTAGAAAAAATGGAAAAAACTTCTAAGTGTGGGTAAATGAGATGGAGGTCATCCCTGCACCCAGTGATTAAGTGCCCTACCTTCCTGATTCCCAGGCTCTCAGGCTCCAGAGTGCATCACTTCCCTCCAAGCCCCCAGCATCTGGTCAGCAAGGAGTAGGAATTCTGAGTGAGAAAGGAAGAAAACTTATTCTGAGATAAATGTTAAATTAATGACAATGCCAAAAGGGAGGTAAAAGATGCCAGGTTACCCCTTTATCCTGTTTTATGTCAGGAGTTTTCCCAAAATTGCTGTTCCTCCTACTCCTGTCTGGCTTTGCTTTTCCTCTCCCCTATATTTTATGGGTTATTTCACAGTTACTGTGTTAGAAAAAGTGTTCATTATAAGAAATTATGTTTTATTATAAAGAATTGTATCCAGAAATAATTAACTGCTTAGAGAAAAAAATTGAGTTTTTGTTGTTTGAAACAACATTTCCCATATTTTCCATAGGTTCAATGTATTATCATTCATGTTTTTGACTTTCAGGCCATTTCTAGGAACACTACTCCTGTGAAAGTTGGCAATTGACTGTACTAGCAGGCATCCCAAAAATCCTGGGGGGAAAAATCATGATTATACACTCATACCATTATTATTTGTATGCATACATGAACACACATATATATGTATATATATATACATATATATATATATGTGTGTGTGTATGTATACATATATATGTATACATTATATATAGGTGTTTATGTATATTTTTGTCTGCATGCATGTATGTATGTATATGTATATATTTTCTTGATATATATGTATATTTGCATATATATACATACATATTTGGAAATATATAAATATATAGAGAGGGAGACGTCGATTTGAAAACAAGAAAAGATACAGGAAGAAAATTGGACAATATAAAGAAAAAATAATTTTAAATGAATGGACAAGAGAGCAAACTGAAGAAATTTTAAAAAGGAACAAAGTCTGAAAAATTGTGTGTAAAAATGGCAAGGCCTGAGGACTGTCCTTGATTCTTGCCCATAAGGTCCTTGTGCTTTCAGATACTGAA
The DNA here is from genome assembly GCF_016432865.1 of Antechinus flavipes. Taxonomy (NCBI): domain Eukaryota; kingdom Metazoa; phylum Chordata; class Mammalia; order Dasyuromorphia; family Dasyuridae; genus Antechinus; species Antechinus flavipes. The sequence continues at coordinate 294,005,814 of NC_067400.1, read as the reverse complement.
GGAGAAATAACTTCAAGAAATTGTACTTCTACTTGGAAAAGTCACATATTTGGATACTTGTCCCCCCTTATATTCAAGGTTCTGATAAAAAGCATCATGGTAAACAGGAATATGCATATCTTCCTGGGCCTAGAGGCTAGAAAGTTTCTGGTGCTTGAAAAAAATAAATTTAGTAACTTCTACTTTTTAAAAATTCCTTATTTTCATATGGCATTTTATTTTAACTAAATGTCATTTGTGTTGTGTGGAAGTAAGACAGAGTTGTGGTAAGTAACTCTGGTAATCCAATCCAAATTTCTATCTCTCTGTTTCTGTGTATCTCTCACTTTGTCTCTCAGTATGACTCTCTTCCTCCTACTACTAAAAGTATATTTGATAAATTCTTTGCCAGTCTTCACAATAGGTCCATTGTGAGGTATTTTTTGTTTTCAACCTCATTTTGATCAGCATGGATAAAAACATTGGTTAGAGAAAAATGCCAAGAACACATGTAAGGAAGTAGCTATTTTTTAAATTTTGTTTTCTTTGTTTTTAGGTTTGTGAAATAATAATTTTTTAAAAAGATTATATATGCATATACTCTGGAAAGCAGATTTTAAAGACTTCAGAGTTATGAGTGTTTAATTAATTTAATGAAACTATTAGTTTCAGACTATAAGACTCTAAGAATAAACAATCACAATTCTAGTGGTGAAGTAGTTATTTATACAAAGAGTTAAAAAGAAAGTGGTATTGAAAATGGATGAAGAGGAAATTCATTAATATACTAAAAAAGTAAACAAAGAGCCTATACAAGACCTGGGAACAATGATGAATCATTGAAGATGAATACAAAAGAGGAACTAGAAGAAGTAGGAAGAATGAAAATAAAGAAGGCAGAAAGGATGGGGGGAAGAAGGGAGGAAAGGAGAGGAGGGGAGAGGAGAGGAGGGGAGAGGAGAGGAGAGGAGAGGAGGGGAGGGGAGAGGAGAGGAGAGGAGAGGAGAAGAGAGGAAAGGAGAGAAAAGGAGAGGAGAGGAGAGAAAAGGAGAGGAGAGGAGAGGAGGAAAGAAAGGAAGAAAGGGAAGAAGGAAGAAAGAATGAAAGGAAAATAGGAAAGGAGATAGAGAGAAGGAAGGAAGGAAGGAAGGAAGGAAGGATAGAAGGAAGGTTAGACTGAGGGAGGGAATTGAAGGAAGAGAAAAAGAAGAAAGAAAGGAAGCGAGTGAGGGAGGGAGGAACAAAGAGAGAAAGGAAGGAGAGTGAGAAAGATATATGAAAGAGGGAGGGAAAGAAGAAAAGAGCAAGGCCTATTAAAGAAAATAGGAAAAGTCACTGACAGGCTGAGACTAAAAAAAAAAGTCATACAAGAGACAAGTGAAAAAAAACAAATAATTGAAGATGAATATAAATGAATGGACATATGCTAGAATTGCAGCATATTTTTTCCTACTTTATTTTTCTGGAACTCAAAATTTGTAAAAAAAAAAAAAAAAGGAGCTTTAAAGCTGTTTGTGCATGTAATTAGGAAAAATACAATATTAAATAAAATTTATACAAGAGAAATTTGAAATAATCAACAGAAGGAAGAGAGTAGTATTGAAGAAAATCCAGCAAGACTTCTGGCTAATGGCAAGATGTTTGTTTGATCTCTAAGGATGCTAGGTACAGTGTCATGTATAAGGGGTATGCTAATAAATGTTTAACAATTCTTTAAAGAAAAAAAATGCATACACAGGGTACCTGTTTAATTTAATATGCATTAAATTTAATTTTAATTTTCAATCCTCTTCCAGGAAAAGAGAGGCAATGCAATCTATTATCTATTTTTCTATCACTTTTCAGAACATACCTAATCACCACAACAGTACATCAAGTCTTGACCAATTTCTGATGTGTAAATGCAGCACACTGACAACTTAATTGACTATAGAAAACTGTTCTGTTATGGTGTCAGCATGCTCCTGACAAGGAAGCCAATGTCACTGACTCTCAAAGTATGTGGATAGGAAGGGGCCTGCCTTTGGCCTGAATAGCCTGCTTCATTTCCTGGCAGGAATTGAAGGATACTTTTTAGAAGAATGGAGGAGAAAATGTCAAACATATTGATTCTTGCTTTCCTTCAAGTCAAATATAGACAGATATATAGACTTACTAATCTACACAATCAATCACACCCACATCTCACAACATATACCATTCTCACTTATACAATGGAACATATTACTCTAAAATATTTTCTAAATTCTCATCAGAATTCTCCTAAAGGGTAGGCAGAAAAACAATATAAATTAAGGAAGCATGCAGTATTTTTTATTTTTTTTTCCAATATTTTTTTCCAATAGAAAGCCAAAAAAGAGATTTTTAATAAGTAACATAATAATCAAAAATTAATTAAGCTATGTATTTAATTAATTAATTGTGCTTATAAAATATATTTTAGATATTATGTATTTTTCTCCATTTCATATATTTTGTTATTTGAGATACAATTAAATGTTCTGAATTTTCTTATTTATATACATTGTACATTTGAAGCTAAATTCTTCCTATTTAAGAAGTAATCTGTCAGAAGGCAAAAGGCTAAATCTAAACTTACCTGGCCTTGATGAAAAAGATTCAGCTAACCTCCTGAAATAATCAGGAAACAGAAATAAACAGAATATATAATACCAATTTGTCACATGCCAATGCTTTTATTTGTAAACTCAAAGACTTAAAAATAAGTCTCAGATTGAAAGGATAGGCTTCTTGCTGCTTGGCAGAGCAGCAATTATGTTCTCTGAGAATTGACTAATAGAATGATTTCAGAGAGGCCTAGAGAGACTTACATGTACTGATGCTAAATGAAATGAGCAGAACCAGGAGATCATTATACATGGCAACAAGAAGACTATAAAATGATCAATTCTGATGTACATCACTCTCTTCAATAATGTGATGATTCAAACCAGTTCCAATGGTTCAGTGATGAAGAGAGCCATATACATCCAGAGAGAGGTCTGTGGGAATTGATTGTGGATAACAACATAATATTTTCACTCTTTTTATTGTTGTTCACTTGCATTTTATTTTCTTATTTATTTAATTTTTGAACCAATTTCTCTTGTGCAGTGAGAGAATTGTATAAATATCTTTACACATATTGATTTTAACATATTTTTAACATATTTAATATGTATTGGACTGCCTTCCAGGGGAGGAGGTGGGTGGAAGGAGGGGAAATTATGGAATAGAAAGTTTTACAAGGGTCAATGTTTAAAAATTGCACATGCATATGTTTTGTAAAATCAAATTAAAAACAATCACTTAACTTCTCAGTTGTTAAGCAGATCTCTAACTTGTTTTAATTAAATATTGAAATGGATAGGATACTGTGTCTAGAGTCAGGGATAAATGAATTCAAATTCACACTCAGATATTTACTAGCTGTATGACTTTGAACAAATCATGATTTCTATCTGCCTCAATTTTCTCATCCTTAAATTGGGGATAATAATAGTTCTTACTTACCAGACTTATAAAGACAAAATGAGAATATATTTGAAAATCTCTTTTTTAAAAACTTGAGTTGCTATAAAAATGCTAGTTATTATTTTTATTATCATTATTTTAATTAATATGAGAGTAGGTATTTAGATGATAGGTCTCATGAAAGGCCTATGACCTTTAGTAAATAATCTTTTATAATAATGAATTGGTATTTATTTACCATTTAGAAAAGAATTAGTGTGATTCAAATGGAACAACTCATACTGTGAGGAAAGATATTCTTCACCTCACTGGAATTTTTTTAAGTTAAATGCTTTGGGCTCGAGGTAAAGATATTATTGAAGTTGAAAGCCTTTTTATTTTCTTGACAGTCTACCTAGAAAAAAAAGTCCTCATTTATTTATAAAGAATACCAAGAGCCAACCCTCAGGGATACCTGCTTTTTAAGGATTCCATATATATGTATCGAGGAAGGCTGAGTTTTAATTAAGTAACACATTGCTTATTGGAGGGAGCCACAATACTATGCAATTTTTGCCCACCTGTCTATCTCTCTATATAAGACATTTAATTCTGATCAATTTAAATTAGTATTTCCTTTAAGTTTATAAACATAAGCCCTGGTGTGTGACTAATTTGCACATCATCCCAGGTTTTATTTCTCTCTGCTGGTATTTGTAATGCAAAATTCAATAAAGATAAATTAAAAATGTGAAAGAAAACAGAAAAGTGAATTTAATAACATTAACTGAATTTTTTCAAGGGAAACATGGAGAGGAGAAAAAGAGAGAGAAAGGGATTGCAGCAGAGAGAAGAAAGAGAAAGAGAGAAATACAGAAACAGATTTATGGAGACAGATGTATAGAAAAAGAGACATATAGGGATAGAGAAAAACATATGAGGTGGGAGAGAGAGAGATAGAAAGAGATAATAAGGCAGGCTAAGAGAAAATAAATGAATACTTGAGAAAAGACAAGAAATAAAAATGCATCAGCAAAGAATCAAATCAGAAGAGTCAACAGAGGAAAAAAATATGATTAAAACAAAATAATGAAACAGGGAACAACTAAAACAAATTAAATTTGTATTTTTTTAAAATGAAAGCCTCCAGTATCTGCAAAGAATCTAGAATAGAATGAAAGAAAATCAAGTACTGACAATGTGACTTTGCTTTCAAAATCAAAATGAGCTTTAAAAGAAGAAATTAGATGTCTCTTTTTGAATGATATTTCAACTTTTAAGTTTTCTAATGAGGTACTCATCTGGAATATACCATATTCTATAATTTAGAGTTTTTACTTTAAGTAGTCTAGATCAATTCAACTCCATTTGAATCATTAATATATCATCTACTATATACAGAACATTGGTTTAGATTCTGGGAACAGAAATCTGAAAAAAAATGCACTTTATTTCCTCCTAAAATGCAATAAATGCAGCAGGATTTGCCCACATAGAGGCTTAATACAAAATATAATGTGAAAGAAGGCAAAGAATAAATCCAGGAAAAGAATCCTAGGGATATTTCAGAAGTAAGGTAATATATTGAATTAAAGGGATTCAGGAAAGCATTATAAGGGAGACAGCATTTAATCAAGGATTTAAAAAAAGAGTTTTAACAAGTGGAAAAATTAAGTGATGAGTAATAAAGAAATAGGTAGGGAGGGAGAATTGTCTGCATGATTATCAGAATTATATAAAAGAAAAAACCTGCCAGTTAGGATCAGGAAACAGTTAAAAATCTGCCTTAGCACAAAATGAATGAAGTGGAATAATACAAAAAGAAGGATGTTCTAAACCACATGCTCAATCAAGAAAAGGAAAGGTCAAAAGCAGTCAGGAACTCTTTTCTTGAGTTGAAAGTGTAGCAGTATTGGGGGATTGGGAGCTAAGAAGATAGAGAGCAGACAAGTCTTTGTCTAAGCTCTTTCAGGCTCCCTCAAATCAACACCAGCTCAAAACTCCAAAAGATCTTGGAGTTACAGAACCCACAATATATTTAGAGCATAATAAATTTCCAACAAAAGATATTTTGAAAAAAAAATTCAGCAAAGATCTTTCTCAATCAGACAGGGAATGGGATTATAGCCCAGTGCAGGTATAACCCAGTCACAGAGCAGCACAGGGAGATAGAGGACAGTGAGTTTTCCACACATTGAGGAATCTAGTGGGAAGCTAAAAGCCAAAACAGAGTAGTGTTTGCTATTTTGTATTGCTTCAGAACCTAGTGAATCAGGACACTAGCTATGAGATTGCCAATAAAACTACAGAAGAGCCCTTCAGACCAAGCAAGATTTGGCCACATCCGTCTAAGACCAAAAAGAAGCCAGCAGCACTGGCCCCTAGAAACATGAAGCCTTTGTCACTTGTAGAGGAAGCTTGGGATGATCTATCCTTTGCCCAAAGAGCAGATCCCAACTTTTAAAAATGAATTGGAAAGCAAAAAGAGCTTTGATTATATATAGTTTTTATGAAGAGAAAGAATAGATCACAAAACCTGTGGAGACTAAAGGCAAACAACAACATATGATGCCTTAAAGGGTGATATGAGTTGGTTTCCATCTCACAAGGCTCTCTTGGAAGAATTCAAACAGGATCTTAAAAGAGAATTGAAAAGGGTTGGGTGAAAGAAAATAAGAGCTCTGAAAAAAAAATCAGAAATTGTCTGAAGAAAAATATTTTTTTAAAAAAATTGTTTTGTAGAAATGGAAAAAGAAAATAGTTCCTTGAAAAACAAATTGTGCGAAATAGAAGAAAAAATGCAATGAAGAAAACACTCACTTAAAAGTTTAATTGGCCAAATGCAGAAGGAGATAAAATGTTAACTGAAGAAAATAATTCACTAAAAATTTGAAATGAACAAATGGAAACAAATGATTCAATGACATATCAAGAATCCCTCAACAAAACAAAACAAAACAAAACAAAAAAGAGGCAAATATTAAATACCACACAGGAAAAACAAGTCACCAGAAAAATAGATCCAAGAGAAAGAATTTAAGAATTATTGGACTACATGAAAACTACAATGAAAAAAAAAAAAAGAACCTGAACAATTTTTTTCAACAAATCATCAAGGAAAATCATGCTGATATCCTAGAACAAGAGGGTAAAATAGCCATGGAAAGAATACACCTATCACCTCCTAAAATAGATCCCAAAATGAAAACTGCAAAGAATATCATGGCTAACTTCCAGAATTATCAGGTTAAGGAGAAAATATTGCAAGCAGTCAGAAGAAAACAATTCAAATATCAAGGAGCCACAATTAGGATTACCCAGGACTTAATAGACTCTACTTTAAAGTATCAAAGGGCCTGGAATATGATATCTGTAAAATAAAGAAACTTGGTCTATAGATAGGAATCAACTACCCAGCAAAATTAGGCATTATCTATCAGGGTAAAAGATGATAAAAAGACTAGAACTGAACAAAAAATGACATTGAAATACAGAACTCAATAGAACCCTAAAAAGGAAGAAAGAGAAAGAAATATGTTTTTGAAAAATTTTGAAAATGTACATCCTGTTTTGGAAAGATGATGTCTGTAATTCTTGAAAGCTGTATCTTTGTTAGGGGAATACTTATAGGGTGAAGATATAAGTTAACTTTATAGTGATTATATACAAAAAAAATTAGAAGTGGAAAAGGATTGTACTAGAAAAAGAGGCAATGGGAAGTAAAATGGGGTAAATTATATCACATGAAGAGGTAAAAAAAGACTTAATTGCAGTTGAGGAAAAGACAGGATAGAGATGAGCATTGTATGAATATTAATGTCATTGGATTTGACTCAAAGAGAGAATATATGATATTTAGAATTAAAAAAAAAAAACTATAGGGAAGTAGCAGAATAAAAGGGAAATGTAAGAGGAAGGTAACAGAAAAAACAGAAGTAGAAGAGGAAGGAGATTTTTAAAAAGTGAGAGAGGCTGTAAAAGGTGAGAGAAAATTGAGAGAAGTGATAGAAGCAAAACTCTGGTGAGGGGGGAAAAGGAAAAAGGAAAGAGAAAAGTACAATGTGGGAAAAATAAGATGGCAGAAAACATAGAGCTGGTAACTTTATCTGTGAATATGAATGGGATGAACATTTTCATAAAACAGAAGTATATAGCAAACCAGATTATATGCCAGAATCCTACAATGTATGGTTTACAAGAAACATATTTAAAGAAGTGTGATACATACAGAGTAAAGGTAAAAGGCTGAATTAGAATCTATTATGCTGGATGGCAGAGAAGGCAAATGCAACTTTCTAAGCTCTTGGATATCCTCATGACCAACATTAAATTCAGCCTCAAAAATAGCACTTGACTGGTAAAACCCATGAAGATGAGAAGTACAACAACTCACGAGACGAAGATAGTCTGGAAGTTTGTCAGAAAAGGTTTGTCCTGAGAAGCCAGGGAAAAGATCAGTGCAAGCAGGGAGAGAACTAGAGGCTAACATATTGTGCAGATCGAGTGAGAGTGGTCTCTGTGGTTAGAAAATTACAGAGACAAAACTGGCATAGACTGATTGCTGTGCAAAACAGTAGATTGGCAGAGAAATCAAAGCCACTCTAAAAAACGCTAGAACCTAATGGGATCTGGCTTTACCCACCCAAAACTGTAAGTGACTCAGCATAGATCACAGCACAACTGTGCAGCCCCAACCCATAGTATGGGGCTTTTTCTTGGGGCAGTTACAAACCTGCACAGCAAGGGAGCACAGCCCAGGGCAGCCTCTAATCTGCACTGTGAGGGGCTCAGCCTGGGGCAATAGAACTGCTGAAGCATGACTTGCTTCTGGGGCAGAGAGACTTCCAGTTTGAGCGGAGTTATTCACTAATACCCACAGCCCCACTGGGGGCTTTGGCCTTGGGTACTGACACATTCACTCCTTAATCTCTAGGCTTAGGGCAGTCACTAAACTGCACAGCAGGGTTCTCCACTGGGCACTTATGTAGCTTGGCTGTGCTGAATCATTTCCAGTTGAGGGGAGGGAACTTTTGCCCAGAGAACTCCCACACCTCACTGCCTGAAGACTGTTTACATCTCTCCCTACTTTGCAGAGGAAGCTGGTAACTCCCTTGCATTGAAAGCAAACTCTAAAGGCTTTTAAAAATGAGTAAAAAAATCAAAAGGAGAATCAATAGCTTCTACACAGAAAAAGAGCAGGTTTACAAGCCTGAGGAGACTAATAGCAAACAGTCTCTAGACAATACCCCAAAAGGGAAGGTTACCTGCCCCCCATCACATAATGCTCTCCTAGCAGAGACCATTAAGTCTCCAAAGAGAGTTAGAAGAAAAAGCGAAAGGAAAGAGAAGCTTTGCAAGAAAGTAACAAATTCCCAGAAAGTACAAGAAAGCAGAAGTTGTGAATTGGAAAAGACAAAGAATTCACAAGAAAGTAGGATCTGTGAATTGGAAAAATAAAATGATTCACTAAAAAAAAAAAAAATAGTGAAATGGAAAAAAATTCCATAGAGCAAAACAACTCATTTAAAAACTCAATTGGACATATACAAAAAGAAGTAAAAAAAGCTAATGAAGAAAGTAATTCATTAAAAATCAGAACTGAACAAATAGAAACTAATGATTCATTGAGACAGCAAGAATTAATCAAACAAAACCAAAAAAAATGATAAATTGGAAAAAAAAACATGAAATATCTACTTGGAAAAATGACAGACCTGGAAAATAGATCTAGGAGAGATAATCTGAGGATTATTGGACTTTCCGAAAATTATGATGTAAAAAAGAGCATAGATACTATTTTACAAAAAATCATCAAAGAAAATACGCCAGAGATAATAGAATAAGAAGGTAAAATAGGCATTGGACAAATACATTGAACACTTTCTGAAAAATACCTTAAAACAAAAATTCCAAGGAATATTGTGGCCAAATTTGAGAACTATCGGATTAAGAAAAAAAAAATTACAAGCAGCCAGAAAAAAAGAATTCAAATACCAAAGTGCCACAATAAGGATCACCCAAGATCTGGCTGCCTCCACATTAAAGGATCGAAGGGCCTAGAATCTGATATTCCAAAAGGCAAAAGAACTTGTAATGCAGCCAAGAATAAACTACCCAGCCAAACCGAACATTTTCTTCCAGGGAAGAAGATGGACATTTAATGAAAAAGATGAATACCATTTGTTTCTAAGGAAAAGAGCAGAACTAAAAAACAAATTTGATCTCCAAGCATAGGACTCAAGAGAAGCAGAAAAGGTAAAAGGAACGCTTGAGAACTGTATTTCTTGTTGTGCATATACAAAAAGCCTACATGTATAATTTGATTTTACTGATATAACATAAAAACGGGAAGTAGAAATGGAAAGGGGATAACATCAGAAAAAAGGGGGAAAAACGGGGATAAAAAGAGGGAAACTACATCACACAAAATGCAAAGGAAACTTATCATATCTGAGGAAATTGAGAGAGGGGGAAGAACATTGTGTGAAACTTACTCTCATCAGATTTGTCTCAAAGAGAAAATAATAAGACAGTTGTTTTAAAGAAAATCTCTCACTTCATTAAAAAGGGGGAGAGGAAAGGAAAAAGGAAAAGAGTAATAAGGGAAGGGTACAAAAAAAGGAAGAGATTCAAAGGGGCTGGGAGGGATCCTAAAGAGGGTGAGCGGCATGATACAAGTGGAGCACATAAGCTAAAAACTGGGAAAGAGGGGTGGGGGAGAAAGAAAAAGAAAAGCAAAATCTGGGGATAATAAGATGGCAGTAAATACAGAAATAGTCATTTTAACCATTTATGTGAATGGGATGAACTCTCCCATAAAGCAGAGATGAATAGCAGACTGGATCACAAATCAGAACCCTATAATATGTTGTTTACAGGAAACACATTTAAAGCAGGGAGATACATACAAGGTAAAAGAAAAAGGCTGGAACAGAATATATTATGCTTCAGGTGAAGTAAAAAAAGCAGGGCTAGCCATCCTCATCTAAGATCAAGCAAAAGCAAAAATTGATCAAATTAAAAGAGATAGGGAAGGAAACTATATCTTGCTAAAGAGTTGCATAGACAATGAAGCAATGTCAATAGTAAACATATATGCACCAAGTGGTATAGCATCTAACTTTCTAAAGAATAAGTTAAGAGAGTTGCAAGAAGAAATAGACAGCAAAACTGTAATAATGGGAAAGTTCAATATTGCACTCTCAGAATTAAATAAATCAAACCACAAAACAAAAAAGAAAGAAATTAAAGAGGTAAATAGAATGTTAGAAAAATTAGGTATGATAGAGCTTTGGAGAAAATTGAATGGAGACAGAAAGGAAAATACTTTCTTCTCAACAGTTAATTGAACCTATACATAAATTGGCCATATATTAAGATATAAAGATTTCAAAATTAAATGCAGGAAGGCAGAAATAGTAAATGTTTTCTTTTCAGATCATAAGGCAATAAAAACTACATTTAATAAAAAGTTAGGGGTAAATAGACCAAAAATAATTGGAAACTAAATAATCTCATCTTAAGCAATGAGTGGGTGAAACAGCAAATTATAGACACAATTAATAAACTCACTCAAGATAATGACAACAGTGAGACAACATACCAAAATTTGTGGGGTGCCGCCAAAGTGATAATAAGGGGAAATTTTATATCCTTAGAGACTTACCTGAATAAAATAGAGAAAGAGAAGATCAATGAATTGGGCTTGCAACTAAAAAAGCTAGAAAAAGGGGGGTGGAGCCAAGATAGCAGAGAAGGCCCACACGGTTTTCTAAGCTCCTCTCATTCCCCTCATAACCAACTATTTAATTCAGCCTCAAAAATAGCTTTACTGCTTAAATTCATGAAGATTAGAAGCACTACAACTTACCAGCCAAAGTCAATCTGGAAGATCGCCAGGAAAGATTTGTCCTGAAGTACCAGGAACAGACTAGCACAAGCAGAGAGACTAGCATCCTGAGCATACCAGGGGCAGGGGTGATATCTATGGCTAGAGAAATTATAGAGACAACTCTGCTATAGGCTAACTGCTCTGCCTTGACTACAAAGCAGTAAAATGGCAGAGAATTTAAAGCCTAAAACAGAGGGTACTCTAAAAAACACCAGAACCTAATGAGATCTAGCTGTAACCACTCAAACCTGGAAGTGACTCAGGCAGACTTTAATGCAACCCTGCAGCCACATGCTGCAGTTTTGAGTTTTGGCAGTGGGGGGAGAGGGGGGAAGCTATAAATCTGCACGGCAGAGGGGCACAGCCTGGGCAGCCTCTAATCAGCACAGTGTGGGGCTCCAGCTGGGGCAATAGAACTTCCCCAGCAGACTGTGCTTCCCAGGTAGACACTTCTTGTCTCTGCAAATGCATTCATTGGTCAACTGCTACCTACAGGCCCAGGGCAGGCTTTGGCTTGGGGAAGTGAAACTCTTACTGCTCAGTGTCTAGCCACAGTGTAGTCGTTATGTCACACAGCTAGGGTTTTTTGCAGGGCACTTTCCCAGCTCCACCCTGCAGCCCTGATTTACTCCCCTGTGAGGAACTCTTTCCCAGAACATTTCAGTACCTCGCTGCATTTTGTAGTTGGCTGGCAGAACAGCTACCAGTCCATACACCTTTCACTGCTCTGCAGACAAAGCTGGTAACCTTTTGGCTCTGAAGGCAGACCCTACAGGCCTTAATAAAATGAGTAAAAAAATCAAAAGAACAATTGATAATTTCTATACAGAAAGAGAACAGCTTTTCAACCCTGAAGAAACAAATAGCAGACAATCTCCAGACAATTGTTGGTCCTCAATACAAAAGGCTCTCCTAGAAGAGACTATAAAAACCTTAAAAGAGAACTAGAAGATAAACGGGGAAAGGAAAGAGAAGCAATGCAAAAGAGTACAGAAAAGGCATATAACTCACTAAAAGAAAAATTTGATAAAGTGGGAAAAAAAAACAATTTCCTGAAATGTGAATTGAAAAAGGTAAAAAAATCCCAAGAAGTGCAGGGAAACAGAATTTGTAAATTGCAGAAAGAAAATAACTCACTAAAAAAAAAATGGTGAAATGGAAAAAAATTCCATAGAGCAAAACAACTCAATTGGACATATACAAAAAGAAGTAAAAAAAGGTAACAAAGAAAATAACTCACTAAAAATCAGAACTGAAGAAATAGAAATGTCTGATTCATTGAGATATCAAGAATCAGTCAAGCAAAACCAAAAAAATAATAATAATAATAAAAAAATAAAAATAAAAATTGGAAAAAAATGTCAAATATTTATTTGGAAAAACAACAGACTGGGAAAATAGATCTAGGAGAGATAACCTGAGGATAATTGGGCTACCTGAAAATTATGATGAAAAAAAGAGCCTAGATACAATTTTACAGGAAATCATCAAAGATAACTGCCCAGAAGTAATAGAAGCACAAGGTAAAATAGGCGTTGAAAGAATTCATCGAACACCGTCTGGAAAAGATCCTAAAATGAAGACCCTGTGGAATATTGTGGCCAAACTTCAGAATTTTCAGACTAAAGAAAAAAAGTTTACAAGCATCCAGGAAAAAAAAACAGTTCAAATACCACAGTGCCACAATAAAAGTCACACAAGATCTGGCTGCCTCAACATTAAAGGATCGAAGGGCCTGGAATCAGATATTCCAAAAGGCAAAAGAGTTTAGAATGCAAGCAAGAATAAACTACCCAGCTAAGCTGAGTATTTTTTTTCCATGGAAGAAGATGGACATTTAATGAAATAGAGGAATTCCATTTGTTTCTAAGGAAAAAACCAAACTTAAACAAAAAATTTGATCTTCAATCACAGGACTCAAGAAAAGTAGAAAAAGGTAAAAGGAAGTCATGAAAACTGTGTTTCTGTTGTGGATATACATTAAAAAAATGTATAATTTGATTTTACTACTATAACATCAAAAAGGGAAGTAGAAATGGAAAGGGGATAGTGTCAGAAAAAGGGAAAAAGGGAGATAAAAAGAGGGAAACTGTATGCGACAATGAGGCAAAGGAAATCTATCATATCTGAGGGAACTTAGAGAGGGGGAGGAACATTGTGTGAATCCTACTCTCATCAGAGTTGGCTCAAAGAGGAAATAATTGACATATTTGTTTTACAGAGATTCTTTCCTCACTTCATCAAAAAGTGGGAGAGGAAAAGGGAAAAGGAAAAAGAGTAATAAGGGAAGGGCACAAGAAAGTGGAAGGGCTTCAAAGGGAGGAGGAAAGGATACTAGAGGGAGAGCAGCATGACACAAGTGGGACAAATAAGTTTAACACTAGGGAACAAGGGAAGAAGGGCAAGAAAAAGAAAAGTATAATCTGGGGATATTAGGATGGCAGGAAATACAGAATTAGTAATTTTAACCATAGATGTGAATGGGATGAATTCTCCCATAAAGAGAAAGTGGATAGCAGACTGGATCAAAAGTCAGAACCCTACAATATATTGTTTACAGGAAACACATTTAAAACAGGGAGACACATACAGAATAAAGTAAAAGGCTGGAGCAGAATCTATTATGCTTTAGGTAAAGTAAAAAAAGCATCCATCCTTATCTCAGATTAAGCAAAAGCAAAAATTGCTCTAATTAAAAGAGATTAGGAAGGAAACTATATCTTGCTAAAGGGTAGTATGGATAATGAAGCAATATCAGTATTAAACATATATGCACCAAGTGGTATTGCATCTAACTTCCTAAAGGAGAAGTTAAGAGAGTTGTAAGAAGAAATAGACAGCAAAACTATAATAGTGGGAGATCTCAATCTTGCACTTTCAGATTTAGATAAATCAAATCACAAAACAAATAAGAAAGAAATTAAAGAGGTAAATAGAATATTAGAAAACTTAGGTATGATAGATCCTTGGAGAAAACTGAATGGTGACAGAAAGGAATATACTTTCTTCTAAGCAGGTCATGGAACCTACACAAAAACTGACCATATATTAGGACATAAACACCTCAAAATTAAATGCAGGAAGGCAGAAATAGTAAATGTTTTCTTTTCAGATCACAATGCAATAAAAACTACATTCAAGAAAAAGTTAGGGTAAATAGACCAAAAAGTAATTGGAAACTAAATAATCTCATCTTAAAGAATAATTTCACTCAAGACAATGAAAATGGTGAGACATCATACCAAAATTTATGGGATGCAGCCAAAGTGGTAATAAGGGGAAATTTTATATCCTTAGAGGCTTACTTGAATAAAATAGAGAAAAAGAAGATCAATGAATTGGGCCTACAACTTAAAAAGCTAGAAAAAGACCAAATTAAAAACTCCCAATCAATTACTAAACTTGAAATTCTAAAATTAAAAGGAGAACTTAATAATATATAAACTAAAATAACTATTGAACTAATAAATAAAACAAAGAGTTGGTTTTATGAAAAAAAACAATAAAATTGATAAACCGTTGGTAAATCTGATTAGAAAAAGGAGAGAAGAAAATAAACTTAGTAGTCTTAAAAATGAAAAGGGAGAATTTTCCATCAATGAAGAGGAAATTAAAGAAATAATAAGGTGTTACTTTGCCCAACTTTATGCCAAAAAATTTGATAACCTAAGTGAAATGGATGACTACCTCCAAAAATATAGGCTTCCCAGATTATCAAAGGAGGAAGTAAATTGCTTAAATTGTCCCATTTCCAAAAAAGAAATAGAACAAGCTATTAAACAAATTGGTAAAAAAAATCCCCGGGATCAGATGGATTTACATGTGAATTCTACCAAACATTCAAAGAACAATTAGCCCCAGTGCTTTATAAACTATTTGAAAAAATTAGGGAATGAAGGTGTCCTTTTATGACACAGACATGGTAATGATAGCTATACCAGGTAGGTTGAAAACAGAGAAAGAAAATTATAGACCAATCTCCCTAATGAATATTGATGCTAAAATCTTAAATAAGATATTAGCAAAAAGACTACAGAAAATCATCCCCAGGACAATATACCATGATCAAGTAGGATTTATACCAGGAATGCAGGGCTGGTTCAATATTAGGAAAACTAACAGTATAATTGGCCATATTAATAAACAAATTAACAAAAATCATATGATCATCTCAAAAGATGCAGAAATAGCATTTGATAAAATCCAACATCCATTCCTATTAAAAACACTTGAGAGTATAGGAATAAATGGACTTTTCCTTAAAATAACCAGTAGCATTTATTTAAAACCAGCAGTAAGCATCATATGTAACGTGGATAAACTGCAACCATTCTCAATAAGATCAGGAATGAAACAAGGTTGCCCACTATCACCGTTACTATTTAATATTGTATTAGAAATGCCAGCTTTGGCAATAAGAGTTGGGAAAAAGATTAACAGAATAAGAATAGGCAATGACAAAACCAAATTATCACTCTTTGCTGATGATATGATGGTATACTTAGAAAACCCCAGAGATTCTATTAAAAAGTTTTAGAAACAGTCCACACCTTTTGTAAAGTTGCAGATTACAAAATAAACACACATAAGTGATCAGCATTCTTATATATCACTAACAAAACCCAACAGAGTTACAAAGAGAAATTCCATTTAAAGTAACTACTGATTGTGTAAAATATTTAAGAATCTATCTGCCAAGGGAAAATCAGAAACTTTATGAGCAAAACTACAAAACGCTTTCCTCACAAATTAAGTCTGATCTAACCAACTGGAAAAATATTAAATACTCTTGGATTGGGTGAGCAAATATAATAAAGATGACAATACTACCTAAACTAATCTATTTATTTAGTGCTATACTAATTAGACTCCCAAAAAAACTATTTTGATGACCTAGAAAAAATAACAACAAAGTTCATATGGAAAAACAAAAGGTCAAGAATTTCAAGGGAATTAATGGGAAAAAAAAATCAAATGAAGGTGGCTAATTTGTATCAGATCTAAAATTATATTATAAAGTAGCAGTTACTAAAGCCATCTGGTATTGGCTAAGAAATAGAGTATTTGATCAATGGAATAGGTTAGGTTCAAAGCACAAAACAGCCAATAACTTTAATAATCTAGTGTTTGACAAACCCAAAGACCCCAGTTTGGGGATAAGAATGCATTATTTGATAAAAATTGCTGGGAAAATTGGAAATTAGTAAGGCAGAAACTAGGCATTGACCCACACTTAACACCGTACACCAAGATAAGGTCAAAATGGGTTCATGACCTAGGCATAAATAATGAGATTATAAATAAATTGGAAGAGCATAGAAGAGTTTACCTCTCAGACCTGTGGAAGAGGAAGGAATTTATGATCAAAAAGAAACTAGAGATTACTATTGACCACAAAATATAAAATTTTGATTATATCAAATTGAAAAGTTTTGTACAAACAAAACTAATGCAGACAAGATTAGAAGGGAAACAATAAACTTGGAAAACATTTTTTACAGTCAAAGGTTCTAATAAAGGCCTAATTTCCAAAATATAGAGAGAATTGACTCTAATTTATAAGAAATCAAGCCATTCTCCAATTGATAAATGGTTAAAGGATGTGAAAAGACAATTCTCAGACAAAGAAATTGAAACTATTTCTAGCCATATGAAAATATGCTCCAAATCATTATTAATCAGAGAAATGCAAATTTCTGAGATACCACTACACACCTGTCAGACTGGCTAGAATAATAGGAAAAGATAATGCAGAATGTTGGAGGGGATGTGGGAAAATAGGATACTAATATATTGTTGGTGGAATTGTGAATACATCCAGTCTTTCTGGAGAGCGATTTGGAACTATGCGCAAAAAGTTATCAAACTGTGCATACCCTTTGATCCAGCAGTGTTACTATGGGCTTATATCCCAAAGAGATTGTAAAGAAGGGAAAGGGATCTGTACATGCAAGGATGTTTGTGGCAGCCCTCTTTGTAGTGGCCAGAAACTGGAAACTGAGTAGATGCCCATCAATTGGAGAATGGCTGAATAGATTGTGGTATATGAATGTTATGGAATATTCTTTTTCAGTAAGAAATGACTGACAGCATGATTTCAGAAAGGCCTGGAGAGACTTGCATAAACTGATGCTGAGTGAAATGAGCAGGACCAGGAGATCATTATATACTTCAACAACAATACTATATGATAATCAATTCTGATGGACCTGGCCATCTCCAGCAATGAGATGAACCAAATCAGTTTCAATGGAGCAGTAATGAACTGAACCAGCTACACCAAGTGAAAGCTCTCTGGAAGATGACTAAGAACCATTACATTGAATTCCCAATCCCTCTATTTTTTCCCACCTGCATTTTTGATTTCCTTCACAGGTTAATTGCACAATATTTCAGAGTCTGATTCTTTTTGTACAGCAAAATATCAGTGTGGACATGTAAACTTATTTTGTATTTAATTTATACTTTAACATATTTAACATGTATTGGTCATCCTGCCATTTAGTTGAGGTGGGAGGGAGGGGAAAAATTGGAACAAAAGGTTTGGTAATTGTCAATGCTGTAAAATTACTCATGCATGTAACTAGTAAATAAAAAGCTATTAAAAATTAAAAAATAAAACAAAGTTATAACAACAACAACAACAACAACAACAACAACCAAGAATCTATTATGCTTCATCTGAGGTAAACACAGCAAAACAAAACAAAACAAACAACAACAACAAAAAAAATGCCAGGGTAATATCCTGACCTCAGATAAAGCAAAAACAAAAATAAATCTAATTAAATGTGTTAAGGAAGGAAAGTACATCCTGTTCAAGGGTACTATAAACAATGAAGAAATACTAATACTACACACTTATATACCAAGTAGTATAGCTTCCAAATTCCTAGAGATGTTAATAGAACTGCAAGAAAAAAAAAATAGACAGCAAAATTATGTTAGTAGGGGATTTCAACCTCACTATATCAGACCTAGAAAAATTGAATCATAAAATAAATGAGAAACAGAAGAGACATAAATATTATTTTAGAAAAATTAGCTATGATAGATCTTTGGCGAAAACTGAATAAGCACAGAAAGCAATATAGTTTTTTTCTTGGCAGTACATGGAGCATACACAAAAATTGACCATGTCCTAGAGTCACAATCAAATGCAGAAAGGTCAAAATAATAAATGTGTCTTTTTCAGAACATGCTGCAATAAAAATTACCTATAATAAAGGAGCTGGGGAAAATAGACCAAAAATCAATCGAAAAATAAATAATCTAATCCTAAAAAACAAGTGGGTGAAATAGCAAATCATAGAAACAATTGATACTTTCATTCAAGAGAATAACAATAATGAGAAAACATGCCAAAACCTGTGAGATACAGCCAAAACAGTTCTTAGGGGAAATTTTATAATTCTAAGCACTTATTGAATAATATAGAGAAAGTAAAGATCAATAAATTGGGTGCAAATTAAAAAACCCCAATTAAGTACTGAATTTGGAATTCTGAAAATACAAAGGCATATAAATAAAATTGAGAGTTAAAAATATTCAACTAATGAACAAAACCAATAATTAGTTTTATGAAAAAAATTCAACAAAATAGATAAGCTCTTAGTTAATTTGATTAGCAAAAGGAAAGAAGGAAATCAAATTGCTATTATCAAAAATGAAATGAATAATTTCATTTGATTCATTTGATTGAATGATTATTAGATCAGTAATTAGGAGTTATTAGGCATTGACCCACACTTAACACCATACACCAAGATAAAGTCAAAATGGGTTCATCCATGGCATAAAGAATGAGATTATAAATAAATTAGAAGAACATAAGATAGTTTACCTCTTGAACCTGTGGAAAAGGAAGGAATTTATGACCAAAGAAGAACTAGAGATCATTATTAATCACAAAATAGAAAATTTTGATTATATCAAATTAAAAAGTTTTTTACAGACATTTTAGAAAAAAATAAATTGGACGTTATTAATAGACTTCCTAGGAAATAATCTTCCAGGCTAGAGGGATTTACAAATGAATCTACCAAACAGTTAAAGAATTATTAATTTCAATACTAAGCAAACTATTTAGAAAAATAGGAAAAGAAGGAGTCCTACAAAATTCTTTTTATGACACAGTTATGGTGTTGATATCCAAACGATGTAGAGTCAAAACAGAGAAAGAAAATTATAAATCAATTTCCCTAATGAATTTTGATGCAAAAATATTAAATAAAACATTGGCAACGAGATTACTGCAAATTTTCAACAGGATAATAGACAATGAACAAGTAAGATTTATACTAGGAATACAGGATTGTTTCAACATTAGGGAAGCTATTAGCATAATTGACAATATCAATGACCAAACCAAAATCTTATGATTATCTCAATATATATAGAAAAAGCATTGGATAAAATTCAATAATTATTCCTATTAAAATACTAAAGAGTATTGGAATGAATTGGATTTTCCTTAAAATGATCAGTAGCATCTATCTAAAATTGTCAGCCAGTATCATATGTAAAGGTGATAAACTAGAAGCATTTCCAATAAAACCATGGTTTAAACAAGGTTGCCCACTATTACCATTACTATTCAATATTTTATTAGAACTATTAGTTTTGGTGATATGTTACCAATAAAGTCCAGCAGCAAGAGATATACAAAGAGAAATTCCACTTAAAATGACTTTAAAAAATATAAAATATTTGGGAGTCTACCAGGCAAGTCAAAGTCAGGAACTATATGAATACAATTGTAAAACATTATCTATATAAATAAATTAAGACATAAACAATTTGAAATATATCAAATAATTATGGGTAGGCTGAATTAATATAATAAAAAATAACAATTCTACCTAAATTAATTTACTTAATCAGTGCCATAACAATCAAACTTCCTAAAAACTTCTTTACAGAGGTAGAAGAAAATAATAACATTCATCTGAAAGGACAAAAGATCAAGAATTTCAATGGAATTAATGAAAAATGCAAATGAAGATGGTCTACCTGTAGCAGATCTAAAACTATATTATAACACAGTGGTCATTAAAACCATTTGCTACTGATTATGAAATAGAGTGGTGAACCAGGGGAATAGATTAAATATACATAACACAATAATCTAGGGCTATAGTAATCTTGTTTTTGATGAACCCCCAAACTCCAGCTCCTGCTATAAGAACTCATTATTTGACAAAACTTACCCAGAAAATTGAAACCTAGTATGGCAAAAACTAACCATTGACAAATATCTGACACCCTATAACAAGATAAGTTCAAAATATATTCATGATTTAGAAATGAGTGATATTATAAGCAAATTAGAAGAACAAAGGATAATCTTCCTCTCAAATCTGTGGAGAAACAAGGAATTTGTGATCAAAGAAGAACTAAAGAACAGAATGAGATGTAAAATAGATAATTTTGATTATATTAAATTAAAAAATTTGTATAAACAAAACCACTGCAAGTAAGATTAAAAGGAAAGCAGAAAACAAGGAAAATATCTTTACATGCAAGGGTTATGACAAAGACTTTATTTCTAATACATATATATATATGAGTGTGTATATACATATATACACACTCAAATATATAAGAATATAATCTATTCTCCAATTGATAAATGTCGAAATAAAATTGACAATTTCAGATAAAGAGAGTAAAACCATTTCAAGTTATATGAGAAAAAAAATGCTCTAAATCATTATTGATCAGAGAAATGCAAATTAACAATTCTGAGACACCACTCTACATCTCTCAGATTGGCTAAGATGACAGAAAAAGATAAAGAAAAATGTTTGAGGGGATGTGGGAAAATTGAGACACTAACACATTGTTGATGAATTTGTGAACTGATTCAACTATTCTGGAGAACAATTTGGAATTATGTCTGAAGAGCTATCAAATTGTGTATACCCTTTGATCCAGTAGTGTCTCTACAGGGCCTGTATCCCAAAGAGATCATAAAAATTGGAAAAGAACCCAAATGTGCCAAAATGTTGCTAGCATCTCTTTTTGTAGTAGCAAATAACTGGAAACTCATTAGATACCCAGCATTTAGGAAATGGTTGAATAAATATAGGAATGTTATGGAATATTCTTTTCTATAAGAACATAAGCAGGATGATTTCAGAAAGGCCTGGACAGTTACATGAACTGATACTAAGTGAAGTGAATAGAACCAAGAAAACATTGTATATAGGAACAACAAGGTATATGATTATCAATTCTGATGGATGTGGCTCTTTTCAATAATAAGGTGATTCAAAACAGTTCCAATAGGATATTTATTGGACTTATGATGGAGAGAGCCATGTGAATTCAGAAAGAGGTTGAATTGGGATTGAATGAGTATCACAACATAATTTTTCACCTTTTTTGTTTGCTTGATTTTTGTTTTTTTTCTCATATTTTCCCTTCTTATCTGATTTTTCTTGTGTAGCATGTTAAATTTGGAAGTATTGTAGAAAAAGCATGTCGGTATATAAACTCAGTGAATGCTCAGGATTTCTTTTGAAGAAAGATCGGAAAAGCAATAGGAGGAAAAATGTTTATTATCAAATTTTAGTCAGTGAATAAACATTATTAAGGCTTTTTTGTGTTGCCACTTGACTTCTGATCACTCTGGAACAGAATATAAAACTAGCAATTTTGTTCAACTTTACCTCTTTTAAGTCCAATTTATGCAAGAGTAAAGAGGTGACCTGTAATGTCACTGGTTTTCAAAAGCAAAAGAAAACAATGACATGAATTGATTGTCAGGCACCGTGTATTAACTGGCAATATGAATAAAGAAAAAGCTGAAAAAAAAAAATCAAGGCAAAGGAAGTTAATCAACTTTGGGGGCATTATACAGAAATTCCCTTGCAAAGGACTTTGCTTTAGTTCTATGGTATCAGACTGAAGAGGAATAAAGACATGATTGCAATAGAGCTCTTCAAATTGCATCTTCTGGGTGAAACATGATAATAATAACATAGATACAGGAGCAGGAGTTACTTCCATTGTTAGAATGGCATCCAGAGTGATTTGTGTTTTTAGAAAGAGAGTTTTCTCTAGCATTAGTAAGACAGGACCAGTAAGACATGGTCCTGTGGAGCTGAGTCAGCAGTGTAGCTTAAAAAGAAATGGTTGTCCTGGAAAACTTTTTTAGTATAAAAATTCTGGGAGAAACTAGACGATCAGGTGGTGAGGCTTCAGAAAAGGATATTCTTCCAATGTAGAAGTGGTCCAGGGGAGGAGTGATCTTTTAGATCTAAGAGGTTTCTATGTCATCTGGTAAGAGAGTCAAAAAAGACTCCAGAGTTTAGTGCTTATGCATTAGAAGAATGATCATATCATTTTGCAACATTATTAAACACAAACAACAGAAAAAAGGGAGGCTAGTTCATATGAAAGAAAATAAATATGATTGATTTTACCTTTTATTCCACAAACTGAAAAACATCCATAGTGCATTATTTTTAACAGGCATTTTTTAAACACTTACTGTGTGTTAGTCATCATGACAGCTGGAAGCACAAAGACAGAAATTAAACAGTATTTGCCCTCAAGGATATCATATTCTGTTGAGGGGAAATATTAAATACATATATAATTTAATGCAAAGGAATCGCGTGAAGCAAGGATATTATTGACTATAAGAATACTAATAGGAAGAAGTAGAAGCTGAACATTTTTTAACAAAGCTTGGGTTCCTACAAAACTGAGTTAAGCAGAAAATGACTTTTGGGAAGTAAGGGTGAGGAGAGTAAGGGAACGTATTTAGTATGAAGACATGGGTATGAAAGGTGGGATGTATATGCAAGAACCAGGGGTCAAGTTGAAGTAGGTTGTAGCATGGGAAGAAAAGTAAAATATGATGTTGGGTGACATAAGTGGTATGTTGTCAAGTTGTTTTCTTTGTTAAACTTTTCATGATCTAATTTAGGTTTTTCTTGCCAGAGACAATGGTGTGGTTTTCTATTTTATTCTCCAGTTTTTACAGATGAGTAATTGAGGCACAGAAAGTTAAGTTGCTTACTTGGGGTAACGCAGCTAGTTAGTTTCTTTGGGCAGATTTGAATTCACAAAGAGGAGTCTTAATGACTCCAGACCCAGACTTCTATCTGTTGTATTATCCAGCTGTCCTCTACCATATAAGTCAAAGCTAGATTTTGAAAAAATATTAAAAGCCAGATATAGGGATTTCTATTTTATTCTGGAAGCAAGATTTCTGAGCATAAGAATGACAGGGGTATACCTATGTTTTAAGAATATCACCTTAATAGCTATGAGGAGGATAATTTAGAAAATAAAGAGTAGTGAATATCAAAGGAAGAAAAGGGAAGGGAGAAGATATTTATTAAGTGCCTACTATGTATTAGGCACTAGGCTAAGCACTTTTCAAATATTGCCTCATTTTCATGTCAGTTTTATTGACTATTTTGATGAAATCAATTGGCTTGGAAGACCAGTTAGAAAACAATTACAACAGACCAAGAGAGAGGTGATAAGGGCCTGAAATGAAGTGGCAGGTATATGTGTAAGTATCTAAATAATATTGTTGAAGTATCAGAGGAGGGGAATAGAAGCAATATGACTTGGCAAGTTCAATGATTAGTGAGCTAAAGCAATTAAACATAACTGATATTGTGAGTGTGAAAAACTGAAAATATGATAGTGTTGTTAAAATAAGATTTTTTGGAAGATACAGGTGTGGAGGGGAAAGATTATTTATCTTTATTAAGCTTGTTATTGCTCATACAGTTGAAGATATGCAATAGGCATACAGGAACTTAGGAATGGAGTACAATGGGAAAAAAATGGGTCTGAGAACTATCTATATAGAGGTGAAAATTGAATCTATAGCACTTGAGATTGATAAGAGGGAGAACATAGAGAAAAGTAAAAGGGACACATAAAAAAGTCATTGAATATATCCACATTTTACAGCAAGGATGATAATGCATAAAATGAAACTGAGTAGGTAGGGCAGAGATACAGAGCAGAAGAATAATGGGAAAGAAATCTATACCATGGCCATATGGCTGTTTCCAGTTTTAACCTATGATAATATAAACCTAAATCTATTTTACAAAGGATGGCATTGTCAATAATGTTCAAGAAGTCTCTCTTTTGAGGTCTGCAAAAGATTTTCTAGTATAGTCCCTATAATTTATAGATGAGAAAATTGTCACCCAAAGTAGTGAAAATAACCCAAAATCACAGTCAGTTGTAGATATAAAGACTAAAATCTATGTATCATAAATATTCTGTCCATCCAATATTATTTCCACAACAGCTCACTGCTTTCTTACTTTAATATTTGTTTTACTTTCATTTCCTGTGGGATGCATCTTCTGATAATCACTTTTATTTCACCATATTTAATAGATATGTAAAGTAACTTTAAAATACATTCCTATGCTTGAAGTGAGGTAAATTTGGGTTTAAATCCTTACTCTCCTATTTACTAAAGATATAAGCCTGGGTATGGCATTGAACATTTTTTTTTTGTCCAAGGCAACCTCCCACTCCTCTAAAAACACATAGTTGCTAAAAACATATAAGTTGCAATCTGCCTTCAGTAAAGTTTCTCCATGCTGGAAAAAAAATACAGATCTGTCTTATATTTGTGTATGGGAAGACACACACACACACACACACACACACACACATACACACACACACACACCCCTTTTGCCAATAATTCAGGTTTAGCAGAAACTGCAGAATTCTAACTTGCTAATAATTCAGAAAAAATATTAAAGTTTTTAAGTGCTATATACTTTTCAAGGCAAGATGATTTTTTTTCTGTCTTCAGCAAATTAGTAAAGTAATAAAATGGAGAGACATACAAAAGGAGAACAATTTGATATTAAGTAGTTGTCAATATGAGAATTAAATTTCTACAATCAAGGAAAATGTGATCACTGAAATGCAGATTACATGTCACAGTTCAATTGTTTTTTAGACCAAAAGATTTTTAGTCATTTGTAACAGAATGCCCAGAAGTAATTGTAAAGACTTTTGTCATGACTTAGTAGAGTGAGTTCCACTTTTATAGACCCATTATTTGTGCGGAGGGAAAACTCTAGACTGGCCATTGGTAACTGGACAGCAAATGTTTGGTAATTTTATGGAAAGAAGGTTTGGGGAAAAACTGTTTTCCTTTA
The DNA here is from genome assembly GCF_016432865.1 of Antechinus flavipes. Lineage (NCBI taxonomy): Eukaryota > Metazoa > Chordata > Mammalia > Dasyuromorphia > Dasyuridae > Antechinus > Antechinus flavipes. The sequence goes on along the minus strand of NC_067400.1, from coordinate 293,980,326 downwards.
TAGTTGTATACATTTGTGGTAGTAGTGATATAGAATAGTGGGCTTAATATCTGGTAAACGTCTGTCTTAGTGCAGTTATTTGACTATTACTATCTTCTAGTATGTATCTGTTTAAGTATGGGGGAGTGAAAGTCAATTTGGGTGAAAATTGAAAAGGTTGGTGATTTCATTCAACTCAAGAAGAATTTAACAGAAAATCAGAGACAGAGACAGCAAAAGAAATACAGAAATAGAGGTGGAGATTGAATGGTTCTATAAAAATAAAATCTACTAACATATTCCAATTTTCTGATGTATCCATAGATTTGAAGATGAACAGCATAGCTAAGCCTAGAAAATGTAGGGTTTTTGTTTTTATTCTATTTTGTTAGATAAAACAAATTTGCAGATGAAAACATAATTTTCCAGTACTAAGTATATCAGCAAAAGTGGTGAATTGGCTATAGTGAATAAGTGAATGAACAATCAGACAGTCAGGCAAAATTAGGGCATGAACATGTACTGGAACTAATGTCATGATAATGTCATGAAATAGTCATCAATCTTGATGGTCTGATACACATGAAGTAAAATTAAAGGAATTGATCAAAGAGAGCAAGTCAAAACATGTCAATATTGAAAAATTCAGGAAGATTAGTTTGAAGAAATTGAGAAATCCATGAGAACCGAAATTATAGGAGAACAAATCAGAAATACAACCAACTACGGTTATATTATAATACATTACAACCAAAAAAGGTCTTTTTTCTAAAGCAAAACTTGAATATAATCATTTCATTCTTGCTGACATAAAAACAATTTCCATGGTGTATAAAACAGATGAGAACAGAATATAAGCATAACTAGTTTGAATAGGATCTGAGGAAGAGTTACTTTTTTATCTCTTATTTTTTGGGCAAACAGGGAAATTTCCATGTTGTCCTAAATAGCAGCCATGTATGAGACACCTTTTGAGATGCAAAAATATGCACTAAACATATTCTGATACCAACATGAATTGATGTGATAAGAGGGACACCATGGAATTATGTGACTATATAAAATCAGAAATGCCAAAATGTACACTGATTTTAATGTGATTGTGACAAAATCTTAACTTGAGATGATATGATTTATTCATGAAATTTTGATATAGAGATCATTCAGTCTGTGCATAAAAGTGATCATCTTTAAGAAATTTTCTAATGTTGCAGCCTCAAAGGAAGTATATGCCATGTCCTCCTTGACAAAGTGCCTGGTTGCTTGATAAAGCAATTGAAAATTGGAAATTAGGAGAAAGAGCTGTTTTAGTTGAACTTCAAATTATATTGTGTGATAAAATGAACACAAAATATAAGGTTGGAAGAGACTGAGAAATAAATCACTGGCAACTTCATAGAGAGCAGTTTCAGCTAAATGAGACTGACTTCAGAGGATCTATAAGAGAAGGCTAGTAAAAGTAGTGCAGACACCAATTTTAGATAGAATTATCAAAGAGTTTAAGCAGCAAAAGAGATGGACTATAAATACCAAAAATGATTTGATTGAGTGAGAATTTCTTTTAGGATTGTAAGAAGTCACAGTTATTTGTAGACATCAGAGTTGGAGTTAGTAAATGGAAGAAACTGAAGTGGAAATTCTAGAAGAGACAGAATGAAAGAGACAGAATGAAAAGTATACATAGAAAACTTTTCTTTGGCAAGAAGAAAGCCCACCTCTTCATCTAAGACAGGGTTGAAGAAGGAGCTTAGTAGAAGAAGACATGTGAGTGATGGGAGATGTAGGGCTAGTATTTGAACCTGGGTTTTCTAACTCCAAATCATCACCATACCCCACTGTCTGCCTCACATGAAGACTGACCAGGGAAAAAAAAGTGTTTTGTAAAAAGTAAAGTGTATATAAATAATTATTATATTATTATTATATTATTATATCTCCTATGTGCTGTTGGATTTTCATTATTAATAATTATTAATCTAGAATTAATGGAAAGAGCTATAAATTATTAAATGTACCACCCTTTGACAAATATATATATATATATATATATATATATATATATATATATATATATATATATATACATATGAAACATCGGATAAATGGGAGTACATAATGTCAGAAACCTTTAGTGTCAAAATGAGTAATTTGGAATTCATGTTAACAATAACAGAGAAGCATTTACTTTAAGATCTATTAATCTATCTATAGTCACTATCATATTTACATATATAGACACATGCATATCATGTATGCATGTATATCTGGCTTACATATTTATACACACACATATATCATATAACTACATGCTTCTCTTTATAAACAGATGTATCTAAATATAAAATTAGGGTAAAATTAAATTAAATTTAAATAAATAAATAAGAAGGGATTATAAATTTTCTATATTTGTACATCAATATTTGATATTCATTAATTAATAGCCTCAACAATAAACAGCTGTCAATTAACTCTGACATTAACATGCAAATCATTCTTTTTTATAGTAACAATGCTATTGTTCTTATTGCAATCAATTCTATAAGTATGTGTATATGTATAAACATATGTGTATATACATACACACACACATATATATCATATTATATTATATTTGTCCTGCTTTACTATTTTACCCAATTTTATTTCTTAGGATCTTTTACATGTTTCTTAAATTTTTTCATATTTATTTTTATTTATGGTGAACTAATATTGACATATTCCCCAGCCATTTCTAAAAAAAAGATGTCCTCACTGTGGCCATTTTCCTCTTTTTTTTTTTCTCCTTCTTACTCCATGGAAAGTTTTACTCTATCCCTGGATTTAGTTTATGATAGTGATCCCTTAGTTTGGATTCTAGGCTACCATGAATTTTCTAGATTTCTGCTCCCTCTTCTCCTAAAACAAAATTGTAATCTTTCTCAAAATTCTTGCTTATCCAAGTCTCTGTGTTCTTTTCAACTTTAAGATCATTGAGACAAAGTCTAACTTGCTTGCTTATATTTTTAGCCAGAACTTGCATAGTTCCTGGCACACAAAAATTGCTTTATTTCCAAAATGAGATAAAATAAATTATTAATATAATAAATTTGTTCAATTATTCTTAAGGCTTAAAAGCTAGCTTGTTTTCAGTTTGACAAGGCCACAACTAACATTGCAAAGATTTTTTTTTCTAATAGATGGGTCTTTAATACTATCAATAATCTCATTTTAATAGGGGCTAAGTATACAATTTTTTGTCATTCTAAGTATATACATGTATGTATATAGTATGTATATAGTTTTCCAAAAAGATTAAGGGATACTTAACTATTTAGCAATTGAATAATTTATCTGTTTAACTATAACAATTTCATAATTTTGTTTATCCATTTGATGTATTGGAATTATAAAGTCATTTTAATTTTAATTTCTCTTATGAATGGGAAGTTTGAAGAGTTTTAAATGTAACTGATAATTCTAGCAATCAAATATTTGGATATAGGTAGTCAAAGTCAAGCAAGTTTCTTCCACCATATTCTAAATGAGATTATGTTAAGAATTTATCCCCTTTCTCCAACTGTTAAATATGAAAGACTTCCCTGTCTGCTATTGTTTTTTTTTTTTTTTAATTTCCATTCTAAAATTTGTTTTTAGTTCACTGAACCATTTGAGACTCATTATGCTTTGTGGTAATGAGATAAATATTTGTTCATATATTTTATCAACTTGTTATTTTTTTCTCAATATTATTTTATTTTTTTCCCAAATGCATGTAAAGAAAGTTGTCAATATTTTTTTTTAAGATTTTGAATTCAAAATTTCCCTTTCATCCTTTATTTTCCCTCCCCAAGGTAGCAATGTATGTGTTACATGTGCAAGGATGTTATATGTTGTTTCAAACATATTTTTATATTTGTCATGTTATGAAAGAAAAATAAGAAAAAAGGAGGAAAAAAAAAACAGGAAAAAAAATGGAAATAGTATGCTTCAATCCATGTTCAGTCTCCATAGCTTTTTCTGCATATGAATAAAATTTTTCAACCTAAGTCTATCTACCAAATTGCTATTCAGTTTTTAAAATAATTTTATATGCATAATGACTAATTTTCTTGTTTTATTATAATGTTTAATAAATTGAAACTATTACATAAATTTGTTTCTCATTTTTAAATAAACTACTCCACTCTTTATTTTCCCTTATTTTTTTATTAAGGATCAGATAGTTATAATGTAGTTTGAGACATTATAATACAAGTCTGTCTTCTTCCCTTTCTCCCCATAATTCACATTTGTATCCCCAGTCTTGTAATTTATGTAGATTTGTGTTAATGAGATAATGGCTCATCTAATTCTACAAAGTTTGTCATCAACATTTTAACTGACTACGTTTGTTGATGGAGTATAGGATAGGGCACAAATATTGAATGTATTTTTTTTTTAACCTTGAGCTATTTTTTCCTTTATTTTTTCTACTATGTATGTTTTATTGTTGCTGATGTATAAAAGTGGTAATAATTTTGTGGTTATAATCTAAATCCTAGAAAGAAGCATGAGATAGTGAATAGTTAGCCTGAGTATCAAGAAGATTTGGGGATTTAATTTATTTTTCTGACACATACTGGATTTGTGACTGTTAATTTCTCAGTGCCTCAGGCAATTGTTGAGACTAATTTTCTGAGAAAGGTAGTGATCTGCATTGATGAAATGGAATGTAGTTACTTATTTCAAATAGTAGGGTTTTATTTTTATAGGTTTTACCTATTTCCATTGGTTTTCTAAACACACAAACATAAGATTTATAAATTACAACAATAATTTCATTTGTATAGAGAAATACCAGATGAGGTTACTTTCTCTATCAATGAGGATCAGTAACTTCTCTGTAATTTATAACTTTTATATGTTGCCTAGATGATGTAAACATAAAGTGAGTAAACCAATGAAAGAAGTAGGAATTGAAACTAGTTTTTTTTTTTTTTTTTTATGATTTTTGGACCTGTCCTGCATTCACTATAAAATGAAAATTCCCCTCAAATTTTCTTATGCTCCACCACTTTTATTAAAACTTTATATTTTTTAAACATGTACATGGATAATTTTTCAACAATGATCCTTGCAAAACTTTGTGTTACAAATTGTCCTCCTTTCTCCCCACTCCCTCCCCTAAATGGAAAGCAATGCACTATATGTTAAACATATTAAAATATATATTAAATCCAAAATATGTATACATGTTTATACAATTATTGTGCTGCACAAAGAAAATAAGATCAAAAAGGGAAAAAAAATAGAAAGAAAACAAAATGCAAGCAAGCACCAAATTGAAAATGCTATGTATATTCCACATTCAGTTTCCACAATCTTCTCTCTGGGGTTGGATGGCTCTGTTCATCACAAGTTCATTGGAACTAGCTTTAGTCACCCCATTATTGAAAAGAGCCAATGGCCTTCAGATTAATCTTCATATAATCTTGTTGTTGCCATGTATAATGACCTACTGGTTTGGCTCATTTCACTTAGCATCATTTCAAGTAAGTCTTTCCAGACCTCTCTGAATTCATCCTGCTGATCTTTTTCATAAGAAAAAACAATATTCCATTACATTCATATACCATAACTTGTTCACCCCTTTTCCAACTGATAAATATCCACCCAATTTCAATTTGACATAATCAAAATTTTCTATTTTATGATCAACAATGACCTCTAGTTCTTCTCTGGGCACAAATTTCTTCCTCTTCAACAGGTCTGAGAGGTAAACGATCCTATGTTCTTCTGATTTATTTATAATATCATTCTTTATGTCTAGATCATGAACCCATTTTGACTTTATCTTGGTGTATAGTGCTAAGTGTGGGTTAGTGCCTAGTTTCTGCCATACTAGTTTCCATTTTTCCCATAAGTTTTTGTCAATAGTGGATTCTTATCCTAAAATAATGTGGTCTTTTGCTTTGTCAAATACTAGATTGCTAAGTTATTGACTATTTTGTCCTGTGAACATAACCTCTTCTACTGATCAACTACTCTTTTTCTTAGCTAATACTAAATGGTTTTCATAACCACTGATTTATAAAATAGTTTTAGATTTGGCAGAGCTAAGTCACTTTCATTTGAATTTTTTTTTCATTAGTTCCCTTGAAATTCTTGACTTTTTGTTCTTCCAGATGAATTTTGTTGTTATTTTTTTAGGTCAGTAAAATAGTTTCTTAGGAATTTGTTTAGCATAGCACTAAATAAATTGTTTAGGTAGTATTGCCATCTTTATTATATTCACTTAGCCTATATAAGAGCACTTGATATTTTTACAATGGTATAGCTCTGATAATTTGTGTAATAATTGTTTTGTAGTTTTGTTCTTATATTTCCTCACTTTCCCTTGGCATACAGATTCCCAAATATTTTATAATATCAACAGTTATTTTAAATGAAATTTCTCTTTTTTTTTTCCTGTTGGATTTGGTTAATAATGTATAGAAATGCTGATGATTTATGTGGATTTATTTTGTATCCTGTAACTTTACCAAAGTTGTGGATTATTTCAATAGCTTTTTATTTGATTCTCTGGGGTTCTCTAAGTATACCATCATATCATCAGCAAAGAGTAATAATTTGGTTTCCTCTTTACCTACTCTAATTCCTTTAATCTCTTTTTCATCTCTTATTGCCCAAGCTAGCATTTCTAATATAATGTTGAATGGGAATAGTGATAGTGGACAATCTTGTTTCACCCCTGATCTTATTGGGAATGGTTCCAGTTTATCCCCATTACATATGCTATTAATGGTTTTAAATAGATGCTACCAACTATTTTAAAGAAAAGTCCATTTATTTCTATATTCCCTACTATTTTTAATAGGAATGGATATTTAATTTTATCAAATGGTTTTTCTGCATCTATTGAGATAATCATATGTTTTTATTAAATTGGTTATTGATATTATTAATTAGGCTAACAGCTTTCCTAATATTGAACAAGCCCAACATTCCTGGTATAAATCCTACTTGGTCATGTTGTATTATCTGGGGAATGATAGCCTGTAAATTCTTTGCTAATATTTTATTTAACATTTTTGCATCAATATTCATTAGGGAGATTGGTCTATAGTTTTCTTTCTCTGTTTTCATCGTACCTGGTACTATATCTGTGGCATAAAAGAAATTTGATAGGGTTTTTGGTAGGAAATTACCTATTTTGGTAGGAAATTCACAATTTTTTCAATTACTTTATTTAGGATTGGAGTTAATTGTTCATTAAATGTTTGGTAGAATTCATATGTAAATCCATCTAATCTTGGGAATTTTTTCTTAGAGAGTTGATTAATAGCTTGTTCTGTTTCTTTTTCTAAAATGGGACTATTTAAGCAATTTACATCCTCTTCTGTTAATTTGGGCAATCTATATTTTGTAGGTATTCCTTCATTTTACTTAGGTTATGAAATTTATTGGCATAAAGTTGGGCAAAGTAACTCCTAATTATTACATTAATTTCCTCTTCATTAAGGGAAAGTTCTCCCTTTTCATTTTTAAGACTAATGACTTGATTTTCCTCTTAAGTTTTTTTCTAATCATATTTACTAAAAGTTTATCTATTTTTTGATAAAACCAACTCTTAATTTCCTTTATTAATTCAATAGTTTTTTGTTGTTTACTTTCAATTTTATTAATGTCTCCTTTTACATTTAGCATTTCACATTTGGTATTTGATTAAGGATTTTTAATTTGCTCTTTTTCTAGCTTTTTTAGTTGCAAGCCCAATTAATTGATCTTCTCTTTCTCTGTTCTATGCAAGTAAGCTTGTAGAGCTATTAAAGTCTTCCTTATTACTACTTTGGCTGCATCCCCAAAATGTTGGTATGTTGTTTCATTATTGTCATTTTCTTGAATAAAATTATTAATTGTATCTATGATGTTTAGTTTCACACATTCTTTCTTTGGTTGTTTAGTTTCCAATTCATTTTTGATCTATTTTCCCCTGGCTTTTTATTGAGTGTAATTTTTATTGCATCATGATCTGAAAAAAAAAAAATGCATTTACTATTTTTGCCTTTCTGCATTTGATTTTGAGTTCTTTATGTCCTAATATAAGGTCAATTTTTGTATAAGTTCCAAGAAAGTGTGCTCCTTTGTGTGTCCATTCAATTTTCTACAAGTAACTTCTCTAGTATTCTATTTACCTCTTTAACTTCTTTCTTATTTATTTTGTGGTTTGATTTATCTAGTTCAGAGAGCAAGTTAGAGATCTCCCACTATGATAATTTTTCTGTCTATTTCTTCTTGCAGCTGTCTTAACTTCTCCTTTAGGAATTTCTATGCTATACCACTTGGTGCATATATATTTAGTATTGATCTTATTTTATTATCTATGGTATGATTTAGCAAAATATAGTTTCCTTCCTTAACCCTTTTAATTAGATCAGTCTTTGCTTTTGCTTGATTTGAGATCAGGGTGGTTACCTCTGTATTTTTTTTTTAATTTCACCTGAAGCATAGTAGATTCTTATCCAGCCTTTTATCTTTATTCTATATGTATCACTCTGCTTTAAATGTGTTTCTTGTTAAAAAAAAAAAAAAAAAACATATTTTAGGATTCTGGTTTTTATTCCAGTCTGCTATCCACTTTTGCTTTATGGGAGTATCCACCCCATTCACATCTAAAGTTAAAATTACTAATCCAGGTTTTCCAGCCATCTTATTATCTTCAGACTATACTATTCTCTTTGCTTTTCCTCTTTCCCTCCTCCCCAGTATTTAACTTATGAGCACCACTTGCCCCAAGCTGCCCTCACTCTTTAGAATGCTTCCCTTCTTATACATTTCCCCTACTATTTCTGTTTTTCCTTCTATTTACTTTATCCCTTTCCTTTTTACCTTTTTCCTCCCACTTTTCAATAAGGTGAGAGAAGTTCCTCTGTAAACCAAATATGTCTAAAATTTTCTCTTTGACCCAAACCTGATGAGAGTACGAGTCATGCAATGTTCATCCCCCTCCCTTCTTCCCTTCAGATACAATAGTTTTCCTTTGCCTCTTCAAGACATGTAATTTCCCTCTTTCTACCTCCACTTTTCCCTTTTTCTGGTATAATCCCCTTTCCAGCTCTAATTCTCTTTTTTTTATATTATAAAAGTAAAATCAAATTATACATGCACTCTTTATGTGTACCCATAACAGAAATATAGTTCTCAAGCGTTCTTTTTATCTTTTTAAGATTCACTTCAGTCCTATATTTGGAGGTCACATTTTTTTTTGTTTAGCTGATTTTCATCAGAAATACATAAAATTCACCTATTTTGTTGAATGCCCATCTTATTCCCTGGATGAAAAGGCTCAGGTTAGTGGGGTACTTTATTCTTATCTTCATTCCAAGTGCCTTTGCCTTTCAGAATATCAGATTCCAGGCCCTTTGATCCTTTACTGTAGAAGCTTCTAGTTCCTGAGTAATCCTTATTGTGGCTCCTCAGTATTGGAATTTTTTTTCCCTAGCTGCTTGTAATATAGTTCTGAAATTTAGCCACAATATTCCTTGGAGTTTTAATTTTGGGGTCTTTTTCAGGAGAATTTATGTAATTTTTTCAATGGCCATTTTACCTTCTGATTCTATGACATCTGGGCAGTTCTCTTTGAAGATTTCCTGAAAAATAGTGCCTCAGCTTTTTTTTTTTCCATCATGATTTTCAGGGAATACATCTTTAGATTATTTCTCCTAGATCTGTTTTCCAGGTTGATTGTATTCCCAGGTAAGAATTTTACATTTTTTTTTAATTTTGTCATTTTTTTCTTTTTGGTTTTGCTTGACTAATTCTTGATGTCTCCTCAAGTAATTCATTTCCATTTGTTCAGTTCTGATTTTTACTGATTTTCTTCATTTACTTTTTAAACTTCTTTTTGCGTTTGTCCAATTGAGTTTTTAAATAAATTGCTTTGTTTCATTTTTTTTCCATTTCAGAAATTCTGTTTTTTAAGAAATTATTTTCTTTTTCCATTTCAAAAATTTTGTTTTTCAAGTCATTTTTCCTTTTTCCATTTTGTCAAATATATCTTTTTATAAATGATATGTCTTTTCTAAAATATCTTGCAAAGTTTTCCTTTCTTTTCCCTAGTTTTCTTCTAGCTCTCTTTTGATATTCTTTTTGACTTCTTCTAGGAGAGCCTTGTGTGATTGAGACCAGGATATATCACCTTTGGGGGCTTCATCTCGAGAAAATTTTGAACATTTCCTAAAGTTGTGAATTGTAATTATTTTTTTAGTTGATTCTCTAAGGATATCACCTGCAAAGAGTGATAATTTGGTTTCCTCATTACCTACTCTAGCTCCTTTAATTTCTTTTTCTTCTGTTATTGACAAAGCTGACATTTCCAATACAATATTGAATAGGAATAGTGATAGTTGACAACCTGGTTTAACTCCTGATCTTATTGAGAATGCTTCTACTATATCACCCTTACATATGATGCTTGCTGACATTGTTAGATAAATGCTACTGATCATAAAAACAAAACAACAACAACAACAAAAAACTCCACTTATTACCGTACTCTCTAGTGTTTTTAATAGCAATGTGTTTTGGATTTTATCAAATGCTTTTTCTGCATTTATTGAGATAATCATATGATTTTGTTAGTTTGATTATTGATATAGTTAATTGTCCTAATAATTTTCCTAATATTTAACCAGCCATGCATTCCTGGCATAAATCCTTTTTAGTCATTGTGTATTATCCTGGGGATAACTTGCTGTAATCTCTTTGTTAATATTTTATTTAAGATTTTTGCATCAACATTCCTTAGGGAATTTTCTTTCTGTTTTGACCCTGCCTGGTTTAAGTATCAGCACTATGTCTGTGTCATAAAAGGAATTGGTAAGACTCCTTTCCCTATTGTTTCAAATACTTTGTACAGTATTAGAATTATTCATTCTTTAAATGTTTGATAGAATTGATATGTAAATCCATATGGTCTTGGAGATTTTTTTTCTTAGGAAGTTGATTATTTCCTTGCTCAATTTCTTTTTGTAGAAAAAATAGGGATATTTAAGTCATGCATTTCATCCTCTATTCATCTGGCAATCTATGTTTTTGTAAGTATTCTTCCATTTCATTTACATTATCAGATTTATGGACATATAGTTGGGCAAAGCAACTCCTAATTGTTGCTCTAATTTTCTCTAGATTGGTTGAAAGTTATTCCTTTACATTTTTCATAATAATAATTTGATTTTCATCTTTTCATTTCTAATCAAGTTAACTAAAGAGTCATCTATTTTATTGTTTTTTTTTCATAAAACCAACTCAGTTTAGTTTATTAATTCATTACTTTCATCTTACTTTCAATTTTATTAATCTTCCTTTTTATTTTAGAATTTAGAATTTTGTAATTAATTGGGGGCATTTACTTTATTCTTTTTCTACCTATTTTAGTTGCATGCCCAATTCACTGATCTTCTTGTTCTCTATTTTATACAAGTAAGCATCAAGAGATTAAAAAACTCCCACTAAGAACAGCTTTGGCTGCATACCATAACATTTTGTATATTATCTTATTATTGTCATTTTCTTGGATGAAGTTATTGAATTGTGTCTATGTTCTGATGTTTCACCCACTCATTTATTTTCTGGTTTGATTTATCTAATTCAAAGAGAGCAAGATTGACATCACCCACTAGTATAGTTTTGCAGTCTAATTCTTCTTGCAGGTCTTTTAACTTCTTCTCTAGGAATTTGGATGCTATACCACTTGGTGCATATGTGTTTAGTAATGATATTACTTCATTATTAATGGTAGCTTTTAGTAGAATGTAGTTTCTTTCCTTGTCTCCTTTGATTAGATCTATTTTTGCTTTTGCTTGATCTGAGATTAAGATTGCTTTTTTTTTACTTCAGTTGAAAATAATAGACTCTGCTCCAACCTTTTACCTGCACTCTGAATATATCACTTTGTTTTAAATGTCTTGTTAACCATAAATTTCTGGCTTTTATTCCAATCTGCTATCCACTTCCATTTTATGAAAGAGTTCATTCCATTCACATTAAAAAAGTTAAATTTATTGTTTTTTTTATTTTAATAAAAAATTAAGTTAAATTTAAATACTAATTCTGTATTTCCTGCCATTTTGTTTTCCCCCAGTTATTTTTTTTTCTTTCCTGTCCCCATTTCCCTTCTTCCCAATATTTTGTTTCTGATCACCCACACCCTCAAACAGCCTTCCTTTTTTACACCTCCCCTTTTTAAACCTTTCACCTTCTACTTCTGTTCTCCTTTCTATTAGCCTCTTCCTTTCCTTTCTTCTTTCTCCTCCTAATTTCTATAAGGAGAGACAAACTTCTCTGTGAAACTAAATGTGTCTGACATTCTCTTTTTGAGCCAAATCTGATTATAGTAAAATTCACACATTGTTCATCATTCTTCTTTCTTTCTCTCAATTATAATAGGTATCTTTTGCCTCTTCATGAGATGTAATTTACCCCATTTTTACTCCATTTTCCTCTTCTAGTAGAATCCCCTTTCTTCTTCTAGTTTCTTTTTTACATCATCACAATGTATCTTTTTTTATCATCACAATAAAATCAAATTTTTCCTACACCCTCAAAGCATACACATAACAGAAATGCATATCTCAATAGTTACACATATCATCTTCCATATAGGGATATATATTTTTTAATTTTAAAATAAAGTTATTTTTTCATTCCTTTTTACCTTTTTATGCTTCGCTTGAGATCCGTATTTGAAGACCAAATTTTCCATTCAGTTCTGGTCTTTTCATCAGAAATAAATGAAATTCAACTGTTTCATTAAATGTCCATCTTTCCCCCTGAAAGTTAATGCTAATTTCCCTCCATACTTGATTCTTGGTTGCAATCCAAGTTCCTTTGCTTTTCAGAATATCCAGTTCCATGTCCTTTGATCTTTTTAAGTGGAAGCTGTTAGGTCCTTGAAAAATCTGATTGTTGGTCTTTGATATTTAAATTATTTCCTTTTGACTGCTTGCAATAGCTACAGTATTCCTTGGCGTTTGCATTTTGGGTTCTCTTTCAGGACATGATCAGTGAATTCTTTCAATTATTATTTTACCCTCTGGTTCTAGGATATCTACACAGATTTTCTTGATGAGGTCCTGAAAAATGATGTCCAGGCTATTTTTTATCATGATTTTCTGGAAGTCCAATAATTTTTATTTTAATTTAATTTTATTTATTTATATTTGCTGAGACAATTGGAGTTAAGTGACTTGCCCAGGGTCACACAATTAGGAAAAGTTAAGCGCCTGAGACCAGATTTGAACAAACGTCCTTCTGACTTCAGGATTGTTGATCTATCCACTGGGCCACCTAGCTGCTCCAGAAAGTTCAATGATTCTTAGTTTGTCTCTCTTAGATCTATTTCCGGATCAGTTTTTTTTTTTCCAATGAGATATTTTACATTTTCTTCTATTTTTTTCTTTTTTTTTTTTTGGTTTTGTTTTACTGATTCCCGAAGTCTCAGTGAGTAATTGTTCAATTCTAATTTTGAATTCAAGTTCTAATTTGTTCAATTCTAATTTTTAGTGAATTATTTTCTTCAGTTAGCTTTTTAAATCACCTTTTGCCTAGCTCTTTGCATGTACTGCATCTGTGTTTGGCTGACTCCCCCCCCTGCCATATTGGAACCTTTCTGAAATTCTTTCAAAGTATCATCTGATAGAAATTTGTCACAGTCCAAATATTTGTGGGTTCTGTCACTCAAAAACTAGTTCAGAGTCTTGATCTGGCATTGAACTGAGGGACACTAAGAGAAGCTCACATAAAGACATGTTTACCCTTCATTGTCTTAGCTTTGCTCCCTTGATCCACACTTTAAAGCAATAAAAATATCATCTTCTACCTACCAGTACTTATTTCTTCAGCAATGATACCCTTGACAGAAATAGTGATTTTCACTAGAAGGTATGGCTTTGAGGAGAGGGCTAGAGATAATGAAATGTTGGTTTTGAAATGCTGAGTTTGAAATGTTTCTGATGATAGTCAATTTGAAATGCATAACAATCATCTGCTGAAATGGAAATTGCACGTAGAAAGGAGACTGGTAATGAATAACTAGATCCCTTATTCATCTGCATTGAGTTAATAACAAACTTATTACAGTAATAACAAAGTCTGGAAAGGTTATCAGGATTAATCAGACAGAAGAGAAAAGTTCCAAAGAAAAATAAATAAATAACTATATCATGGAATCTCAGATGGCACTGCATCGACAGAAGACAAGATATTCAGCAGAGTCATGTGTTACAGATAGATAAAAGAGAATAAGGACCGAGAATAACAAATACAATCATTTTAACAGTTGTGGAAAGACTATCTAAATCTCCAGAGAAGAGAAACATGTTAAAATTAAATAAAATTATAAATTAACTTATGAGAAATTGATAATCTATATTTTTAAATTGCCCTTAAAGACAGCCACATATTCAATTCTGTATATGTAAGTCTAGCCTTCCTTATATGGTTTATGCTTTATAAGAGAAATAATTTTTACCAGGAAGTGTCTTCTGAATAAATTTTGAACAAATTATCTTTAAATGAACTTGAAAGTCATAGAATGTAACACAAATTACATTAATGATTACCTAGTGTAGCAAAATGTTATAGATGAGAAAAATAAAGGTCAAAAAGTTGACTTAACTTGCCACATAGTAATAGCAGAAACAAAAAAGTTTAATTCCTAATTCAGTGGTCTACTTATTATATGATGCTAGACTATTTATTCCATTTGCAAATGTACAAATTAATTTTATCATAATTAATGGATTATAATTTCCTCACATAATTATAGAGAGGTGGCACATATCTCTTAAAGTACACACATACAAACACATCTACCCCTCCCATATACCCCACATACTCTCCATTTGGAATACACATTTGATGCATGATAAATTAATCTACTGCCAACTTTCTTTTCTTTCTGAATAACTAATGTAACATTTGCACATAAGTTTCCCAAATAATTTTTTATTAATGAAGCCAATATTAGTTACATTACAGAAAGAGAAATAATTTAATAAAATATATATTCAGCTGTGTTCATTAGGGCTAATCAGTAGTTCATCAGCCATAATCAAGTTAATTTGAAGATACTTTCAGGTAGTCTAAAGAATTATGAAGCATACAGAAACACTTCAGATGTGGAGCTCTTCCCAGGACAGCCACTGATCGGGGGGTTCTGCCCAGAGAAGTGACACTTTTGCTGCTCAGCCGCTAGTCCCAGGACAGCCAGTGGGGCACTTCCAAGAGCAGTAGTACTTCAGCAGTGTGGGCGCTCTTCCCAGGACAGTAACACTTCTGGTGCAGGACTCTTCCCAAGGCATTTCTGCAGCTGGGTTGCTCTTAGTAGCCCATTTGCAGGATAGCTACTGTCCATATATCTATCCCTCTTCTGCAGAGGATGCTGGTAACCTCCTTGCCCTGAAGGCAGACTCTGAGGGCTTTTTAAAAAATGAGTAAAAAATCCAAGTGTAGTCTAACCATTGATAGTTTCTATACAGAAAGACAGTAGGTTTTCAACCCTGAGATTAATAACAGACAGAGTCCAGAAAAAATACCAAAAGGGGATGTAATCTGGTCCCCATCACATAAGGCTCTCCTAGAAGAAATTATAAAAGATATTAAAAGAGAGCTAGAAGAAAAATGAGGAAAGGAAAGAGAAGCTATGCAAGAGAGTACAGAAAAGGCATATAATTCACTTAAAGGAAAATTTGATAAAGTGGAAAAAGAAAACAACTTACTGAAATGTGAACTGGAAAAGGTAAAGAACTCCCAGTGCAGGGAAACAGAATTTGTGAATTGGAAAAAGAAAATAATTCAGTAAAAAAAAAAAAAAAAAATAGTGAAATGGAAAAAAAAAATCCATAGAGCAAAGCAACTCATTTAAAAATTCAATTGGACATATACAAAAATAAGTTAAAAAAAACTAATGAAGAAAATAACTCATTAAGAATAAGAACTGAACAAAATAGAAATAAATGATTGGTTGAGACATCAAGAATTAGTCAAGCAAAACCAAAAACATTAGGAAAATGTGATGACCACATTTGGCACCCAGAGTACATTAGAATCAGCAGAATCAGAATAAGGGGAAAATGCTTGATTTTTATTCGTTGTTGAGGTGAAGGGGAATGGAGATATGAAGTGAGAGCAATCACAACACAAATAGGGCCTGCAGTGCTTCTGCCTCCTCCACCCACCAAATCATCTCTACTTGCACAGAGAGTGGGCGGGGCCATTCTTTCTCCAAGCATATATTAATAGAGTATTGTCCAATTGCTATTTAGCCTCATGTGCTTGGGACCTCAGTGCAATGATTCAAGAGCTTCAACCCATTACATCTCCCCCTTTCTTTTGTTTTAGAACACAGATGGTCATGGCGTCCATGATCTCTCAGGGAGGTGAGACCTCCTAAGGGGAGGTGATCACACCCTCTCTGACTTCTCAGGAAAGGAGGTGAAAGCATCAAACTTGCACAGAGAATGGGTGGGGCCATTCTTTCTCCAAGCATATATTAATAGAGTATTGTCCAATTGCTATTTAGCCTCATGTGCTTGGGACCTCAGTGCAACGATTCAAGAGCTTCAACCCATTACATCTCCCCCTTTCTTTTGTTTTAGAACACAGATGGTCATGCGGTCCATGATCTCTCAGGGAGGTGAGACCTCCTAAGGGGAGGTGATCACACCCTCTCTGACTTCTCAGGAAAGGAGGTGAAAGCATCATAAAGGATGTGATCATGCCTGCCCCGCCCCCAACTTCTCAGGAAGGGAGGTGAAAGCACAAAAAAGGAGATGATCATGCCCTCCCTGACATCTCAGGAAGGGAGATGAAAAGCACCAAAGGGAAGTGGGGGTTGCTAGTGGGTTTATGGGTTGAAGGGTCTTATTAGAAACAGGTATGCACAAACCCATCAGCATGGGAGGTATTACACAAACACATAGCAATAACACAGAGGCTATTAGTGATGACTCTCCCCACAGTCAGTGCAGACTCGATGAGGTGTAACAAATATGAATTGTACATGCAAGTGGCAGTATAATAAACAATATAAATCAACATGGTGTTGTAAAAGATTTCCAGAAGTCCTAGAAGGAAGGTATGTAAACAACATTCATGCATATGCCTTCTTCAGCAGCCAAAATATAGTCCAAAACCAATCTAATGTCCATTGTTTCACATCTCAGGGAATCCAATAATCCCCCCCCCCCGCAAGTTTTTAAAGTCCTGCAACAATCCTTTTATGTGTTAGGGAAGCCAATGATTCCAGTAGATTTTGAAGTCCAGCAACAGTCTTATCATTTCTCAGAAAATCCAATGATTCCTGAGGGCTTTCAAGTCCTAAAACAATCTTATGCCTCAGAGAATCCAATGATTCTTGAGTGTTTTGAAGTCCAACAATTTTTGATGTCCATGAGTCAAACACCATAACTGCCATGCTCTTTCAGTGGTGGGTACAATCAGCAATGGAACCACCCAATGTTTCTTGGGTCTTCTCCTTCATTTCAAGGGTCTACTCCATCTCTTTGAGGTAGACAAGGCAAATATGGCTTTTGGCACCCATCTGATTTCTTCTCCACCTGTGGAGATACAAGCAAACCCTCTCCCCAAAGCAGTTAGCCTATCTGGTCCCTTCCATTCATCACTTTCTGGATCTCTCCACATCACCTGTGATTATCTAAAGATAGTGGAGCCACTCGCACTGGACACTGCCCTTCTGGTGGGTTATAAAACCTGTCTGCTGGAGCCAATGCATCTTTGTCAAAAATCAAGAAGTTAATAGTATAAAGTGCTAGATTTAGTAGTTCTCTAGGGTTACTTGTGGCTCCCCCTTTCTTTTGTTTTTGGAGGAGCATCTTGATGTCTCTGTTTCTCTTCTCTACTATTGCCTGTCCTTGAGAATTAAAAGGTAAGCCAGTGGTATGTAAAATCTTATACTGTGCACAAAAGTGTGCAAAATGTTTAGAAGTATATGAAAGTCCATTGTCTGTTTTTATTGCTAGTGGCACACCCACAATTACAAATGCTTGAATAAGGAACTCAGTGACCACACAGGCTGTCTCTTTTACTGCTGGTATTGCAAAAGTGAATCCTGAAAAAGTGTCTACCACAACATGGATAAATGACAGATGACCAAAAGATTTATAATGGTCACATCCATTTGTCAAATTTCATAGGATCTCAAACCACGAGGGTTTTTCTCTTTAGGCAGTGTAGGAGTGTAGAAAGGAAGGCAAGCTGTACAGGCTTTTACTATGTTCTTAGCTTCCTCTCTTGTTATTCCAAATTGTAAATGTAAAGCTCAAGCAGCCTGATGATATTTAGAATGAGATTCCTGGGTTTCATGGAATAAAGGAGTATTGACCAACATAGGTAGAAGGCTATCTGCCTTTGAATTACCATCAAAAATAGGACCTGGAAGTCCACTATGAGAGTGGACATGCAAAATATAAATCTTGCCTGGTTGCTTTCTCACTTGCTCTTGAAGTTCCTTAAAGTGCTGATAATATATTAGAAGCTGCAAATTTTATTTGGGCTGTGGCAATTCTTTGTACCACACCTACTGAATAGGCTGAATCAGATATTATAATTATGTCTCCTGGGTAATAAGTGAGAGCTAGAATGATTGCATACAATTCATTCTGCTGAGTGGACTGAAAAGGAGTTCTGACTACTCTTTTTATAGTTAAGTCACGAGAGTATACAGCACAAATATTATGTTTGGATGCATCTGTAAAGATAGTTGGTCTTTTAAGAAGAATTTTAGAAACCTTTTCTTCAAGAATCCAGCACCAATTATGTAATAGTCTGGTTATCTTTAATGGACACCTATGTGTAAAATTTGGAGCCATGACTAATAAAATTTGCCACTTTGGGATGATCTAACAGCACACATTAATTTGTGTATTAGTATAAAAGGTGTATATCTTGTCAGGTCTTATCCCAGATAATTGTACTGCTTGCTTAATGGCCTTTAATAAAATTCTAGCCACAAGCACTGGGTAAGGAGTAAGGCTTTGTTCTGGTTGTGCTGGGAGGTTCACCCACTCTATCACACTGTCTCCTTGATGAAGGACTACTGTGGGTATCTCTTGTGTAGCAAAAACTGATATTTCCAAGGGTTTTTGAGTGACTCTTTCAACCACATTGGATAAAACCAGTTCAACTTCTCTCAAAGCCTCTTGAGCTTCTTTTGTAAGTTGGCGTGGTGAATTTAAAGCACTGTCTCCCCTTAAAATATCATATAACAGTCACAATTGATAGGTAGTCAAGCCTAACGCTGATCACATCCATTGGATATCTCCTATCAGTTTCTGAAAATCATTTAAGGTGTTTAGTTTCTCTGTTCTTAAGGACAGTTTTTGTACTGTAAGCACCTTAGGGTATACTTCATATCCTAAATATTGAAAAGGAGCATGTCTTTGAATTTTTTTCTGGAGCTATGTACAATTTGTAATTTTTTAGTGTTTCTATGGTCTTTTGTAGACATGCTTCTAACATTTGTTCCTCAGGTGTACATCCCAATATATCATCCATATCATGTAATAACATTTCTTTTGGAAATACTTTTCTTATTGGAGTAAGAGCAGCAACACCGTACATTTGTCACATAGTAGGGCTGTTTTTCATTCCCTGTGCCAAAACTGTCCATTCATATCTTTTATAAGGCTCAGCTAAGTTAATGCTGGGCACTGAAAAGGTAAATCTTTTCGAATCCTCCTTATCCAGAGGGATAGAATAGAAACAATCCTTAATGTCTATAACCCAAAGAGGCCATTCTCTAGGCAATTAAGTAGGAGATGGAAGTCCAGGCTGGAGAGTTCCCATAGTTTCCATTTGTTCATTTACCTTTCTTAAATGAGTCAATATCCTACATTTTCCAGATTTCTTTTTTTACAACAAATACTGGGGAATTCCAAGGACTTAGAGAAGGTTGTAAGTGTCCTTGATCAAGCTGCTCCTGTATTATATCTAATAAGGCCTGAATTTTATCATTATCTAAGGGACACTGTTCCATCTACACTAGTGTATCAATTTTCTCTTGGAAATATGATGCAGACTTCCCAAAATTCCAACATGGAAAGACAGGGTCCCTTTTGGCAAGGGACTTCCAGGGATACTCGTCAATGCTTTCCATGTGGTAAAGTAGGACATCTGAAAGCTCAATGTTGATATAAAGACAGAATGAGAAAACAGGGTAGGAGAACAAGACCCAATACCTCATGTCCAAAATGCAATAGAGGCTTCCATTGGGCCTCAGAATGTAGACTGATTCAGGCAAATGGGATGAGGGGCCCAGCCTTCAGCAGTCCTACTTAAAAAACTGAAGTATTCATTTTTAACCCTAATTGTTGTAAAATGTCTCTTCCCCACAGATTGATGGGGATTCTTTCAACTATAAAATGAGTAAAAACTCCTGTTTCACCTCCTATGCCAGACATGTAGATTTCTGCTTTAATCATTGGCCAGTGACTGGGCCAGTTGGCACCTCTAATGACTGTATGATCTACACCTGTGTCGACCATTCCTTCCAATGGTAGGCCATTTATATAGATCGTGAGCATAGGTCAGTCATCTGTTACAGTTAATGTCTAGTATATTCCTGGATTTTGTGGTTTGGAGTCAGAATCTAGGTGACTATCACCAGATTGCTTATTAGAAGTCTGTATTAGTAAACCAGATGCTACTACTTCTCCTGAGTGATAATTCACACATTGTCTACCTGTATTAGTTAATGGGATATTATCTACACATCCCCCACTTTCCCACATCATTGTGTGGATGGAGACTGTTTTGAAGGTACTCTCAGGAGGTGAAATGGTCAAGCCTAATGTGTCTAGAGGCAAGGGATTCATAGGCTGAAGAGGAATAGATTTCACTTCTCTGGGGGGTATCTCAGTGGTCCCAGCTACATACAACTCTATTCTCCCAATTGTAATCTCTTTCTTCCATCAGTTTGCTTCTTGGCTGATTGATTTTGTAATCCCTTTCTCCCATTATATGGCTTCCTGGCTGATTGGTCATGTTTGAGTACTGGACTTCTAGGCACTCTCTGGGTGTACCATTGGCTGCCATCATGCCCAAAGTATTTTTTTGTCTTGGACCCTGGGGCTGGGCCCCTCATCCCATTTGCCTGAATCAGTCTACATTCTGAGGCCCAATGGAAGCCTCTATTGCATTTTGGACATGAGGTATTGGGTCTTGTTCTCCTACCCTGTTTTCTCATTCTGTCTTTATATCAACATTGAGCTTTCAGATGTCCTACTTTACCACATGGAAAGCATTGACGAGTATCCCTGGAAGTCCCTTGCCAAAAGGGACCCTGTCTTTCCATGTTGGAATTTTGGGAAGTCTGCATCATAGCCTGGCTATAAAAAGCATCTGTGCCCACTGTGGAACAGCATCTTATAATGTCCTCTAAAGGAGCATCCTTGCAAAGTCCTACTATAATTCTTCTACAAACCTCATTAGCATTTTCCTTAGCAAGTTGCCTTGTCAAAATGTCTGTTACTGCATTTTCACCATTAGTTCATGTGCTAGCTGTCTGCAAACATCCCACAAAATCAGCAAAGGGTTCATTTGGCCCTTGTGTTATTTTTGCAAAGGTTTCACTCTTGTTATTTTTTATTGGGGAGACAGGCCCACGCTTTGATAGCAGCAGTAGCAATTTGCTCATATGCCGCTATGGAGTAATTAATCTGTACTGTGATATCTGCATAAGAACCTACAACTGTTAGTTGATCATAGATGATTGGAGTATGAACTCCACTTTGACTATTTTGTTGGGATTGTATCCTACAGAGCTCACTATATTCAGAAAGCCACAAATTTTGTCCAGGTTCTAAGAATACCCTTGCTATAGATTTCCAGTCATTAGGGGTTAAAATTTGAAAGCCAAATTCTGAAATAACATTTTAACATAAGTTGATGTAGCCCCATAGAGAGTGCAAGCCTTTTTCAGGTCTTTGAGAATTTCTATATCAAAAGGAGGGTATTTTCTACTTTCTTGACCTGAAGAGTTAAACTGTTGAATCACAGGAAAAATGTGTGGTCATAACTCATTTACATCTTTCCCCTCTTCTGTGCCTTTTTTTTTGAGTGCCTTTTTGAGTAGTGCCTTTTGCAATCTACTCATAGAAGCAGTTGGGTGCTGGGAGGGAGGTGCTAGTGCTGTCATTGTCCCCCTCCCCCACTACTTTTCCTCCCTCCATCCCAGGAGGTGGAGTTGATGGAGGAGAATCAATTATCTTCTCCATAGGCTATGCTGAAGCTGCCTTGAAGAATGGAAAGTCACCACACCATTGAGTCTCACTTAAATTTCTATGCCCTGTGGGGATATGGTCATTAATCTATTCATTGTCTTCCTCATTTTCCCCATACTTCCTCATCTGGATGTTCCTACAAGTTTTCTTTTTTCTATAACTTGCAGGATTCTTTAAGGCCAACTGTATTATATTGTATACATAGAATGCTTCAATGGAAATTGAATGAGGACCTTTTTCATTGTAATATTCAAAGAGCTGTTGTCCGATTAATCTCCAATTATCTGGAGAGATTTGCTCTTCCTCTAAGAACCAAGGGGAGATGCATTTTAATGTACCTAGAAGTCTAGCTATCTGTTCCCAAGTTATTAGTTAACCTTGTCCCTCTATCAACTTAAGCATGCTTTCTATAGCATCCCTTTGGGGCAGGAGTGAGGGTGGGGATGGAGGAGAATCTTTTCCTAATAGCTGTCCCATTTCAGCCAGAAAATGTTACTAGTTTAACCCTTAACAAAGTAAGTCCCCTGTTTGTCTAATAAAATACTCACCTAATTTCCTGGTCACCAGAGACTTCTTCAGTGAAAGTAGGGTCCTTGGTTCCTCTTTGGACACCAAATGCAATGGCCATATTTAGCACCTAGAGTATATTAGAATCAGCTGGAGTCAGAATAAGGAGGAAACGCTTGATCTTTATTCTTTGTGGAGGTGAAGGGGAAAGGAGATATGAAGTGAAAGCAATAGTGATATGAATCCGGCCAGCAGTGCCTTTGTCTTTCTCACCTCACCCACCAAATCATCTCTATGTCATCTCCTATACAAAACATTAAACTTGCACAGAGAGTGGGTGGGGCCATTCTTTCTCCAAGCATATATTAATAGAATATTTTCCAATTGCTATTTAGCCTCACATACCTGGTACCTCAGTGCAATGACTCAAGAGCTTCAGCTCATTACAGGAAAATATGTTAAATATCAACTTGGAAAAACAACTGATCTGGAAAATAGATCTAGGAAAGATTATCTGAGCATTATTGAACTTCCTGAAAATTATGATGAAAAAAGAGCCTAGACACTATTTTACAGTAAAAGATCAAAGAGAACTTCCCAGAGGTAATAGAATCAGAAGGTAAAATAGGCATTGAAAGAATTCATTGAACACCATCTGAAAGAGAAGCTAAAATAAAAACTCTAAAGAATATTCTGGCTAAATTTCAGAACTATCAGATTAAGGAAAAAAAAATATTACAAACAGCCAGAAAAAAGAAATTTAAATATTGAGGAGCCACAATAAGGATCACTCAGGATCTAGCTGCTTCCACATTAGAGGATTGATATTCTGAAAGGCAAAAGAACTTTGAATGCAGCCAAGAATAAACTACCCAGGTAAGCTGAGCATTTTTTTTTCCAGGTAAGAAGATGGACATTTAATGAAACTGGTGAATTCCATTTATTTCTAATGAAAAAACCAGAGCTGACCAAAAAATTGGACCTCCAACTATAGGACTCGAGAAGCAGAAAAAGCTAAAAAGAATTCCTGTGAACTGTAGTTCTGTTATGGACATAAATAAAGAATGCATGTAAAATTTGATTTTACTAATATCATATAAAAAGGGAAGTAGAAATGGAAAGGGGTTAGTATCAGAAAAAGGGAAAAGGAGACATAAAAAGAGGGAAACTACATCCCACGAAGAGGCAAAGGAAACCTATCTTATCTGATGGAATTTAGGGATGGGGCAGAACATTGTGTGAATCTTACTCTCATCAGATTTGGCTCAAAGAGAAAATAATGACATACTTGGTTTACAAAGAAACTTCTCTCACCTCATTAAAAAGTGAGAGAGGAAAAGGGAAAAGAAAAAGAGTAATAAGGGAAAGGTATAAGAAAAAGTAAGGGATTCAAAGGGGTTGGAAAGGATTCTAAAGAGGGAGAGCTGAGTGAGGCAAGTGGTGCCCTTAAGTTTAATACCGGGGAGGGGAATAAGGAGGAAAAGAAAAAAAGGGCATAATCTGGGGATAATAAGATGGCAGTAAATACAGAATTAGTAATTTTAATCATAATCTCCCTAATGAATATTGATGCTAAAATCTTAAATAAAATATTAGCAAAAAGATTACAGAAAATCTTCCCCATGAGACACCATGACCAAGTAGGATTTATGCCAGGAATGCAGGGTTGGTTCAATATTAGGAAAAGTATTAGCATAATTGACCATATCAATAACCACATTAACAAAAACTATATGATCATCTATGATGCAGAAAAAGGATTTGATAAAATCCAACATCCTTTCCTATTAAAAACACTTGAGAGTATAGGAATAAATGGACTTTTTCCTTAAAATAGTCAATAGATCTATTTAAAACCATCAGTAAGCATCATATGTAATGGGGATAAACTGGAATCATTCCCAATAATTTCAAGAGTGAAATAAGGTTGCCCACTATCACCATTACTATTCAATATTGTATTAGAAATGCTAGCTTCAGCAAAAAGAATTGAGCAAGAGATTAAAGGAATTAGAGTAAGTAATGAGAAAACCAAATTATCTCTCTTTGCAGATGATATGATCTTATATTTAGAGAACCCTAGAAATGCTACTAAAAAGCTATTAGAAATAATCCACACCTTTAGCAAAGTTGTAGGATACCAAACAAACCCACATAAGTCATTACCATTCTTATATATCACTAACAAAATCCAACAGTTAGAATTAACAAAGAAAAATTCCATTTAAAGTAACTGCCAATAGTATAAAATATTTGGGAATCTATCTGACAAGGGAAAGTCAGGAAATATATGAGCAAAACTACAAAACACTTTCCACACGAATAAAGTCAGATTTCACCAATTGGAAAATATTAAGTGCTCTTGGATAGGGCAAGCAAATATAATAAAAATGACAACATTACCCAAATTAATCTATTTATTTAGTGCTATATCAATCAAATTCCCAAACAACTATTTTAATGACCTAGAAAAAATAACAGCAAAATTCATTTGGAAAAACAAAAGGTCAGGAATTTCAAGAGAATTAATGAAAAAAAAAAATTGAATGAAGATAGATGAGCTGCACCTGAAGGAAAACTATAGTACAAATCAGCAGTCGCCAAAACCATTTGGTATTGGCCAAGAAATAGACCAGTTGCTAAGTGGAATAGATTAGGTTCACATGACAAAATATTCAATAACCTTAATTATCTAGTGATTGACAAACACAAAGACTCCAGCATTTTGGATAAGAATTTATTATTTGACAAAAACCTGCTGGGAAAATTGGAAATTAGTATGGCAGAAAGTAGGCATTGACCCACACTTAACACCATACACCAAGATAAGGTCAAAATGGTTCCATTATCTAGGCATAAAGGACGAGATTATAAATATATTAAAAGAACATCAGATAGTTTACCTCTCAGACCTGTGAAGGAGGAAGGAATTTGTGATCAAAGAAGAACTAGAGTTCGTTATTGATCACAAAATAGAAAATTTTGATTATATCCAATTGAAAAGCTTTTGTACAAACAAAATTAATGCAGACAAGATTAGAAGGGGAAACAATAAACTGAAAAAAAATTTTAAGTTTCTGATAAAGGCTTCATTTCTAAAATATATAGAGAATTGATTAATTTATAAGAAATGAAGCCATTCTTCAATTGATAAATGGTCAAAGGATATGAACAGACAATTTTCAGATGAAGAAATTGAAACTATTTCTAATCATATGAAAAAGTGCTCTAAATCACTGTTGATCACAGAAATGCAAATTAAAACAACTCTGACATATCATTACACACTTCTTAGATCGGCTAGGATGACAGAAAAAAATAATGCTGAATGTTGGAAAAGATGTGGGAAAACTGGGAAATCCGTTGAATATCAATTTTTTTCCCTGAAAAAAAAAATGCTCATTTTGTCTGGTAGGTCATTTTTGGCTGCATATCAAGTTCTTTAGGCTTTTGGAATTTCAGATTCCAGGCTCTTTGATACTTTAATGTGGAGGCTGCTGGACCTTGAGTAATCATTATTGTGGCTCCTCTATATTTGAATTGATTTTTTCTAGCAACTTGCAGTATTTTTTCTTTCATCTGATAGTTCTGGACTTTGGCCACTATATTTCTTGATGTTTTGATTTTGGGGTCCCTTTTAGTAGGTGATCAATGAATTCTTTCAATTTCTATTTTACCCTCTGTTTCTATAACTTCTGGGAAGTTCTCTTTGATAATTTCCTGGAAAATAGTGTCCAGGCTCTTTTTTTCATCATATTTTTCAGCGAGTCCAATAATTCTCAAATTGTCTCTATTAGATCCATTTTTCAGGTCTGTTGTTTTCCCAAGATGGTCTTTGACATTTTTTTTCCATTGCTTCTTTTTTTTTTTTTTTTTTTTTTTTTTTTTTTTTTTTTTTTTTTTGGTTTTGATTGACTGATTCCTGGTGTCTCCTTAAGTCATTCAATTCCATTTGTTCAATTCTGATTTTCAATGAAGTATTTTCTTCACTCATTATTTTTATATCTTTTTCTAATTGTCCAATTGAGTTTTTAAGTGAGTTGTTTTGTTCTATGGATTTTTTTTCCCATTTCACCAATTTTATTTTTTAGAGAGCTATTTTCTTTTTTCAGTTTTCTAATTCTGTTTTTCAAGGATTTGATTTCTTTATCCACTCTGTCTTTAAATTAGTGGGATGACTTATCCAGACTTTCTTGTCAAGCTTCCCTTTCCTTTCCCCCTTTTTCTTCTAGCTCTCTTGTGAGAGCCTTTTTAATTTCTTCTTTGAGAGTCTTGTGTGTTGAGGACCAGATCATATCCCTCTTTGGAGATTCATCTGGAGACAGTCTCTTTTTAATCTCCTCAGGGCTTAAAGTCTGTTCTCTAGCCCTATAGTAGCTATCAATATTGAGAGTCCATTTTAATATTTTTCTCATTTTGTCAAAGAAGAATCAAAGAAAACAAACTTTTGGGGTGGGAAGGGATTCTATGGGAAAGGGGTGAATGATATTACCAAGCTTCCTCTACAGATTTCAGGGGGCAAGAGTGAGGCACTAGCAGGACAACAATGGCTGTCCTGTGTCTGTGCTCTGAAACTCTGAGAGCATGCTGAGACACTCTGGGTAGGTATGGCTAGGCCCTGAGAGACCCTAGCTTTTGGGGATTATAGTCTTTATCTCATGTGTTTACAGCATCTCTGCTGATCTACTGGCTTGCCGCCAAGGCAAAGTAGCCACTCAATGGTAAAAGATCTCCAAGCAGAAATGGCTGAGATCACACCCACTCCCCTCAGTCATCTCCATACTCTCACTGTCTGATGTGCTCTCGCTGTCTGCCTACCTTCAGTCTGTGCCTGTCCTTATCTATGTCCCCATCTGTGAGCAAAAACGGATCTTTTCTGGAGAATTTCAAGGATGTCTTCTGTTGGTAATTATTTGTGTATTTTTTTTTTCAATCAAGCACTAATACTGAGGCCTTGTCATGAGATAAATTCTGAGAGCAAAGATAGAGATTAAGTAGATGTGTGTATCCTCTCCTCCATCTTGGCCCAATTTCATCTATTTCTAATAAAATACCAGAACTGAACAAAAATTTTGATTCCCAATAGAGAAGTCAAAAGAAGTATTAAAAGGGAAAAAAGAAAGAACTCGAGATATACTTCTGTTTTGGGTATACTTCAAGCATGTGTATAATTTGACTTTATTATGATAATATTAAAAAAAAAAGAAAAAAAAACCTAGAGGTAGAAAGGGGATTATACTGAAAAAAAGAGGAAAAAGGAAATAAATAAAGGAAAATTACATCTCACAAAAAGGCAAATAAGACCTATTATAATTGAGGGGGGGAAAGGTGAGGGGGATGAGCATTGTGTGAATCTTACTCCATAAGATTTGGCTAAAAGAGAAAATATCAGACATATTTGTTTTCATAGAGAAACTTGATTCACCTTATAGGGAAATGCGAAAAGAAAGAGAAAGATTAATAGAAGGTAAAACAGAAGTTTAAGGGGAATGATCTAAAAAAGAGGGAGGGGATCTAAAAGAGAGAGCTGTTTGAGGGAGATCATCATCAAAAGTAAAATACTGGTAGGGAGGGATGGGGAAAGGAAAGAGAAAAGCATAACTTAGGATAAATAAGATGGCAGAAAATACAGAATTAGTTATTTTAACTGTGAATGTGAACGGGATGGACCCTCCAATAAAATAGAAGCTGACAGCAGACTGGATTAAAAACCAGAATCCTACAATATGTTCTTTATAAGAAACACATTTAAAGCATAGGGATACATACAGATTTAATGTAAAGGGCTAAAGCAGAACCTATTATGTTGCAGGTGATGTAATACAAAGCAGGAGTAGCAATCCTAATCTCAGATCAAGTAAATTCAAAGATAGACCTAATTAAAAGAGATAAGGAAGGACTGTATATCTTACTAAAGGGTGCAATAGATCATGAAGCAATATTAGTACTAAACATACATGCACCATATGGTATAGTGACCAAATTCCTAAAGAAGATGATAAGAGAGATACAAGAAGAGACAGAAAATTATACTACTGGGAGGATCTCAATCTTGTTTTCTCAGAACTAGATATATCTAACCACAAATAAATAAGAAACAAGTTAAGGAGATAAACAGAATGTTAGAAAAGTTAGGTATGATAGCTCTTTGGAGAAAAGTAAATGAAGTCAGAAAAGATTTTACATTTTTTCTTGGCAGTTCACGGAACCTATTAAAAAAATTGGCTATGTATTAGCACATAAAAAGCTCAAAAACAAATGCAGGAAGGCAGAAATGGTTAATGCATTTTTTTTCAGATCATGATACAATAAAAATCACATGCAATATAAGGCAAAAAGAAAATAGACCAAAAGTTAATTGGAAGTTAAGTAATCTGATCCCCCCAAAATAATGGATGAAATAGCAAATCATTGACACAATCAACAACTTCATCCAAGAGAATGAAAACAAACAACACTTTATGGAATGCAGCCAAAGCAGTTACTAGGGAAAAATTTTATAACTCTAAATGCTTACTTTTATAAAATAGAGAAAGAGAAGATCAATGAATTTGGCTTACAACTAAAAATGATAGAAAAAGAACAAATTAAAAATCTTCAATTAAATATCAAAATTGAAATTCTGAAAATAAAATGGGGAGATTAATAAAATTTAAAATAAGAAAACTACTAAATTAATTAATAAAACTAATTATTGGTTCTATAAAAAATAGATAAACCTTTAGTCAATTTGATTAGAAAAAAAAAAGAAAGAATAAAATCAAATTGTTAATCTCAAAAATAAAAAGGGAGAACTTTCCACCAATGAAGAGGAAATTGGAGCAAAAATGAGGAGTTACTTTGCCCAAATATATGCAAATAAATATGGTAATCTAAATGAAATAGAGGAATAGTTCTAAAAATATAGATTGTCCAGGTTAACAGAAGGGAAAATGAATTATTTCAATAGTACCATTTCAGAAAAATAGAACAAGCTATTAATCAATCCCCTAAGAAAAAAATCTCCAGGGCCAGATGGATTTATTTTAGAAACTTTTCTTCTGAAAATTGCCATGTATGCAATGTCAGCTAGTAGGGTGGACCGAGGAGGTAAAAATGGGCTTTGCCTCTGAGACAGGAGGTTGTGTCTTACATGTGTTAGATCTTTTCTTAGGACGCAGCACTAACTCCAGATATTCCCCTTCTGTGGATGCACCTATGCAGTGCTGAGTGGACTAGCACAAGGTAATCCCAGAAGAGAATAGATATAAATGGCCAGCTTTGCCATAGGCAAAGAGAAGGATGCAGAGAGAAGTAGAAAAAGGTAGGAATGTAGAGAGATTCAGGGAAGCAGAGAAAGAGAGAGGGGTGGGGGCAGAGACTTATATACACTTGCTCTTGCTTCCTGTTAACTTCTGCTGATGTTACCAATAAAGAAAGGCTATTTGGCACTTTAACATCGGTCTCATGTTAAATATCCATGGAAGATTGGTATGTGTGGCCCTGGCAATTGGTAGATTCGAAGTGGGAGATTACAAATGACCCCCCAAGAACAGGGATGAGATTGGCCAGAGACCTTATGGGTTCAGCTGGTCTGATCATGAGAAGGGATATGAGACCCCAAGACTGATAAAGCAAGCTAAAATTAAATGTGATATCACAGGAAGAGGTAGGAGGGAAATAATCAGGAAGTAGACAGATTTACAGACAGAATTAGGATGTATATTACAGAGGCAGCAAATGAAGTGAACCAGGAAGCAAGCATTTGGTGGGTTTGATAGCCCCCCCAGGAAAGAACGTGGGATCCATTAGAATGGAAGAAATTTAAGGAATTGAAAAAGGTAGTTAACACTTTAGGGTTGAATAACTTTTCCCTGATTTTGTGGCTCATCTACAGATGGCTGTTAAAAGGTTTGTAGGTAAAGGAGAAGCAGCTGGTCTTCTTATCCAAAATTTAGCTGGAGAGAACACTAACGCCCATTGCCAGAAAGCCATGTCCTCCTTAGATAAGGATGCAAGCCTTGAGGAGATGATAAAAAGAAGTGAGAATGTTGGCTCCAGTGTCTTTCAAACTTGAGCTAGTAAGCTCTTGTGTACAGGTGCCTTGTTGAACAAGAACCACTGCTTGATGAGGCAGTGACCAGAGACATCTGAAGGCCTAGGATTAGGCATGCTGGCAGTTAGTAATCTCTGAGGGAGAGGTTACAAGTGAGGATTGCTGGATCCTGGAAGGCAGGAATGCATAATGGGTCAGGGTATAAGTTTACAGGTGATCATGCCCAGTGACCCAGCTGTAGTATATAAGACAGTGAAAGCCAGAAAGGTGGATGTGGATAAAGTCTTGAAACAGGGCTTTAAATTGAAACTTAATGTTCAAAAGGTCCTTTGAAAGGCCAATGAAGGACATTGGCAAGGCCCATCCTTAGTATTCCTTTGGAGAGAGCCAGGATATTTATGTCCTACAGATCCTGAGGGGGAAGGCCACTGGATTTCAGAAGGATTCCAGAATACCAACTATTTGACCAACCTAAAATCACCTTAGACCTAATTTTGATATTTGGTATCAGATGTTGCTGCTGCTACCTACAAGCCACTTATCACCCCTCTGCAGTCTGGACCCCATTGGGTGGGATCAGCACTATGTCCCTTGTCAGCCTGAAGAAGTTATAGAAGATGAGACCTTTGTCCCTTTGCCACAGATGAATCTCAAACATACTTCCCTTTTCATCCCCTTTATTGCATCTTTGTACTTTTTAAACTCATAGGTGATTTTTTTATATAGATATATATTTTTCTATTTTTAATATCAAAGCTGCTTTTATGAGTAGTCCCTGCTAAACAGAAAGGGGTATGATAGAGACGTTCCTTCTGAGAATTGCCATGTATGCCATGTCAGCTGATAGGGTGGACTCAGGAAGTAAAAAGGGGTTGACCTCTGAGGCAGGAGTTTGTGTCTTACAGGTGTAGGATCTTTTCTTAGGAAGCAGAACTAACTCCAGGTGTTTTCCCTTCTGCAGATACACCTATGCAAAGCTGAGTGGGCTAGGCAAAAGATAATCCCAGAAGAGAGTAGATATAAATGATAAGAGAAGGATGAGGAGAGAAGTAGAGAGAGGAAGAGACATAGAGAGATTCAGGGAAGCACAGAGAGGAAGAGAAGCAGAGACATACATACCCTTGCTCTTGCTTCCTGCTAACCCCTGCTGAGAATACCAATAAAGAAAGGCTGTTTGGCACTTGAACATCAGTCTCGTCTTCATGTCTATCTGGGGAAGATTAGTATGTATAGCCTCGGAATGGAAGATTACAGATTTATATGTGAATTCTACCAAACATTCAAATAACAATTAATTCCAATACTATATAATTTTTTTGAAAAAATAAAGGACTCCTATCAAATTTCTTTTATGACACAGATATGGTACTAATAATTAAACTAGGCAGGGTAAAAACAGAGAAAGAAAATTACAGATGAATTTTGCTAATTAATATTAAAGCAAAAATATTAAATTAAATATTAGCAATGAGATTATAGATAATCATCCCCAGGATAATACACTATAACCAAGTAGGATTTATACTAGGAATGCAGAACTGTTTCAATATTAGAAAACCTATCAGCATAATCAACTGTATCAATAACCAATCTAACAAAAATCATATGATTATCTTCATAGATACAGAAAAATCATTTGATAAAATCCAACACCCATTCCTATTAAAAACACTAGCGAGTATAGGAATAAGTGGACTTTTCTTTAAAATAATCAGTAGCATCTATTTAAAACCATCATCAAGCATCATATGTAATATGGACAAATTAGAACCATTTCCAGTAAGATTAGGAGTGAAACAAAGCTGCCCCCTATGACCATTATTATTCAATCTTGTATTAAAATGGTATCATTGGAAATAAGAGAAGAAAAAGAGATTAAAGAAATTAGAGTAGGTCAAGAGGAAACTAAATTATCCCTTCTTGCAGATGATATGAGGGTTTATTTAGAGAACCCTAGAAAATCAACTAAAAATACTAGGAACAATTCACAACTTTAGTAAAGTTGGAAGATACAAGATAATTCCACTTAAATCACCAGCATTGGTATATATTAGCAACAAAGCCCAACAGGAAGACATACAAAGAGAAATTCCATTTAAAATAACTGTCCATGGTATAAAATATTTGGGAATTTACCTGCCTAGGGAAAGTCAGGAACTATACAAACACAATTGCAAAATACTTTCCATACAAATAAAGTCAGATCTAAACAATTGAAAAAATATCAAGTGTTCTTAAATAGGTTGAACAATATAATAAAGATGACAAACCTACCTAAAGTATTTATTTAGTGATATACTAATCAAATTCCCAAGAAACTATTTTACTGATCTAGAACAAATAACAAAATTCAGCTGGAAGAAGAAAAAGTCAAGAATTTCAAGGGAATTAATGAAAAAAAAAAATCAAATAAATGTGGCTGAGTTGTACCAGATCTAAAACTACACTAAAAGCAGTGATCATCAAAACCATTTGGCACTAGCTATGAAATAGAATAGTTGATCAGTGGAATAGGTGAAGGTCACAGGACAAAATAGTCAATAACCATAGAAATCTAATGTTTGACAAACCCAAAGAGCCCAGCTTTTGGATAAGAACTCATTATTTGAAAATTGGAAACTAGTATGGAGAAAACTTGACATTGACTCATACCTAACACCACATTTTGATAAAATCAAAATGTGTTCATCATTTAGACATTAAAAGTGATATTACAAGCAAATTAAAAGAACATAGGATAGTTTACTTCTCAGATCTATGGAGGAAAAAGGAATTTGTAACCCAAGAACATGTGAAACTCATAAATGAACACCAAATACATAATTTTGATTATATTAAGTTAAAAAGTTTTTGTACAAACAAAACTAATGCAGACAAGATCAGAAGGGAAGCAATAAATTGGGAAAACATTTTTACTTTCAAGAGTTCTTGACAAAGACCTTATTTCTAAAATATATAGAGAATTGACTCAAATTTATAAGAATTCAAAACCATTTCTAATAATGTTAAGAGACACTCTAAATGACTATTGATTAGAGAAACACAAATTAAGACAACGTTGAGATACCACTATACAACTCTCAGAATGGCTAAGATAACAGGAAAAGATAATGATTAATGTTGAAGGGGATATGGAAAAAAAATGGGATACTGATACATTTTTGGTGGAATTGTGAATGGAACCAGACTTGTGGAGAGCAATTTGGAACTATGCTCAAAAACTTATCAAAGTGTGCATACCTTTTGATTCAGCAAAATTTTGTAGTAGCCCTTTTTGTAGTGGCAAGAAACAGGAAACTGAGTGGATGCGCATCAGTTGGAGAATGAATGAATAAGTTATGATATATGAATGTTATGGAATATTATTGTTCTATAAGAAAAGATCACGAGGATGATTTTAAAGAGCCCTGCAAAGACTTATATGAATTGATACTAAGTGAAATGAGCAGAACCAGGAGATCATTGTACATGGTAACATCAATACTATAGGACAATCAATTCTGATGAATGTGACTCTTTCCAACAATAAGATGATTGATGCCAGTTCCAATGATCTTGTGATGAAGAGAGGAGCAGAGAGAGGAATGTGAATGTTAATCACATCATAACATTCTCATTCTTTTTGTTGTTGTTCATTTGTATTTTCTTTTCT
The DNA here is from genome assembly GCF_016432865.1 of Antechinus flavipes. NCBI lineage: Eukaryota > Metazoa > Chordata > Mammalia > Dasyuromorphia > Dasyuridae > Antechinus > Antechinus flavipes. The sequence goes on along the minus strand of NC_067400.1, from coordinate 293,945,894 downwards.
TACTCGTTTACTTTCCATTTTGATCTGATTTTTCTTGTTCAGCAAAAGAATTGTATAAATATGTCTACACATATTGGATTTAACATATATTTCACATATATAACATATATTAGATTGCTTGCCATCTAGGGGATGGGGTGGGAAGAAGCAAGAGAAAATCTGATTCACAAGGCAATGCAAGGGTCAGTGGTCAAAAATTATCCATGCATGTGTTTTGAAGATAAAAAGCTTAAAATAAATGAATTTAAAAAGTTGTATGTTTTTTTCTGTTTCTCTAAATCCATTTTAAAGGTGTTTTTTCTCTAGGTAATTTCTGTGTTTCCTTTTCCTAATTCTCCTGAAAAGTCCTCATTTCATTTCCCTATTTTTTTTCTAACTCTCAAAATAAGATCCTTTTGGCATTCTTTTAAGAGGACCTTGTCAGATGGAGACTAACTCATATCACTCTTTTGGGCTTCATATGGAGATGATTTGCCTTTCATCTCCTCAAGGTTTGAGGTCATTTTTTCTCTGTCTCTATAAAAGCTATCTATTGTAAAATTTCTTTTTGCTTCTTTTGCTCATTTTTAAAGCTTGGGGTCTGATTTTAAGGCAAAGGAGACATTGTCACAACTTTCTTTACAAACCTCAGAAGCTTCATGCCACCCTTGGGACAGTGCTGCTTGCTTCCTTTCTGTGCTGGTTGGGTATATCCAAGTGCCACTTTATTCTGGGGTTCAGTTTTGTAGTTTTGTTTGATGTCTCACATCCAGTCTGGTGATTCACTGGCTTCTGAACCAAGATAGAGTAGCCAACACTATTTTATTGTGGCTATGAATTTCTCACTAGATTCCCCGAGAGTGTGGACATGAGACAAATCTGATTCCCTGCTCTGTGCCTTGATCTTTTGTTCTTCCAGATTAATTTTATTTTTTTTTAGTTTTGTAATTTTTTTTGGCAATTTAATTTATGTGATTCTGAACAACTAGACACATTTAAACAGAATTGCCATTCTTATTCTATTTGCTCAGCTTATCCATGAGAAAATTATGTTTCCAGTTATTTAGATCTGACTTTATTTGTGTAAAAAGTGTTTTGTAATTGTGTCCATATGGTTCCTGGCTTTTTCTTGGCAGGTAGACCCAAATGTTTTATTTTGTCTATAGTTATTTTCATTGGAATTTTTTTTAATCTCTTGCTGCTGAGCATTGTTACTAACATATAAAAATGCTGTTGATTTTCATGCATTCATTTTGTATTCTGCAACTTTTATAAAGCTTTTATCTGTTGAAAGTAGATTTTTTGATGATTGTCTAGGATTCTGTAAGTATATCATCATATCTTTTTCATAGCGATAGTTTTATCTTCTCATTGCCTATTCAGATTACTTTAATTTCTTTTTTTCTAACTGCTAAAACCAATATTTCTACTACAATGTTATATTAATAGTAATAATGGACATCCTTATTTCTCCCCTGATCTTACCCAATTCTAATTTTAAGGTAGATATTCTTCAGTTAACTTCCATCCCTAATTTTCCATTTGATCAATTTTACTTTTAAATAAGTTATTTTCTTCAGTGTACTCCCCTCATTCCCCCAGATTTTGGCCAACTGTATTTTTTAAGGAATTGTTTTCTTTTGGCAATCTTTGCTTTTCTTTTTTCCTTTTCCAAGCTGTTGACTTTCTCACACATCTCTCATTTCTTCAACAGGTTTTTCTTTTATCTTTATCTATTTACTTTTAAGATTCTTTTGAGTTCTTCAAAGATGACTTTTTGGATTTGAGACCTATTCATCTCTTCCATTGATGTTTTGCCTTTAGGCATTTTTCTTTCTCTATTGACGTGCTGTTTTAGTTTTACCTATCACCATAGTAGTTTTCTATGATCAAAGATTTGTTATTCTTATTGTTGTTTGTTGGTTTTTTGTTTTGCTTCTTGCTCATTTATTTGTCTATTAAGTTAATCACTGGTCCTAGGGTACAAGAAATTCTTTCCTGAGCTTCTGGTGTGGTTCCATTGGCTTTGAGTACCTCAGGTATTTTTTAACTCAGATATTTGCTCTCTTCTAGGTTCTGCTGATTTAGTCACATTTGTTCCCTGATTTCCAGGGCTGGGAATTTTTCTTTTGATTTGGGACTGGAGGATCCACTACTTGTTTATTGTGTTTCTTTTGTTGAGCCAAGACTTAGGGGATTCAGTTACTAAAATGTGTTGTAACTGAAAGCCTCCTGCTTACTTGCCAACACTGCACCTGTACTGGGTTATGCTCCCATTTTACACAAGTAAGACAGGTCTTTTCTGAAGTCCTAAGTTATCCTAACCTGGAAAATTGTTTCACTATGTCATTTTCTCTGTACACTTACTTCAGAGTTCATTTATAGTCTTGATTTAATGATTCTTCTGGGAGAAACAGGGAAGGACCCAGTGAGCTTTGTGCCTTGTCTTCATTATTTTGACTCCTATTCAACTGCCAATGTATTAGGTAAAAATCATCATGTACTTTTCAACCTCTTAGCATGGAGCCTAACAAAAAGTTAGCAATTAATAATTGCATGCATCTTTTCTCTTGGATAATTATCTATAAATGAAACTTAATCCAAAAAGGAATATTACCATTTAAAGAAGTTCTATAAAGAATCAGTCTGTAAATAGTTAAAACTTGAAATATGAATAATCGTGCAATTAATCTCTTTCATATTGGCATTCTTTTTGATTACTTTGCATGTGTGTGTGAAGGTGTGTATGTGTGTTTCTATTTAGAATGGTATCCATCTACCCTGAACCTGCTGACTTGTTCAAATTCAAGTTGGTTTCCACTTTAAACCAACAAAAATAGTAACAATCTGCATTGTGGATCTTTGTTCCTAATTTCAAATGGGTTACTGAGAAGAGATTAATCATGAATAGTTAATTATCACACCATGTTGTTATCACTGAACTCCTGGTTCTGCTCATTTCATATTTTGAATCAGTTCATATAAGTCTTTCAAAGTTTTTCTGAAATCTGCCTGCTGATTATTTTTGATACACAATATAATTCCATTACATTTATATAGCACAGCTTTTTCAACATTTCTCAATTTATTAGCATAGCTTCATTTTGAAATTTTGTGGAAGTACAACTTCTTAAGTCCATGTCATGAAAAAAAAAAAAAAACCTATACTACGGATAATGAATAACATTTTCTCTAGCCAGGACTTTGTTTCTTGAATCATTAATCTGATCAACACCCTTTCTTAGCTCTTTCCAGTAGTAGATTCCCAATCCCAGACTGTTACTATAGATGAATCTCCTTTGTTCTTGTGTTTCTAAGATGTTGATATTATGCAGCATCCTTCCACATCTTTCAGTTTTATTATTTTTTTTATTTGAAACGGCCATATTAATAACCAAATTAACAAAAAACATATGATCATCTCAATAGATGCAGAAAACGCATTTGATAAAATCCAACATCCATTCCTATTAAAAACACTTGAGAGTATAGAAATAAATGGACTTTTCCTTAAAATCATCAGTAGCATCTATTTAAAACCATCAGTAAGCATCATATGTAATGGGGACAAACTGCAACCATTCCCAATAAGATCAGGAGTGAAACAAGGTTGCCCACTATCACTGTTACTATTCAATATTGTATTAGAAATGCTAGCTTTGGCAAAAAAAAAAAAAAAAGTTGAGAAAGAGATTAAAGGAATTAGAATAGGCAATGAGGAAACCAAATTATCACTCTTTGCTGATGATATGATGTTATACTTAGAAAACTCTAGCGATTCTACTAAAAAGTTATGAGAAATACTCCACACCTTTCGCAAAGTTGCAGGATACAAAATAAACCCAGATAAGTCATCAGCATTCTTATATATCCCTCACAAAATCCAACAGTAAGAGTTACAAAGATAAATTCCATTTAAAGTAACTACTGATACTATAAAATATTTAGGAATTTATCTGCCAACGGAAAATCAGAAACTTTATGAGCAAAAATACAAAACACTTTCCACACAAATTAAGTCTGATCTAACCAACTGGAAAAATATTAAATGCTCTTGGATAGGGCGAGCAAATATAATAAAGATGACAATACTACCTAAACTAGTCTATTTATTTAGCACTGTACCAATCAGACTCCCAAAAAGCTATATACAACAAAGAAAAAATAACAACAAAGTTCATGTGGAAAAAAAAAAAAGGACAACAATTTCAAGGCAATGAATGAAAACAAAATCAAATGAAAGTGGCCTAGCTGTACCAGATCTAAATTATATTTTAAAGCAGTGGTTACCAAAAATCATTTGGTATTGGCTAAGTAATAGACTAGTTGATCCGTGGAATAGGTTAGGTTCAAAGGACAAAACTGCCAATAACTTTAATAATCTAGTGTTTGACAAACCCAAAGAACCCAGCTTTTGAGATAAGAACTTAATGTTTGACAAAAATTGCTGGGAAAATTGAAAATTAGTATGGCAGAAACTAGCCATTGACCCACACTTAACACCATACACCAAGATAAGGTCAAAACAGGTCAATGATTTAGGCATAAAGAATGAGATTATAAATAAATTAGAGGAACATAGGATAGTTTACCTCTCAGACCTGTGAAAGAGGAAGGAATGTAAGAAAATTTTGATTATATCAAATTGAAAAGTTTCTGTACAAACAAAACTAATGCAGACAAACAGACAAGATTAGAAGGGAAGCAACAAACTAGGGAAACATTTTTTAGAGTCAAAGGTTCTGATAAAGGCCTCATTTCCAAAATATATAGAGAATTGAGTCTATAAGAAATCAAGCCATTGTCCAATTGATAAATGGTCAAATGATATGAACAGACAATTCTCAGACGAAGAAATTAAAACTATTTCTAGCCATATGAAAAGATGCCAAGTCATTATTAATCAGCAAAATGCAAAGTAAGACAATTCTAAGATACCACTACACACCTGTCAGATTGGCTAGAATGACAGGGAAAGATAATGTGGAATGTTGGAGGGGATGTGGGAAAACAGGAACACTGATACATTGTTGGTGGAATTGTGAATACATCCAGCCATTCCGGAGAGCAATTTGGGACTATGCTCAAAAAGTTATCAAATTGTGTATACCCTTTGATCCAGCAGTGTTAGTATTGGGCTTATATCCTAAAGGGATCTTAAAAAAGGGAAAGGGACCTGTATGTGCAATAAAGTTTGTGGCACTTCTCTTTGTGGCCAGAAATTGGAAACATGAAATTCTGGAAGGCTGAGTAGCTAGGACTGCCAAACAAGAAAAACCTACCTGGTGAAATTCAGCATACTACTTCAAGTGGATGATGGTTATTCAATGATATAGAATAATTTTAAGCTTAGAGAAGGAGAAGGCCCATCAATTGGAGAACGGCTGAATAAATTGTGGTATATGAATATTATGGAATATTATTGTTCTGTAAGAAATGACCAGCAGGATGATTTCAGAAAGGCCTGGAGAGACTTACATGAACTGATGCTGAGTGAAATGAGCAGGACCAGGAGATCAATATATACTTCGACAACAATACTATATGATGATCAATTCTGATGGACATGGCCATCTCCAGCAATGAGATGAACCAAATCAGTTCCAATAGAGCAGTAATGAATTGAACCAGCTACACTCAGCAAAAGAACTGTGGGAGATGACTATGAACCATTACATAGAATTCCCAATCCCTATATTTTTGTCCACCTGCATTTTTGATTTCCTTCACAGGCTAATAGTACACTACTTCAAAGTCCAATTCTTTTTGTACAGCAAAATAACTGTTTGGAAATGTATACTTATATTGTATTTAATTTATACCTCAACATATTTAACATGTATTGGACAACCTGCCATTTGGGGGAAGCAATAGGGGGAAGGAGGAGAAAAATTGGAACAAAAGGTTTGACAATTTTCAATGCTGTAAAATTACCCATGCATATAACTCATAAATAAAAAGCTTTAATAAAAAAGGAGAAAAATTTTTGATTTGCATGATTTCCAAATTGATGATCAATTGGGAATTTTTCATTTGTTATTTTTAAATGATTTTTCTTTGCTTCATACCCAATTCTTTTTTTTTTTTTTTGTTGTTCTTTTTCCATTTTGGTGATTTAAGAATTTAAACAAATATCACCCTATGTATTGTTTTGACAACATTCCATTACTTTTGGTATGTTATTTCATTATTATCATTCTCTTTAAGATTATTGAGTTGCTATGATTTGTTCTTTGCTGAACAATACTTTGGAATTAGAATATTTAGTTTCCACTAAATTTTTAATCTATCTTTCCACTGTCCTTCACTGAACGTAATTTTATTGCATTATAATCTGAAAACATCTTTAGTAATTCCACCTATTTTGTTTTCATTTTAAGGTTTTATATTCTGTTATATAGGCTATTTTTGTGAAGGTATCATATACTCATGACTAAAAGATATAGTCCCATATACTCATGAGTAAAAGATATAGTCCCTTTTGTTACTGTCCAGTTTTTTCCAAAGTTCTGTCATTTCTAAGTTTTCTTATATTTTCTTTACTTCCTTAGTTTCTTGTTTATTTGTAGTAGGATTTATCAATTTCTAGCAGGATATAATTGAGGTCTCCCATTAGTACAGTTTTGCTGTTTATTTCTCCTGTAACCTTAAATTCTACTTTCAGAATTTGGAAGCTATACCACTTGGTGCATGTTAAGTATTGATATTTCTTCAATGCCTATGGTATCTTTTAGTAAGACATAGTTTACTTCCTTATCTCTTTTACTTAAGTCTCTTTTTGCCTTTTCTTTGTCTGAGATTAAATTTGCTATGCCTGGTTTTTATTTGTTTTGTTTTGTTTTCTTCTGCTGAGACATCATAAATTCTGCTCTATTCCCTTACTTTTACTCTGTGTCTTTCTGTTTCAAGTATATTTCTTATAAAACAAACAAACAAACAAACAAACAAACAAACAAAACCCAACATATTATATGATTCTAATTTTTGATACATTTTACTAACCTCTTCAGTTTTAGGGGAGATTCCATTCCATTTACATCCATACTTATGATTATTACCTGTGTATTTCTTTCCATTTTATTTTTCATCCTGTTTATTTCACTCTTTCCCCCCTCATCAATGTTAGCTTCTATCTCACATTTTTCCTAATCTCTCCTTTCTTCTTTCAGTTCTCCTTTCCTTCCCACCTCCAGTCCCTTTACTTAATTTTCTCCATTCCTACTTTCCTGTTAGATGAGACAAATTTCTATATTCAACTAATTCTCTATATTCTTCCTTATCCTTATGTTCATTGAGCTAATACAGATGACCCTAAGATTCAAGTAAATGTTGTTCAACCAATTTTCCATCCTCCTCTTTATTGTAATAGGTCTTTTGTGCCTTTTCATATGAAATAATTTGTACTATTCTACTCTCTCCCTTCTAAATCCTGTGCCCTTTTTTCATGTCTTATTTTTTGTTCTCCCCTCAAAATCATTCTAAATGCATACCATCTATCTAAATACATTCATTCTAGAAGAACTATTTTTTTTAGAATTACAAGTATCATCTTCCTGTTTACTGATGTAAACAATTTAGCTATGTTGAATCACCTTTTTTCTTTTTACTTATTAATGCTTCTGTTGGGTCTTGATATTGGTGGCCATTTTTTGGTTAATTTTGGCCTTCTCCTTCTCTAAGCTTAAAATTATTCTATATCATTGAATAACCATCCTCCACTTGAAGTAGTATGCTAAATTTCACCAGGTAGGTTTTTCTTGTTTGGCAGTCCTAGCTACTCAGCCTTCCAGAATTTCATGTTCCATGACCTCAGTGCCTTTAATGTAAGAATTGTCATGTCCTGTGGAATAGTGATTGTCATTGCCTGGTAATTTGAATATTTGCTTTCTGATTATTTGTAATATCTTTTCCTTGACCTTATGGCTCTGAAATTTGGCTATAATGTTCCTTAGAGTTTTTAATTTTGGATCTCTTAATTGAAGTGATTGGTGTATTCTTTCAACATCTATTTTGCCTTCTGGTTCTATGACATAAGTGCAGTTTTTCTTGATGATATTTTTGAAAGAAGTTCTTTTTGATTGAGGCTTTTCAGATAGTCCAGTGTTTCCGATATTGCCTCTCCTATTTTTCAGGGCAGTTTTTCTCATGCTGTATTTTACAATTTCTTCTACTTTTTCATTATTTTGAATTTTTTTGATTGATTCTTGCTGTCTCATACAGTCATTAGCATTCACTGGCCCAATTCTAACTTTTAAGTATTGTTTTCCTCACTTCATTTTTGCACTTTCTTTTTCATTTGGCCTTTGTACTCTTTAAGGAGTTATTTTTTTTAAGTGAAATTTTGTATGTCCTTTTTTATTTGGTCAACTTTACTTTTTAAACATTTTCCCAAGCTGTTGAGTTTTTTGTTTTCATAATTCTATTGCTTCACCATGATTTATTTTCTCCATTTTTTCCTACATCTTTTATATGATTTTTAAGGTTTTTTTTTTTTGTTTTTACATGTGTTATTTTTGGGTTTAAGACTACTTCCAAATTTTCTTTGGGGTTTTGCCAATATGCAACTACTTCTGAGTTTGTGTTTTGGTCTTCTCTATCACCATAGTAAGATTTTTAGTCTTCCCTGTCATTATAACATTTTATAGTCGGATTTTTTTCGTTGCTGTGTTTTGCTTGTTTTCCTTTCCCTCTCCCTTTCCCTCTCCTTCTCCCTCCTTCTCCCTCCCTCCCTTCTTCCCTCCCTTTCCTTTCCTCCATCTCTTTTTCCCCCCACCTCTCTGTTTCTCAATTGATTCTTTTAATTTTTTTTTTTTATTTCACCTCTGTTCCCCAGGTGAAAGCACTCTCTCAGGCTTCTTATGCCAATAACTTCAGGCCCTGATTGTTTACCTGATGTGACACTGATATTTAACTGAGACAACAAGGACCATCATATCTGATGCTATTTGAGGGGGTCATGTTGGGTTTTGGGTGGTGTTTCCGAAAGCTGTAGGAGTCTGGCAACTTACCTGGTGTTAAATTGGGGTACTAGTGGTGCTGAATGTCATGTGCAGAGGCCAAATGGAGTGCTTTTGCATTTTCCCAGGGTGCTTTGAAGTACACATGATCTGGCAGCTAGAGAATGCCTACCTACCAAGAGTTGTGCCATAGTCTTTGGAGGATCCTCCCTGCAAAGCTTCATGCTAAAATACATGGTCATTTGGCCACTAGAGAATGCCTGCTTGTCTGGGGCTTTGCTGAAACACATGGATAATTTATAGTTGAAGGATGACTGCCTGCCCAGGGTTACACCAAAACACATGGTGGTTCCTGGAATTGGAGATTCCCCTGGCTATGCAAAGATACATGGTGGATTTGAAATATTAGTGTTCACTTTCTCCACCATTCTGGATGGTGGTTTGAGATATAGTCTACTTTATTAAGATGTAGTTTGCTGTCAGCTTATTGGGAAACTTCCAGTCCTAGATTGTAACATGCTCTCCTTCCACAAGGGAAATGGATCCTTCCTGCTGATCTTCAAAGTTTCCTGCACTCATAAATTGTTATCACCCAGGTTCCTTGCTAATTCCACTGCTATTTTATGATTGCCCAGAAATGAATATAGGAGAATTAAAGAGATTAATTTGGTTCCCCAAAGTAGAAATCTTTTTTTTTTTTTTAAATAGGCTAAAATTAAAGGTTAATTGTGTGATAGATTTTGCTGGATTAGACAAAATGCCAATCAACCAATATATATTTGGCAAGTGTCTTTACCTGCTAAATGCTTAACATACAAAAACAGGCAAAAGATAGATCTTACCCTCAACAAGCTCAGAATCTAATGAGGGAACAACCTCAAGCAATTGTTACAAACCAGCTATATTCAGCATCACTAAGAAATAATTAACATAGAAAAGTTTCTATATGTGAGAAGAGTTGTGAAAAGCTTCTGATAAAAGATATTATTTTCATTGGGACTAAAAAGAACCCAGAAAAGTCAGTAAATAAAGTTTGGAAGGGAGAGCATTTCAGTCCTGAAGGACAGCCAGATAAATGCCCTAAGCCAGAAAAAAAATGTCTGTTCATGGAACAGCTAATAGACAATTGTCACTGGGTTGAAAATAATATGTGGGGAAAGAGGTATAAGAAGACTATAAAGGTACGGGAGAGGCGGCAAAATTATAAAAGTCTTTGAAAAGCAGAAAAGGGATTTTTTATTTGATCCTGGAGGGGAGAAGGAACTACTAGAGTTCACTGAGTAGAAGTATAGATATGGTTAAGCCTATGTTTAGGAAGATTGTTTTAAAACCTGAATGGAGGATAGATTGGAATGGGAAGTAACTTGAGGCAGACAGACCCACCAGCAGGCTATTATAATAATCAGATATAAGGTGATGAAGGCCTGCACCAGAGTGTTGAAACTATTAGAAGAGAGAAAATAATACATTTGAAAAATGTTACAAAGGTTAAAGGTATGGGAAAGGTTAAAGGTTTGGAAAAGAAAATGAGATGTAATGAGCAGTCAAGGAGAATTTTCAGCCTAAGGGACTAGGAAGAAGGCAGATTTGAAAATTATCTGGATAGAATTGTAATTAAATCAATAGGAGCCTTTGATATAAAGAATTGAATGGTGTAGAGTAAGAAGAGATGGTCTAGAATAGAATACAGTGAATCAAGATATTTGTGACTTTAGAGGACAGAACTAGGTTCAAATTAATACAAGTTTTCAACTCAACTATTAGACTGTTTTATGAAGTCAGACTTTATTACAGGTTTACAATTAGGGAAAATGATTTGTTGGTTAAAAATAAGGAAGGAAAGAAGGAAGGAAAGAAAGAAATAAGGATGGAAAAAAGCAAGAAAGGAAAGAAGAAAGGAGGGGAGGAGAAAAGGAGGGAAAGAAGGAAGGAAGGAAGGGATGGAGAGAAAGAGAGGGAAGGAAGGAAAGGATGAACATTTACTATGTTCCAGGCACTGAGTGCTTGAAAAATGTTATCTTATTTCATCCTCACCACAACTCTCAGAGGTAGTCACTTTTATTATATCCAATTTACAGTTGAAGCAATTGAGGCAGCTACTAAGTGACTTTCCTAGGGTTAATATAGCTGTTAAGTATCTGAATTTGAATTTAAAATTAGATTTGTTTTATTCTACACCCCAAAGTCTATTCACTCACTACCATCCACCAAAGGAGTCATAGATCAAATGTGATGACCTTTATTTTTTTCTAGCTAAGATTTTATTATACTTTATAGTGAGAACATTTTTATTCACATGATTGGAAAGGTTCTTGCTAAAGTAATAATGTTTTTAGGTGGAATTTTGAACACGTTTCAAGACACCTGTGTTTAGTTTGAGCCATGCCACTTTCAGCCACATGGGAGTTTTCAGCTTTTTACACCAGTACAGAGGTCAAAATATTTACATTTAACTGCAAGAATGAAACTTATTTCTTGGCTTTCTACCTTCTAATTAAAGACTCACTTTAAAGCAAAGAGGAAATGATATACTGCAGCAGTGAATAATTAATCACTTCATTAGGATACCATTCATGTATGTGTCACGTAGAAAACTAGTTGTCAAGGACCTTGAGCTCAGTCAAATATCATATGGCTTGTCCAGGAAAATGGAATCCTCACATGGCCCACTGGTATTTGAATGATAACACAAAGAATTAAGGATAATGGATGCTGGATTTTAGAAGTGACTTTTACATTATGTAATGAAAAATGCTCTTAATAACCTTGAGTGTTTCACATTGTTACAACAGAAGATTATATATGAATATATAAAAGAAAAAGTCTGCCAAAAAAGCATTGTTCTGGTTTTTTTTTTTTCCTTTAATTTTAAAGGGGAAAATGTGAAAATGTGTAATTACACTAAAAACACAATGCCTTAATATGTCATGACCAAATATAAAATTGATACACCCAATTTAATATGTTTGCTTATTTGTGTTCTCTGGTATTTACAGGAGTTACTATCATTTCATTTTTTTATTGGCTATTTCTCATACTAGTATTTCTCATACTAACTCTAAGACAATGTTAATTTTTATTTACCCAAATGCTAAAGTAACAACATCAAGAAATCATTTTACTTGTCTAAGGAAAACCAGGAGTCAAGAACAGACTTAAGAATAAGAGAAATAGTTCTTTCCTGGTCTTTTAATATAAAAAATGAAGCTCTTCCTTTCATGATACCTTTATCATTCCCCATATGAGAGAAATGCACTTTTATCTTTTGAATATGTTTGCACTATGTTATTAGCTTTTGTTTTTAACTAACTTAATATATCAGATTGACTTAAGTGGCTACAAAAAAGAATGAAAAAATTAAAGCTATTATACGGGTTTTTTTTTCATATTGCATTGTAATATTTAACCAATAATTATTTTAATACCTTACATCAAACATGGAAAAATACATTATAATCATTAAAGGTTAATGTAAAATGCTTAACTCTTTTTTTTTTTCCCCTTGGGCAATGATTTGATTTATTGTTATGTGTCTTTCTAGTCGTATTCATACACAATAACCTTGATAGTTCTACATAATGAAATTACATTCTGTGAGTTTCTAAAAGGTAAACATTGAATATACTATTTAAAAGCTAATATGAATTATTTCAGCACATTTGTTTCTTTTTTACATTCCTCCCAACTTTAACAGAGAAAATGTTTCTAGCATTTCCCAATAAACAAGTTCCCTCAGCATTGATCCTGACAACAAAGGCCAAAAACTTCATAAAATTGTTCAAGCTTAAGTTGTCTTCACTCTAGATCTGTGATTTCTTTGATGAAGGTAACACTTGGTGGGGAAACACCCTCTGCTTGATGAGCACATTAGCAATTATTTTTCCACTTACACATAGTGGGTTGCATGGGGGTGATGAGAGGTTTAGTGATTTGAACAAGATCACACAGGCATTACTGTTAGAGGCCAGACTTCATATTTGACCAAATTCTGAGGTTGCTCCTCTATCCACTCTACCAAGGTAGCTTTCTTTGTTTTTTCTTCTTTTGAACTATGCAACACTTAGTATTTCTATCCAATTATGTTTTATCAGCGTTTAAAATTCAATCTAGACTTGTTTATCTAAAAATAAAGGGTGTGATTCATCTCTACTCTGTTCTTATTCATTCAATTAAATACTAACTACTCTATGAAAGGAAACCTCCTTAGTCTTGTGGATACAATGAGAAAACATTAATAAATAGAATTTTTACCTTTATATAGTTTGCATTCTTCTGAAAATACTCTTTTAAAAAGATATATGAATTAAGGAAAGGACAAGAATGATAGCAAATAAAGGAAACAGAGAAGATATTACAAGATTTGGCTTCTGAGTTTAACATTGAAAACAGCTCTGAATTTTAAGATATAGAGGTGAAAATGAGATATATTATGAATAATTTGAATCTAACTATGGCATGGAGGGAAGAAATAGAATATGGGACACCATTTATGAATGAAAGGAATAGAAAATAAGTCAATCTATCTGAAGCAAAGGAAACTTCCATGAGAGTAATTTTATCATGATGACAATGATGTCTAAAATTTATATAAGATAATAAAGTTTGCAAACTGTTTGATATACATTGTCTCATTTGTTGTGAGGACTCAGGCCAGAGAAATATGAAATAAATAAATATGAAAGTTAGGCTGGATCCAGTTGGTAAAGGATTATATCAGATAAACTAAGGAATTTATATTTTATCATAGAGTAAATATAAAGCCACCAAAGATTTTTGAGCAGTTGGTTTGTTTTATTTTAAGGTTTTTCTTTCTGTAATTTCCTTTATTTGCAGCCCATTGTAAGGTTATTGTTGTTGTTAATATTTTATAACACACATGAATTGACCACACTATGTTTATTACCCATTTGTCTAATCATTGTTAATACTGATTATAGATTGGTGATATTTTTTATCTATTTTAGCCATCTATCAATATAGTATGTAGATTTTTCTAAGATATAATGATGCAATTTTAATTTCTTTCTAAGATTACCCATATTCACTAAGCTGTTAATTTTAAAATGTTTTCAATATATTTTCCTATTTTCCCAGCAATTCTTGTCAAATAGTGAGCTTTTATTCCAGATGTTGGACTTTGGGTGTTTATCAAATATTAAATTGCTATAGGCCTTGATTATTTTGTTGTGTGTAGCTAATCTATTCCACTGATCCACCACTCTATTTCTTAGCCAGTACCAAATGGTTTTCATGACTTGTTGCTTTACAATATAGTTTAAGGTTTAATACTGCTAAACCACCATCTTTATTCATGTTGCTATTTAGAGATATAAATTTCCCCTCACAACTGCTATGGCTTCATCTTAAAGGTTTTGGTATGTTGTCTCATTATTGTCATTCTCTTGCATGAAATTATGGATTGTTTTTGTTGTTTAACCCATTCATTCATTGGAATTAGGTTATTTAATTTCTAATTGTTTTTTTTTTTTTAATTTATCTTTCCCTGGTCCTTTACTGAACATACATTTTATTGCGTTGTGGTCTGAAAAGAATGCATTTACTATTTCTGCTTTTTTTCATTTGATTGTGAGCTTTTGAAGTCCTGATACATGGCAAATTTTTATGTAGGTGCCATGTATTGCTGAGAAAAAATGTATTCCTTTCCATCCCTATTCAATTTCATTCAAGATCTATAACATCTAGTTTTCTAGAATCCTAATTTTCCCCCCTCTATTTCTTTCTTGTTTATTTTGTGGTGAGATTTGTCTGATTCAGAGAGGGGAAGATTGAGGTCCTCAACTAGAATAGTTGTACTGTCTATTTCTTGCTATAACTGACTTAAAACATTTTTTTCTAGGAATTTACCTATTCTATCACATTTAAATCATTAATACTTCACTATTTACATTACCCTTTACCAAAATATATTTTCTCTCCTTATCTATTTTTATAAGATATATTTTTACTTTTCTTTATCTGAAATCATAATTGCTGTCCTGATTTTTACTTCAGTTGGAGCATAATAAATTCTTTTCCAGCCTCTTACCTTTACTCTGTATGTATTTCTCTGTATAATGTTTTTCTTGTAATTAACATATTGTAGGATTTTGTTTTTTAATTCACTCTGTTATTTGCCTTAGTTTTTGGGAGAGTTCATCCCATTTACATATATAGTTATGATTACCAGCTCTGTATTTGCCTCCATCCTATTTTCTCTCCTGTATAAACTTTTGTTTTCTTTATATCCTGTCCTTATAGGATTTTTTTTAACTAGTCCACCTACTACCTTATCTTTTTCACTCCTCCTCCTTCTTTTAGCAGTTTCTTTACCCACTCCACCCACTACCTTATCACCTGCCACCCTCCACGCTCATCTTAATAGTATTTTATTAACCCATTCCACTTACTCCCTTGTATTCTATCAAACCTTCTTCCCTTCTCTTACCCTTTTCCTTGGTATTTTTGCCCTTCCTTATATCCTGTATCTCCCTTTTCTTTTCCTCTTTCTCCTCCTACTTCTTTACAAGATTAGATAAATTTCTATACCCAACTGAATAATTAATCATTCCCTCTGAGAGCCAAAACTGATGAAATCAAGCTTCAGCCAATGCTGATCCCCCTCCCTTCTTTCTCTTGATTGTAATAGGCCTTTTGAACCTCTTCACTTGAACTAATTTTTGCATTATATAGTTGTTTTCCTCTTTTCCAGTATAGACCTTTTCCCATCCCTTAATATATTTTTCTTTGATGTAATCATATCAGAGTCCATTTACAATAGCACCCTCAGTCTATATGATATTCCCTCTGTCTTCGCCAGTGACAGATAAAGTTCTCAAGAGTTACATATATCATTTACCCATCTAGGGATGTTGAACACTTTATCCTCTAAATAATAAATACTCTTCCATTGTTTACCTTTCTATGCTTCTCTTGAGTTCTGTGTTAGTAGATTAAATTTTCTATTTAATTATGTCTTTTTTCAATAGAAATGATTCAAAGTCTCTTCATTGAAGTTACATACCCTCCCATGAAAGATGATCCTAAATCTCACTGGGTTGTTAATTCTTGGTTTTAATTCTAGGTCTTTGCTTTCCTGGAATATGGTATTTCAGGCCCTCAGATCCCTTATTGCAGAGGCTTCCAGATCTAGGCAGCTGCTGTTCTTTGATATTTTCATTGTTTTGTATGGGCTCTTGCAATATTTTTTTGAGACCAGAGTTTTGGAATTTTGCAACAACATTCCTTAGGGTTTTTTCTTGTGGGATCTCTTTTCAAAGATAATTGATGGATTCTATCAATCAGTATTTCCCACTCTTTTTGTAGAATATTAGAGCAATATTCCTTAATGATTTTTTGAAGAATACTGTCCAGGATCCTTTTTTTGGTCATGGTCTTTAGCCAGGCCAATAATTTTTAAATTGTCTTTTCCGGAACTATTGTCTAGGTTAGCTGTTTTACCAATGAGATATTTTACATTTTCTTTTGTTTGATTGATTCTTGCTATCTCATAAAGTCATTGATTTCAATTTTCCTTGTTGTAATTTTTACTGCATTATTTTCTTCAATTAGCTTTTGTATCTCTTTTGCCATTTGGTTAATTCTATTGTTTATTGTTTTGTTCATTTTTTTTTCCTTCCTTTTCCAAGCTGTTGACTCTCTCATGCATACCTCTCATTTCCTTTCTGATTTTTTTCTTCTACCTTTCTTCTTTGCCCTTCAAAATTGTTTATGAGCATTTCTATGAAGCCTCTTTGGGCCTGAGAACAATTTATATCATTCTTTGAGATTTCTTCTGTGCACCCTGTACCTCGTCTGAAGTTGTGTTTTTGTCTGTCCTGTCACCATAATAGCTTTTATGGTTAAGGTTTTTTTTTTTTTTTTTTCTGTTCCTTGCTCATTTTCTTTCCTTTTCTTTTGTTATTTCCTCTTTTTTACTTTTAGGTTGTAGCTCTGTTCCTGGGGTGAAGGTGGAGATGTCCCAAGCTTCCTATGTAGCCCTGTGCCTTGACTTTGGGCACAAGATACCTTGAGTTTCCAGAGGATAGCTTTGCCTGCTCTTTTCAGGAAAGAGCCTGGGTTCCCAGAATTTGCTTTCTAAACTAGGACTAAAAGCTGCTACATGGACATGTTCCTCTGTTGAGCTAGGACTGAGATGATTTGCTTGATCAAGATCCTGTCACCAGCTTTCCCAGGGTCTGAGCAGGGATGGGACCCTTTTCACCCCAGTGAGAATGACCTTTCTTAAAGTTTTTTCCAGTCTATCTTGAGCTGGAGAGTGCTTTCATTTTATCAAGTTCTACTCAGAAGCTTCATTTTATGTGGTTTTTGAGGGAAACTGATAGAGTTAGAGCAGCTTTTTGACTTTAGTCTGCCATCTTGCCTTGACCATATCTAGTGTTGACCAAAATGATGTCAGCAATGAGTGCCAATTCAGATGAATTAAATTGTGATGACCGAGTATTTTAAAATCAGCCAGAGTCAGGAATTCAGGTTAAGGGAAAATCCTCAATCTTTATTCTTTGCGGAGGTGAAGGGGGGAATGACGCTATGAAGTAAGAGTAGTTGCAACATGAATCCGGCCAGCAGTGACCTTGCCTCTCTCACTCCACCCACCAAAATCATCTCTATGTCATTTCCTATATAACACATCAAAACTTGCACAGAGAGTGGGCAGGACCACTCTTTCTCCAAGCATATATTAATAGAGTATCATCCAATTGCTATTTAGTCTCACATGCTTGGGACCTCAGTGCATCAACTTGAGCTTCAGCCCATCGTATTAAATACCTTTCATATGGTCATACATATAGATAGGATCTGGGTCAAGGGAAAATGATTTCCTGGTTTTCCTCATCTGATAATTATCATAAGTATAGTTTATCTTTCTATATAGACAATTCTATAAAATGAGCATCACAAAATTAGAATGGCTCTATGGGAATTTTATTTTTTCTAATAGATTTAGACTCTTTGAAGAGCTTAGAATACCTTGACCTAAGAGGAAAACGTAGTATGTAGTTCAGCCATTATTAATATTTTTATTCTGAATGTTGTGCTTCTCTATCTTTTTCATATCACCATTTCTTACTCTGAAGCTAATTTTAAGGAAAGAAGTGCCTTGGTTCTGGGTCCTTACAAGTTCTTTCAGTAGTAATCCAGAAATTCTGCAAAAAATTTGACATTTTTTTATAGAAGAAAAATTACTTTGTGATATTTCCCATTTTTTAAAAATAAAAAAGCAGAAACAGATCACAAGCTCATGTTGATATTGCTTGTGTGCTTTTTTTTTCCTTTATGAATGATACTCAGGCTTAGATTTATCATTATGGTAAATGAGATATTTAGGAATTTGAGGTCTACCCTGTCACTGGCAATGACTAATTACTAAGAAAATAACTCTAATTACAATATTAAATCATTAATCAAGCTGAAGTTTACCTTGGAGGACTAATCTAAATTGAATGTGATAGACCTATGTATTACATTTTCAAGTCTTAGGAATGTAAGTTTCTTCCTGTCTTCCTTCCTTCCTTCCTTCCTTCCTTCCTTCCTTACTACTTTTTCTTTGTTTCTTTCTTGCTTCTTTGTCATCTTCTTCAGAACAGAAGTAAGTGCAAGGAATAATGCGTAAAAAATTACCCTGGCATGGGTTTTATAAATAAAAAGTTATTTAAAAAAAAAATAAAATAAAATAAATAAATAAATACATCATACAATGAAGACAAAAGATACCCAGAGAAAACAGATGATAGTCTCACTCCAAAGGGTTGCATGCACTTTTAAATTCTGTGTTCAAAATCTTAAAATTTAATTTAGAATTAAATCTTCAGCAGTCAAAAATATATCTTATCATATAAAAATAATTATTACTCTTGTCTAAACTTTCTATTATCTAAACAAAGTCATTTATGAATTTTCCCCTCTTCTAATTATTTATTTCCTCAAAACAGTATTTTGATTGCATTTTTTTTTTTGCTTCATCCTGCTCTAAAACCTGACTAAATTGTTTTGAAAAAATATTATAATGAGAAACATGTTTAGAAAACTAGAAAGTCTATGTGTTTCTTTTCATTACACACATGTCAGCCTACAGGCTAAATCTGACACTCCTAGAAAAGCTCGTTTTAGTTAGTTACATGAAAATAATTTAATATACTTAATTCAATGCAGTTAGAAATATATTTTGTATGTTACTTTGTTAAAAGACCTATCATTTCCTTTTCTAGTTGATGTAGCTTTCTTATCAAAATTGTTTGCCCTGCTGATAGGTAAAATGGTTATTTCATATAAGGTGAACAAATGGAATATAAAATGAGATGAATATGCATCAAAATGTTATTCTAAAAGGATTGTTTGCATGGCACAATGCTGTGAAGGGCTTTGCAGGATTTTGCTAGCTGTGTAATTATGACCAAGCGATTTAATCTCACTGGGTTTTAGTGCCTTCATCTGTTAAATGAGAATAATAATAGCAACTACTGATTATAAAATTGTTGTAATAATGAAACCATGTATGGAAAATGTTTGGTAAAACTTAAAGCGATATGTAAATATCAACAATTATTATAGTTACATCTTTTAGTAACCAATTAGTTATTTTATAATATGGTACTATCTCATTTTATTCTCATTAAAAAAAAAAAAACTCATACATTTGTATAGAAATCAAGACCATATCAATGAATGCTTGTTGGATAAATAAATAAACTATCCTATACAGGATATATCCTATATCCTATTTATATATCTTCTTTCTTCAACTCTTTAAATTTTGGGCATCTCACTGAACCTTGTTAAGTTCAGTTTCCTTATAAAAAATGATTTGGAAGATTAAGTGGCAAATCATTCCAGAATCTTCACCAAGAAAAAACTCCAAATGGAAACATGAGAATTGTATGCCACTGAAACAGATGAACAAGAAAAACAACAGCATTCTTCATTCCTTATGATCCTTGGCTATTAAGCAAGCATTTCCTTACTATCTTATTTAATATAAATGGAAATAAATTTTAGATTTTACTATTCATATGCACATAAAAATAAATTGGCTTAATTGATTTTTTTTCCCAAAAAAAATGTTCATTTCGCTATTGAAACACTTAGATAGATCTGGCACCTCTACAATATGGAAGCACCTTTAAAAATATTTATTTAAATCTAAATACAAAATTGTTTTAAAATTGGAAAAAAAGTAGAATGAAAACAAACCAAATAAATTTTCAAAGGTCCAGAACATCAGGGAGGATTGAACATAGGTAACAATAAATTTCCATTTCAAGAAAGCATATATATTAATAGAAGACATTATATCCTTAACTATATAGTTCCTTTGCTTTCTAACATTTTTTTTGTTCTTTGTTATGCACTTTTTACTTTGTTTTTTGTTTCTCTTTTAATTTTCCCTTCTTCCCCCAAGATGGCTACAGTTAAGCATGTATATATTTATGTGTATATACATTATATACAAATATACATCCCTACATGTATATGTACATATGTACACAAATATATTTGTACAAACATAGATTTATATGTGCATACAAATACATATATAAATACATATGCATTCACACATGCAGAGACATGCATCTAAAATTACATTAATATGGCTGATACATAGTGTAGATTTTTCTCTTCACAGAATCTTAAAGTTTGGCTTTGTTTGAGATCAATGATTACTAGCCCAATTCTTTCTAGTAAATTCTACTCCTGATTCTTATTTTTGTGTGTGTTTATATTTCTTGTTTCCCATTCCTTCTATTTTTTCTACTTTAGTACCTTTTTAACTTGTCTTGCCATTACTTATTCCCCCATCCATCTATCCTTCCCTAATGCTCTCCCCACTTATCTTTCCTTCCCTCTTTATTCCATTCCTATTAATCTACACATTTTATTCCACTTCCATTAATCTAAACACTCTTCTATACCCTACCTTATGCTATTCTCTTCCCACATATTTCTTTATAGATTTTGGAAGGTGATGTACCCTTCTTAGTATACATACACACATATACATACATATGTATGCATATGTCAACATTTACATACACATATCTGTATATATTGTTCTCTGTTTAACCCATTCCCAATTTGAGTTGATTTTCATCAATACCCTCTTCCCTTCTCTAATGCCTCTCTGTCAGTTTTTCCTCTGAACCCCATTCATATAACTTCACTATTTTAAGTTTTTTAAAGATGCTTTTGCTTTTGAGAGTTAGATCACATCCAACTCTTTCCCAATATTTCTTTTGAACTAACCAATTGCTGATTCCAATCTTAGACATAGGCTTTACACTTCCACATATAAAACACAATTTGTCCTTTCTTGATCCTTTGAAATTAATTTTTAATGCTAGCTCTTACATGTTAAATTTTCTACTGAGTTCAAGTTTGGTTGAGACAAAATCCTGAAAATCTCTGACATCATTAGATGATCTCTTTTTTCATTTAATACATCGTTTAATTTTTGATGGCTATAATATTTTTGGTTGCAAGTCTAATTCTTTTGATTATCTATATATAATATTCCAGGACCTGTAATCCTTTATCGTAGCTACTGATACATCCTGTACAATTTCAATTGTAGTTCCAGCATATTTGAATTGTGGTATTTTCATTGTTGTTCTTGTTGTTCTTATAAAATGTTCTCTTTGATATGGAGGTTTCAAAATTTAGCAACAATGTTCTCCTTGTTCTCTTTCAATTGGTGATTTGTAGATTTTTTTTCTATTTATATTTCCCCCTCTTCTACCTCTTCAAAACCATTTTCTTTGATCATTTCTTATATAATTGTTTCAAAATTTTGGGTTTTGGATTTGGTCACATCTTTCAAATACTATGTTTTCTGTTCTTGATCAGTTCTATAGATTTTTCTTAGAAGATATTTCACATTCTGTTCTATTTTTTTTCATTCTTTCTATTTTTTCCCTTGGTCTCTTAAAACTTCACTGACTTCCTCTTTCCCAATTCTAATTATTTTCTGCTTTGTGGGGCTGCATGTCCTTTTCTAGTTGTTTGACTTTATTTTCATTATCTTGAGTTTTTTTTGGATTTTTCTTTTTAAATTTTTTTTCTTTTAAACTTCTCTTATTTGAGTCGTTTTTGAGTTCTTCTATAGATTCTTTCTGGACAGGTAGCCATTTAACATCATTCTTCTACAAATGCCAGCAGACAGCAGCTTCCCTGCCCTACTGCTTTTGCACTTACTAGGTAAAGTGATTCCTTTTTACTTAGGGCCACATCTCAGCTGCACATCTGAGCCTTGCATTTTTTTATTGTTGTTGTTGTTGAGCCAATTGGGGTTAAGTGACTTGCCCAGAGTCACACAGCTAAAAAGTATTAAGTGTCTGAGACCAGATTTGAGCTGAGATCCTCCTGAATTCAGGGCTCTTGCTGAGCCTTGTATTGTGATAAGTAAGGTTCCCACGGTCTTTCTGACCCACCTGAAAGTTCCCATGGTTTCATTTGATGATACTTTCCCATCCAGCTAGCCCCAGAGTTCTCTGCTTGCTGTTTCTGTGGAGCTAGCTGTTCACACTTTACACAGATTAAACCTCCTTAATGAGGTCTTTATTTGGATCTTTTTCAATTCCCCCAGGAGGATTCATGTTCTGCCCCTACATTTGTTTTTTACTTGTCTATGATACCCCGATATGCATTTTTTTTGTTTGTTTGTTTAAGGGAGAAATCTGGAGAGCTTAGAATTTTGTCATTTGTCATCCCAGAATCCTCCCTATAGAAAAGCTCCTTTTAATGATGGCATGTCTAGCCATCTTTCAAATCTTTCAACCATACACTCCCCCCAAATTTGTCACAAAATGTTCACCTTTACAAAACTTAATACTTCTATTAAGAGGATTAAGGTCTGTAACAGTCTCAAAATGATATGATTTTAGTATTCTCCCTGCTCCTTTCTCAACAAATCACTATCACTGCTCTTAAGTGTTTTATATACTAATTTACTGTGTCATTAATGAATTTTTTTATATTCCATTTGAATACTCAGATGCAATAAGATAAGAGGAAAGGGAAAGTATTGTGTTTTCAAGTCATTCTAAAAATAAGTGGGTTGACATCATTATTAAAAAGTAATCTAAATCATATAGTGGTGATTATTGTAAAAAGTTAAAAAAAAAAAAAGAAGAAAGAAAGAAAAAGACTGTTACTTTTTAAATAATTCATTAAATCCTGAAATAAGTAATTGATATAAGTAAGCTTCTCATCCATCCAGAGCAGATAAAAAAATTAAATATGATTTGTGAAAATATGTAAAATGTGCAAGATACTATGAAATATTAATATGTTGTTATAATTATTATCATGTTTTTTGACTATATTCCAATAGGTATGTCCTTTCCTCTCTAGATGTCATTTTTTACTTCTTCATGAAAATGAACTCCCTCCCTCATTTGCTCTGTTTCCAAAAAAATTCTTGAAAAAATTAACACCATGATTTTTAAAAATTCACTTTTGTTACTGTAATGGATTTTGGAATTGCATCAAATTCATTTCAGAAAATGAGTTCCCTGAGTGGCTCTACAGGATCAATGATGGTCAATGTCTTGACATAAAATTAAGAATAAAGTCCCACTAAATTCAATATTGATAAGAATTTAATCACCAAAAATGAGAAAATGGCAAAGCTATGAAATTAGTTTATCCATCCAATTTTCATTCCTGTGCAGAGGGAGGAAAGAAGCTTTGAAATGCAGGTAACTAGCAAATTACTAGTTGAATCGCCTCCATCTTGGCCTCTTTCCCACTCATATATGATTTTTACATTGATTGTAAATCAATATGTAAGCTTCTCTAAGTATTGTTCACTTCTGGATCCAGGATCTGGGAAATATTGATAATGTTTATTCCATTGAGAATAGTTACTTAGAATGTTTCTTATCAATCAAATCTTAGTGTCAAGACCAACAGTATTAACAGTGCCAATGGCATATTTGAGCTGTGCCCTCTTACTGTTTAACAGTCTAACTTGAAATAAAATGAGCCTAATTCTCTGGCCCTTGAGGCAGACCAGAGGCTTGAAATTGCCCATAACATAATGTTTTCCAAAGGTTTATGCCATAGTCATAAGTGCCTCCCAAGCAACTGCTGCATTGCAGAAAGACTCAGATAAGAAGGGCAGTTCCTTTTCATTTAAATCAGTCTAAGAAAATAATTGGTGAATGCCTACTATGTGAATAAAACATATATTTATTATAGCATATATACAGAAGAATAAAATGTAATTGTGACCCAAAGTAATTTATAGTCTTAAAAAGAAGAAAAGCATTGCAAATATGACAAATTAAACAATGATAACAAGGTAGCATTAAGAAATGAACACAGCCAACCCAGAGATTAAAGAATGCACAGCTATGACTGAAGGATATATATATATATATATATATATATACACACACACACACATATATATATGATGAGTTAGTCGTAAATAAACTTGGAAAGATAAGTAAAGAACAATCTCCTCAAGATCTTGATATAATTCATAAAGAAAAAAGAATATTCTTGGAATATGTTGCTTTTGAGACCAAATTTCATTTTCTAAGCAGGATTAATAATAATAATAATTTTGGTATATTTTGCTTCTGAGAAAATGTTGTACTTCAAAATGAATGGATATAAAATAATAATAACAATGATAATAATTAATTTTTAGATAGTGCCATCACAATAATAAGCACATTGTAATTTTTATTGAATTTGATCCTCACAATAACCCTGAGAGGTAGATACTCTTATCAATCCCATTTTTACAAATGAGAAACCTAAGGGAGATAGCGATTAACTGATTCAGCTCGTGTTCTGAATCTGGTGTCTAAGGCTTGATTTAAATTTAGATCTTCCTGACTCTAGGCCTTATCCTCCATTTACTGTGCAACATAACTTCTAACAAATTTTCATGCTCAGGTGAAATTATGTCATCCATGATAATTCTGTACTTGCAGTCCTTGGATTATTCACTTGTTCCCTTTCCAAAAGAAGACTGAGGCCTTAATATTCAACATGCATGATTAGCATGGGAAGTGAGGTAGTAAGGTCAGGTTGCTAATGTTGCCTCTTTTGAAATTCTTCAAATATCTGAGTTATGGTAGCTGAAATCCACAAGATGATTTCAAATTTTTGTTTCCCTACAGTCATAAAATTCATTTAGGCAATAGGCCTTCTCATTCTTACTCAATTCTAGAGATAATCATGAAATACTCAAAGCTGCTAAGCATCACAAGTTCATAGAATTGGAAGGAATTTCAAAGACCATCCAGTACAACTTGTAATTGTACAAAAAATGAAACCATCTATGATATCCTAAAAAATCTTGTTTTGTCAGTCCTAGATGTGTGGAATTAAATATGTATCTCATCAAAATCTGAGTAGGTATGTGTTTAAGGGAGCATTTTGAGTTTAAAGAATTTCATATTCATCATCAATCATTCTTATGAAGGATTAATTTTCTACCTTGAAAGTAAAATATAAAGAATATAGTTTGAATAAAAATATTCTGTGCTCTTGAATGTATGTAGAGATCAAGCAGCAGACACAATGAGAAGCCTCACTATCCACACCTAAGTAAGAGAAAGACATTTGCTAAACTTTTGAAGTTATTGAAACTATACTGCATTCATTACCTTAAATCATAGTTCAGAGATATAACTTTTGTACTTAGGAACATCATTATGGAGAAGGTATTGGAGGGCATGTTGTAAAATTGCACCATTTCTAACAGTGCTACAATTCTGGGAATTTCTGATATGGTGTGTTAAAAAATTACAATGAATCAATACAATGGTATCTCTTGAGTCAAATTTCATTTTTATGTGGCCTCAAGGTATGGTCCAAGCCAATGAGATTTCATCACTACATGATACAGAAATGAAAGGAAAGACGTCTAACATCAATGATGATTACAACATTTAAAAAAGAGACCCCTTTTTATTGAGCTAGCAGAATAGAGAAAAATGTGAATTTTGTAACATTGACAGATAACTTCAAATTGTCAATCATTGCTCAGACTACTAAGAGTTACATGGATTCTGCCTTTGCGTTCAAATTAGAATTATATTTCTACTGTGAGAAGTGCTACCTGAAGAGAGGATAACTGCAAAATCCTTTGAAATGAAGTTTAATAACTGGAATATCATTTAACATCACTCAGTGGAAAATATGGAAAAAAAACAACAAAAGTAATTATCCTTCATCTGATCTGGTAATTAGGACCAAATTGATCATTAAAAACAAATAACTCCCACAGAAATGTTTTCTGTGTTAAGGCAGAAAAAAACCTACTTATGTCTATTTATATAATATTATTATATTATATAATAATAATAATAATAATATTGAATGAACAGATGACTTTGTAATGATATTTGACTGTGAACCATTAACTTCAATAAAGAGGACTTAGCAGATATGAGAAATGACTATGGAGACTATAAAATATCAAGAAATATTTTAGTTAAAACAGCTATTCAAAGCCTATATGCTAAAATGTATTCTTTGCATCCAGAACAATTCTCTTCTGTATTAGGCAAAATTGAAGACTGTTCCTATGATTTTTCTGATTTCAAATTATAATTATCTTTTGCAATTTTATTGGAAGTAATTATTCTTTTTGGCAAGTTAAAGAGTTATGAAACATAAAATGAGCACCAGCTCTGGGAAAAAAAAAAACAAAAAACAAAAACTCTGAGCATGTACAATTGCTGTAACAGTTACACTAATGGTACATATATTTAAAAAATATTATCATGCAAGAAGAAATAAAGAGCATACAAATTTAAGGGGAAAGCATAGAAAGATTACAATTTATGCATTGATACAAGGTGAAGTAAAAAAAAAAATAACAACCAAACAAGAAATGTAATCACTGCAATAGTTTAAATGATAAAAAAAAAACAAAAATCTAATTGCTACCTAATTAAAATGACCAAATGACCCCAAAGAAAAAAAGAAAACATTAATTTTCTTTATAGAGGAGGGAAGCTTAAATAGAAACTTGCATACACTTAGAAACTCCAGTGCTATATTGAGTAGTTTTGTTGTACTACATTTTTTTCCCTCCCATATACTCCCTTTTTATTCTGTTGAAAGGGATGACTAACTAGAAAAAAGAGGGAAGGGAAAGGATGCTATTGAAAATAAAGGTGATGTAAAAACTAGTATAATTAACTTTGAATTGTTTTAAAAGAACAGATAGAAAATACATACTCATTTGATGAATCCCATATCTCTGTAAAAGTAAGGCATAATTTGGAAAGCAAATGAAATTAAGAATCAAAAAACTAGATTTGAACTCTGATCTTTCTACTTTCTAGCTATGTAGCCATACATAATTCACTTTAAATTCCCACAACATTAGTTTTTTCACTTAAAAAAAATAAGGTGTCTGATCACTAGGCATGTACTAAAGGGAGAACAAAGAGATTTGGAGAGGCTCCAAATATACGATGAACTCTGTGTGTGTTTTTGTGAGCATGTGGTACATGTATGTTTTCAAAGAAATGGAAGTGAAGTGGGTTCTTTTAGATTACAAAAGATATGAATGTTATGGAATATTTCAAGATTCTAAGATACAGTCAAAATGAAGAATGAAGAAAAAAGTGAAAGACATAATCAGATGAAGCATGAAATATACAGAACTATGGGAACAATTTACAAAATAACTTTTCATGAAATGAAAACTACACTGAAAGATATCAGAATCCTAACCAATGATATTATCAATTTTAGTTTCAGAGGATTAATGAGAAAGTATGTCATTGGCTTCTTGGTAAAATATTAAGGGACTATAAGTACAGAATGAGGCATATATTATCTAATGTGGTCAATGTTTGGATTTTTTTTTTAAGATTGATCATAGTTCCTTGTAATAAGAAGGTATTGGGTAGGGGAATATTTGTGACAATGATATTTCAAAATAATCTTCTTAAAATAAATTTAAACAATTTTGAATTAAACTGTTTTTTAAAAATCCCTTCTTTCTCTAAATCCTATGAACATTGAAGTCACATTTTTCTAAATCAAAATTCCATGCACTATATTACTTTATATTATTAATACTCAGAATACAGTTTGTAAATCTTGAAGAGTCACATAAAGGATAGTATAAAATAAAGTTATTATGTGAAAATTATTTAGAGAGGGAAGACACAGGAGGGGAGCAATATATTAAGGGGAAACAGCACATATATTAATTTTCATCTGCAAGTCAAAGGGAAAGGTCCAGTGATCCTTAGTGTCCAGCAGCAAAGCAAAGGGTGATATATCTTCTTTAGTGCCATTTCTAGTTATAAAATCATAACAATTTCTAATGTTTAATATGATAGTGTCAAAACCTTTGATAGTGGTCATTTTCTTTCCTAAGGCAATTGAGGAAGTGAAATTGAAGAAGTTGAAAAGTTTTGTCTCTAAAATGTTTGTTTCCCTAGAAAATTTGCTATGTGCAATGGGCTACAAACAGAGTTAGTGGAAGCAGGTGAGATTTTTATTCAATCGATTGCAGAATCCTCAACTTTACCTAGGACTGAGGAGAAATGTGTGCTGGAAATAGTTTAACTAATTCTTCTTCCTTCTTTTTGTCTGTTAATTAGAATATATCATGCTCCTTCCAGAGTCATTGTTTTGCCTTATTGGTAGCAGTCATTAGTATTTGAGAGGTGGTGATGTGAGGATAGCAATCCCTCCTCCAAAGTGATTGCCTTCCCAATTAATTATGTTTTAGGGACTATGCTAGAAGCAGGACTGGTTGTCTGAAGGTATTGCTATTCTTGGTCTTTACCTTCCATTTGTGATAGTGGATAAATCGTTGATCTTGGTTGTGGTAAGGATGGCAGGCCTCTTTTCTTTCTATATTTTTTTCTTTTTTTTAAATAACTTTTTATTAACAGAACTCATGCCAGGGTAATTTTTTACAGCATTATCCCTTGCACTCACTACTGTTCCAATTTTTCCCCTCCTTCCCTCCACTCCCTCCCCCAGATGGCAAGCAGTCCTTTACATGTTAAATAGGTTACAGTATATCCTAGATACAATATATGTGTGCAGAACCAAATAGTTCTCTTGTTGAACAGGGAGAATTGGATTCAGAATGTATAAATAACCCGGGAAGAAAAACAAAAATGCAAGCAGTTTGTATTCATTTCCCAGTGTCCTTTCTTTGGGTGTAGCTGTTTCTGTCCATCTTTGATCAATTGAAACTGAATTAGTTCTCTTTATCAAAGAGATTCATTTCCATCAGAATACATCCTCAAACAGTATCATTGTTGAGGTATATAACGATCTCCTGGTTCTGCTCATTTCACTTAGCATCAGTTCATGTAAGTCTCGCCAGTCCTCTCTGTATTCATCCTGCTGGTCATTCCTTACAGAACAATAATATTCCATAACATTCATATACCAAAATTTACTCAACCATTCTCCAACTGATGGGCATCCATTCATTTTCCAGCTTCTAGCCACTACAAACAGGGCTGCCACAAACATTTTAGCACATACAGGTCCCTTTCCCTTCTTTATTATCTCTTTGGGGTATAAGCCCAGTAGAAACACTGCTGGATCAAAGGGTATGCACAATTTGATAACTTGTTGAGCATAGTTCCAAATTGCTCTCCAGAATGGCTGGATGTGTTCACAATTCCACCAACAATGTATCAGTGTCCCTGTTTTCCCACATTCCCTCCAACATTCCTCATTATCTTTCCCTGTCATTCTAGCCAATCTGACAGGTGTGTAGTAGTATCTCAGAGTTGTCTTAATTTGCATTTCTCTGATTAACGATGATTTTGAGCATATTTTCATATGTCTATAAATAGTTTTAATTTCTTCATCTGAGAATTGTCTGTTCATATCCTTTGACCGTTTATCAATTGGAGGATGGCTTGATTTCTTATAAATTAGAGTCAGTTCTCTATATATTTTGGAAATGAGGCCTTTATCAGAACCTTTGACTGTAAAAATGTTTTCCCAGTTTATTGTTTCCCTTCTAATCTTGTCTGCATTAGTTTTGTTTGTACAAAAACTTTTCAATTTGATATAATCAAAATTTTGTATTTTGTGGTCAATAGTGATCTCTAGTTCTTCTTTGTTCATAATTTCCTCCCTCTTCCACAGGTCTGAGAGGTAAATTATTCTATGCTCTTCCAATTTATTTATAATCTCATTCTTTATGTTTAGGTCATGAACCCATTTTGACCTTATGTTGGTGTACGGTGTTAAGTGTGGGTCAATACCTAGTTTCTGCCTTACTAATTTCCAATTTTCCCAGCAATTTTTGTCAAATAATGTATTCTTATCCCAAAAACTGGGATCTTTGGGTTTTTCAAACACTCTATTATTAAAGTTATTGGCTGTTTTGTCCTTTGAACCTAACCTATTCCATTGATCAACTAATCTATTTCTTAATCAATACCAGATGGTTTTAGTAACTGCTGTTTTATAATATAATTTTAGATCTGGTACAGCGAGGCCACCTTTATTTGATTTTTTTTCATTAATTCCCTTGAAATTCTGGACCTTTTGTTTTTCCATATGAACTTTGTTGTTATTTTTTCTAGGTCATCAAAGTACAATAGTTTAGGTAGTATTGTCATCTTTATTATATTTGCTCGCCCAATCCAAGAGCATTTAATATTTTTCTAGTTGCTTAGATCAGACTTAATTTGTGTGGAAAGTGTTTTGTAGTTTTGCTCATAAAGTTTCTGATTTTCCCTTGGCAGATAGATCCCTAAATATTTTATACAATCAGTAGTTACTTTAAATGAAACTTCTCTTTGTAACTCTAACTGTTGGGTTTTGTTAGTGTTATATAAGAATGCTGATGACTAATGTGGGTTTATTTTGTATCCTGCTACTTTGCTAAAGGTGTGGATTGTTTCTAATAAGTTTTTAGTAGAGTCTCTGGGGTTCTCTAAGTATACCATCATATCATTAGCAAAGAGTGATAATTTGGTTTCCTCATTGTCTATTCTTATTCTTTTAATCTCTTTCTCAACTCTTATTGCCAAAGCTAGCATTTCTAATACAATATTAAATAGTAATGGTGATAGTGAGCAACCTTGTTTCACTCCTGATCTTATTGGGAATGATTGCAGTTTGTCCCTGTTACATATGATGCTTACTGCTGGTTTTAAATAGATGCTACTGATTATTTTAAGGAAAAGTCCATTTATTCCTATACTCTCGAGTGTTTTTAATAGGAATGGATGTTGGGTTTTATCAAATGCTTTTTGGCAGGCCTCTTTTCTACAAAAGTTATAGAAGTTGTTGCTAGATCATGGTTTAAATGGAAAGATGTAAAGCTAAAAATAGAGTATTAGTTGACCACTGAGTATAAATCCATATTCGTAGAGTTCCAACTTAAACAATTACACTTCTTTATTTTTATTAAACATCAAATAATATACTACAAACAGTTTCCACCAAACTGATTCTATAGGCATTGAGTTGTCAGAACTGTTCAGAATGGAAATATTTTCCAAAAATTATGATCTTTAAAGCTGGGATATACTTAAATTGTATTTAATTCCATAAATGCATGAAGAATTGTGAAGACTGTTACTTTTCTCACACAGACAAGGATTGTGTAGTTAGGTTTATCACAAAAAATAATTATTGTTAAAAATGGGTTGAAAGATGAAGAGAGGCACAGTAAAGGTAAGGACTCACCTGAGCTCTCCTCCTCTCTCATCAAATTCATTTAAGTAATTTTAGATGATCAGAACCCACAAAAATAATGGAATAATTTCCTTGCTAAGGACATTTTCCTAGGATTGCACCAATGTGGTACCCATAACACAAGAAAATCAGAATCAAGGCTTGGGGGCTACTGAATTGCCAAAAGCAACTATAGAAATGGAATCAGGTGATGGCAGTGACAGTTTCTGAAGGTCTCAGCTCATAGACAATGAGGGGATCTAAATAGTAAGAAGGGGGTCTCTTTTCTAGCACTAAAATAACTCTGTTGCTTTAACAAGTAGAGTGGGAACCCTCTTCACAAATCCAGGGCAGAAAAGCTTGCTTTTCATCACTCAAATACACTTCTCCTTGAAACATAACATCTTGGGAGAATTAAAAATTTACAGATCTCCTAAAGAATCTTTGAAAACAGCTGCATAAAACCCTTGAAGGTTGGGATATTAACCCTTCCACCTGGAGTTAGAACCCTAATTTAACAAAGAGTTAAAAGCTGACTGATAAACTGGGGAAATGAGAAAAAGATAGAAGAAAATTCTAACCATAGGAAGTTACTATGATGACAAGAAAGATCATATTCTCAGAAGAAGAAAACAAAGTCCTATACCAAAGTTTCCAAGAAGTATAGGATTTTGGTCTCAGACTGTGGAAGAGCTCAAAAGGGATTTTAAAAATCAAGTAAGAGAGGTAGAGCAAAAATGGGAAGAAAGAGAGTGATGCAAAAGGAAATATAAAAAAATTAATGAGCAGAGGAATGCTTTTAAGAAACAAAATTGGCCAAATGAGAAAGAAGACACAAAAGCTCACTGAAGAAAACAACTTCTTAAAAATGAGAATTAACCAAATGGAGGCTAATGACTTTTTCAAAATTCAAAAAACAAACCAAAAAAAAATAACAAAAGGAAAAATGTGAAATATCTAATTAGAAAATAGATCCAGTAGAGATAATTGAAATTTATTGGACTACCTGAAAGTTATAATAAAAAAAAGAGTTTAGATATCATCTTTCAAGAAATTATCAAGGAAAACTGTCCTGATATTCTAGAAACAGAGGGTAGATATTGGAAGATTCCACTAATAATCTCTTGAAAGAGCTCACAAGATAAAAACTACCAGAAATGTTATAGCCAAAGTCAGAACTGCCAGATCAAGGAGAAAATATTTCAAGCATACAGAAAGAAACAACTCAAATATAGTGGATCCATAGTCAAGAAAACACAAGATTAAGCAACTTCTACATTAAAAGACAAGAAGGCCAGGAATATGATGTACCAGAGAATAATGGAACTCAGATTACAACCAAGAATCATCTACACAGCAAAACTGGATATAATACTTCAAGGGAAAAGGAGGGCATTCAAGTGAAACAGAGGACTTTCAAGCATTTGTGATGAAAACACCAAGATTAAATGGAAAATTTGATTTTCAAATGCAGAACTAATAACAAGCTTAAGGAGGTAATCAGAATGGGAAATCATTAGGATATCAATAAGTTTGATCTGTTTATATTCCTATGTGGCAATATGATATTTGTAAGTCACAAGAACTTTCTCATTAGGCAAATAAAAGTAATACACACACACACACACACACACACACACACACACACACACACACACATATATATATATATATATATATATATATATAATATATATATATATATATATGTGTGTGTGTGTGTGTGTGTGTATATATTTTATATATATATAAAATGACAGAATGTACTGGAGGAAAGAGAAAGGAAAGTGGAATGGCATGGATTATCTGTAATAAAAGAGGCAAGAAAAGCTTTTACATTGAAAGGGAAGTGAGGAGGAAAGGGGCAGTGAGTTAACCTTATTTTCATCAGACCTAAAAAAACACACACACACATTTTGGGCATAGAAAGCTATCTTGCCCAGAAGGAAAATAGGAAAGGAAGAAAATACAGGAAGGGGGAAGGGTGATAGAAGAGAGCATTTTGAGGAAGGGAGTAATCAGAAGCAAAATATTTTTGGGGAAGAACAGAATGAAAGGAGAGAGAGAGAAGAGAATAAATGAGTTATTGTGAAAAGAGTTTTTAAGCAAGTTTCTCTAATGAAAGCCTCATTTCTCAAATATATGGGGAACTGCATCAAATTCTTAAAAAAAAAAAAAAAATAAGAGCCATTTCCAAATTGATAAATGTTCAAAAGATATGAAGTATGGACAAAGGGTTTTCTAATCATGCATATCCTTTCACCTAACAATTTGTATACTAAGTATGAATCTAAAAAAAAAAGATTAATAAAATAAATAAATATATAAAAAGGACCTAATGTGTACAAAAATATTTACAGCACCTCGATTCTCAGGGAACAGAATTGGAATTTGAAGTTCTTCCTCAATGCAGAATAGCTGAATAAAATATAGTATGTGATTATAATGAAATGTTATTATTCTATAACAAATGATGAGCCATATGCTCTCAGAAAAACTCAGAAAGTTCTCCATGAACTCAAGCACAATGAAATGTACTATCTACAAAGGAATAGTTATATTGTATTGTGATCAACTATGAATGATTTTGCTTTTCTCAGAAACAGAGTGATCCAAGACTACTCTGAAAGAGTTAGGATGTAAAAATGTTGTCTGTAGCCAGAGAAAGAGCTAATTGTGTCTAAATACAGATTGAAACATACTTTTTTTTCACTTTTTTTTTTTGAGAGAGAGAGAGAGAGAGTGTGTGTGTGTGTGAAAATGTTTTTTTTTTCTTCCTTCACAATATGGCTTTTATTGAAATGTTTTGCATAACTTCACATGTGCTTTCTGTGGTGTAGAAAGGAATGGGGGAGAATCTGGAACTCAAAATTTGAAAAACCAATGTTAAAAAATGTTTCCCATGTGGATGGGGAAAATAAAAATATTAAAGAAAGTACAAAAAATTTAACAAAGAAATATGAAAAAGCGACCACACCAATAGACATTTTTGAGCAAGCATTAATGATACTTTGTAAGTAATTAACAATTTAACTGAAGCACTAGAATGAATAAGGTTTGCAATGTTATTACCTGGAAATATTTCAGGACTTTGATAAATACTATTTTTTTGGTAAATTCCTGCTTTAGTGTAAGAGGTGGATAAAACACCCCTTATGAAATAAATATCAAAATAACACAGATATTTTTAACATAGTAACTCTAAAGAGCATATGAAGAAAGATTCTACATTCAGGGAAATAATTGATAAATAGAAGTAAGCATAGAATAATTAGTAGACTCAAACATTTAGTAAAATGTTATTTTCAAAAAAATTTAAATTTATAGTAAGGAAAAATGAGAAAAATAAGTTTTATGTTGTTATGCTCTATTTCTCTTATTCATTGGATATGGGATTGATATTAAATGGGTCTCTATTGCATTAATATTTGGATATACAGCTACTCAAGAGTATCTAATGAACTACTGTAAAAAGTTGATGTTCCTGTGAACTTCCTCATCCAAAATAAATAAGCCACGTAGTAATATAGTTTCATTTACAGATAGCTATATATATATTTTTTTATTAGGAAGCCTTACCTACCTACAAATAACATTTGTTATTCATGAATTATACTGAAGTTTCTCCTCAAAAAGTACATAGTTAATAGCTTGGAATTTTGGCTTGGTGAGGGAGATGCAAAAGTAGATTCTGGGAAAATATGTATTTTTTTATATTCTCAGTGAAGATGACATAGAAAAAACAAAATCAAATAAGTCATAATAGAGACATGTTCAATGAGGAGGAGTGATAAGCTTGTAGCTACTTCTAACTGAATAACAAGCCTTAATCACTGAATGAATTGCCACAATCAAATTGAGACCCACTCATTCTATTGCATCTGTGGCCATCCCCAATCATCCTCAACAATATCTGGCCACTTGGTCCAGATGGCTCTGGAGAAGAAAGTGAGGTCGATATTTTTGCACAGCTCTCACTTAAATTCAATTCACTTGCAAATTATGGAAACACCTTCCTGATGCCATGATAGTCTTCATGAAATTTGAATTCCAAAAATCACCTATTTTAATTTTACAATACTGTTCTTTCTCTCTTTCCATTCTGTAGAGGGCTGAAACTCTTGAGTCAATGCACTGAAGTCAGGACAGCCAAGCACTTGAGGCTAACTACCAATTGGACAATACTCTATGGGCATATGCTTGGACAATGGCCCTTCCCACTATCCTGTGCTAGCTTGATGATTGGTGTATGCAGAGGATTTTACGAGAGACTAGGGGGTGGAATAAGACTGGCCAGAGTCAGTTTGGCCATAGATGAGGGAGAAGGAGGTTGTGGAGGTTGAGCTTCCATCTAATTCAATCCTACTTCTAAAGACGAAGAATAAAGACTAAGGACTTTTACTTATCCTGACTCCAGTTAATTCCAAGGTATCCAGGGTGCTAACACAGTCATCACATTTGGTGCCCAAGCGTGGGGCCAAGAACCCTACTTTCACTGAAGAAGTCTCTGGTAACCAGGCAAGTGGGTGAGTATTTTAATAGACAAACAGGGAATTTACTTTTTTAAGGGATAAACTAGTAACCATTTTTAGGAGCAATGGGGCAGATATTGGGAAAAGATTCTCCTCCACCTCAGCCCCACCCTCACCCCCAACCCCACTCTAAAGGAGATCTGCAGGAAGCATACTCAGACTGAGAAAGAGGCAGGGCTTATTTATGACTTGGAAGCAGATTGATGGATTGCTGGATGCATTCGAATGTATATCCCCTTGGTTCTTAGAGGAAGAAGGGATAAGCCTAAAAAATTGGAAACTTGTAGGAGATCAACTTTGTGAATATTATAATGATAATGGTTCCGAGTCAATTTCCAAAGAAACACTATGTATATACAACATAATACAATTGGCTTTAAAAATCCTGCAAGTTATAGAAAAAAGAAAAGTTTTAAGAACAGCCAGATGAGGAAGTGTGACAAAAATGAAAGGACAAAGGAGCGATTAAAAGTGATATCTCCATATATACACCTTTTATACTAGTGCCCAAATTAATGTATGCTGTGAAACCATCCCAGAGTGGCAAATTTTATTAACCATGGCTCCAAATTTTATACACGGGTCTCCATTAAAGATAACCAGATTGTTACATAATTGGCGATGGATTCTTGAAGAAAAGGTTTCTAAAGTTCCTCTTAAAGGACCAACTATCTTTGCAGATACATCCAAACATAATATTTGTGCTGTATACTCTCGTGACTTAACTATAAAGAGAGTAGTCAGAACTCCTTTTCAGTCCACTCAGCAGAATGAATTGTATGCAATTATTCTAGTTCTTACTTATTATCCAGGACATATAAATATAATATCTGATTCGGTCTATTCAGTAGCTGTGGTACAAAGAATTGCCACAGCCCAAATAAAATTTGTAGCCTCTAATATATTATCAGCACTTTAAGGAACTTCAAGAGCAAGTAAAAAAGCATCCAGGTGAGATTTATAACTTTCATATCCACTCTCACAGTAGACTTCCAGGTCCTATTTTTGGTGGTAATTCAAAGGCAGATAGCCTTCTAAC
This sequence comes from Antechinus flavipes, assembly GCF_016432865.1. NCBI lineage: Eukaryota > Metazoa > Chordata > Mammalia > Dasyuromorphia > Dasyuridae > Antechinus > Antechinus flavipes. The sequence continues at coordinate 293,908,725 of NC_067400.1, read as the reverse complement.
TATGTTGGCCAATACTCCTTTATTTCTGGAAGCCCAAAAATCTCATTCTAAATATCATCAGGCTGCTCGAGCTTTACATTTACAATTTGGAATAACAAGAGAGGAAGCTAGAAACATAGTAAAAGCCTGTACAGCTTGTCTTCCTTTCCACACTCCTACACTGCCTCCAGGGAAAAACCCTCATGGTTTGAGACCCAATGAAATTTGACAAATGGATGTGACCCATTATAAATCTTTTGGTCATCTGTCTTTTATCCGTGTTGTGGTAGACACTTTTTCAGGATTCACTTTTGCAATACCAGCAGTAAAAGAGACAGCCTGAGTGGTCAATGAGTTCCTTATTTAAGCATTTGTAATTGTGGGTGTGCCACTAGCAATAAAAACAAATAATGGACCTTCATATACTTCTAAACATTTTGCACACTTTTGTGTATAAGATTTTACACACCACTGGCTTACCTTTTAATCCTCAAGGACAGGCAATAGTAGAGAAGAGAAATAGAGACATCCAAAAACAAAAGAAAGGGGAGCCACAGGTAATCCTAGAGAACTTCTAAATCTAGCCCTTTATACTATTAATTTCTTGATTTTTGACAAAGATGCACTGGCTCCAGCAGACAGGTTTTATAACCCACTAGAAGGGCAGTGTCCAGTATGAGTGGCTCCACTATCTTTAGATAATCACAGGTGATATGAAGAGACCCAGAAAGTGATGAATGGAAGGGACCAGCTAGGTTAACTGCTTTGGGGAGAGGGTTTGCTTGTATCTCTACAGGTGGAGAAGAAATCAGATGGGTGCCAACAAGCTATATTTGCCTTGTCTGCCGCAGAGAGATGGAGCAGACCCTTGAAATGAAGAAGACCCAAGAAACATCGGGTGGTTCCATTGCTGATTGTACCCACCACTGAAAGAGCATGGCAGTTATGGTGTTTGACTCATGGACATCAAAAATTGTTGGACTTCAAAACCCTCAGGAATCATTGGATTCTCTGAGACATGAAAAAATTGTTGAGGTACCTCAAAACCCTCAGTAGTCATTGGATTCTCTGAGATATGATAATATTGTTGTAGGACTTCAAAATCCTCAGGAATCACTGTATTCTCTGAGATATGATAAGACTGTTATAGGCCTTGACAACCCTCAGAAATCATTGGATTATTTGACAAATGGTAAGACTGTTGCAAGACTTCAAAATGTGCTGGAATCATTGGATTCCCTTGTGATGACCACGTATTTTAAAATCAGCCAAAGTGAGGAATTCATATTGGGGGAAAATCATCTATCTTTATTCTTAGTGGAGGTGAAGAAGGATCAAAGGTGAAGGGGAATTGGAGGTGAAGGGGGATCGGAGGTGAAGGGCGGGGTCATGATAGCAATGTGAGCAGCTGTGTCAAGAAGCCAGTCAGCAGTCTCTCTTTCCACTTCCCTCTCCACCCCCCCTGCCTCCACCCACCAAAATCGTCATTTCCTATACAAAACATAAAGACTTGCACAGAGTGGGCGGGGTCATTCTTTCTCCAAGCATATATATTAATAGAGTATGGTCCAATTACTAATTAGCCTCACATGCTTGGGACCTCAGTGCATCAACTCGAGCCTCAGCCCATTACATTCCCTAACACATAAAAAGACTGTTGCAGGACTTCAAAAATTTGCAGGGATAATTGGATTCCCTGACACATGAAGAAATGGACAATAGATTGGTTTTGGACTATCTCTTGGCTGCTGAAGAAGGTGTATGTGTGACTGTTATTTACATACTCTCTTCTAGGACTTCTGGAAATCTTTTCCAACACCATGTTGATTCATATCATTTGTTATATCACTACTTACATGTACAATTCATGTTTTTTTTTTTGCATCACATTGAGCCTGCATTGGTTGTGGGGAGAGTCATCACCAATAGCCTGTGTGTTATTGTTATGTGCCTGTGTAATATCTCCCATGCTGATGGGTTTGGGCATACCTGTTTCTAATAAGACCCTTCAGCCCAGAAACCCGCTAGCACCCCCCACTTCCCTTTGATGCTTTTCATCTTCCTTCCTGAGATGTCAGGGAGGGTGTGATCACCTCCTTTTTGGTGTTTTCACCTCCTTTCCTGAGAAGTCAGGGAGGGCATAATCACCTCCTTTTGGGGGCTCTCATCTCCCTGAGAAGTCAGGGATAGTATGATCACCTGTGTTCTAAAACAAAAGAAAGTGGGAGATGTAGAGGGCTGAAATTCTTGAGTTGTTGCACTGAGGTCGGTTCAAGCACCTAGAGATAATTACTGATTGGACAACATGGGCATATGTTTGGAAAATGGTCCTTCCCACTATCTTGTATTGGCTCAATGATTGGTGTATACAGAGAATTGTAGGAGGGACTAGGGGGTGGAGTAAGACTAGCCAGGGTCATTTTTTGCATGGATGAAGAAGAAGGTGGTTGCGGAGATTCTGCTTCCATCCTGTTCCCTTCTGTGTCTAAAGACCAAGAATAAAGACTAAGTACTTTTGCATATCAGACTCCAGCTGATTTTGAGGTATCCTGGGTGCCAGTACGATTGTCATACCTTTCAGACTTTCTGTATGAAAGGACCCAGTTGAATGGAATTCTCTTGAGCATTCTTTTCTAAGAAAAATAAGCTGAAGATTTATAATCTCTCTAAGTCTGTGTCTTTAACTTCTTCAAGAAACCAGTTTCTGATAATTAGTTTTGATCTTTGCATTAATACATGAATGAAATGTACATCTCATTGGTTGAGAGATCAAAAGGACTTTAGTAGTCACTTAGTCATATGCTATAATTTTAAAGATTGAGTAAAATAAAGGTGATGCAGGTTATTATTTGCTGAAAGTTGCAATTAGCAAGTAGTTCATCTGGAATTCAAATCCAAGGGATACTGACTTCAAATCCAATATCCTCCCTCTCCAAAGTAAAACAATTGAAAAATTACTTATTAGAATTGATGAAGCCTAAATCAATGAATACCAAGTAAATCTGAAAACTGGAGATTCCTATCTCTTGGTGATGTTTCAATTCTTTTGTCCCTTAGTTTTATCTAGTGAACAGCTTTGCTTCTTTAGGAGAATAAATAATCTGATAAACCCATCTAGTATCTCCCTTCCCACAAGCAATGCTCTTTGCTTCATTCTCACAGGCCCTTGAATTCAGCTTGTTGTGAACAAATCTTCCACTTTCCAAATAAGAATCCACAAGTTTAAACAAAACAGAATTTTAGATATTTGCTTCAAGGAATATCCACATTTAAATGAGTGACTCTTGACTGAAAACTTTTTATACTGAAAAGAATAGAAATCTAATGGTCAAATTTCATCTCATATTATTAGAAACCTCTGTCTCCAATTCCTATTTTCTTCCCAAGGAGCAAACAAATCCAAAACTCTGAAGAACACAAATTTCTTCTCAAGGAATCTTTTACAGAAATAGCAGAAAAGTAAGGCGAATTTGTTAATTTTGAGAGAGAAGATCAAAGAAATGTTTATATTTTTAGACAGGTTAGAGCACCTTTAATTCAAGTTGGAATATTTATTATAGGCAAATTTTAAATGAATTGATTAGAGAAAAAATGTATGTTGAGTTTAAATTATTATATTCTTCCTCATATTTAGTTTAATACATATGTGTGTGTGTGCATGTATGTGTATGTATATGTGTGTGTATCTCTTACTCTCTTACTTTGGAATCTAACCCCAAGGAAAACCATGTAGGTCTGTAACTCCTTGTATTCTCTTGAACTTTACTAAGATGTCTGAATTCTGGGTTTTCTTAGACTTTATTTTCAATCCTTTGTCTTTCATATGAAGCACCATCTGATCTAGGATTTCTAGCACTGTAATTTTATCTGGCTAAGTCAACATTGTGTAATTGATGAAATGTACTCAAAATACCTTAGAGGAGCAAAGGAGAGATTACCTCTTAGATCTTTAGACAGGGAGGAATTTATGACCAAAAAAGGTATTAGAGAACATTATAAAGTAGAAAATGGACAACTTTGATTGCACAAACAAAACCAAAACAAACAAGATTAAAGGGGAAGCACAAAGCCGGGGGAAAATTTTACAGACAGTATTTCTGATAAAGGCTTCATTTCTAAATCATATAAAGAACTGTGTCAAATTTATAAAAATGCAAGTCATTCACCAATTGATAAATGATCAAAGGGTATGAACAGACAATTTCCAGATGAAGAAGTTAAAGCCAGTTTGAAAAAATAAAGTTCCAAATTACCATTGATCAGGAAAGTGAGCTCTGAAGTACCACCTCACACCTCTCAGCTTGGCTAAGATGGCAGAAAAAGATAAGAATGAATGTTGGACAGGATGTGCGAAAACTGGACATTAATACATTGTTGGTGGAGTTGTGAAAGGATCAAACAGTTCTGGAGAGCAATTTTGAACAGTGTCCAAAGGGCTATAGAATTATAGCCATTAATGGATCTGTATGCTAAGAAAATCATAAAGGAAGGAAAAGGATTCACATGCACAAAAATGTTTCCAGCCCATCAATTGGGGAATAGCTGCATAAGTTATGGCATGAGAAAGTAATAGAATATTATTGTTCTATAAAAAATAATGAACAAGCTGATTTTAGAAAGGCCTGGAAAGATTTACCTGAATTGATGCTGAATGAAACAAGCAGAACAGGAATACATTGTACAAAGTAACAGCAAAAATATGCGATGATCAACTGTCAAAGTCTTGTTTTTTCTCAGGGGTTCAGTCCAAGGCAATCCCAATAAATTTTAGATAGAAAATGCTAACTGAATCCAGAGAGAGAACTATGGAGAATGAATATAAATCAATGCATGCATGCTATGTTCAATTTTTTTTCTTTTGCTTCTGTTTTTTTTTTTCTTTTCTTCTGTTTTTTTTTCCTCTCCCAACATGATTTATAAAGCAATGCATATTTTTAAAATATAATTGTACATGTATAACCAGAAATAAATAAAACTATTAAAAAAAAAAAAAAGGGAAAAAAAGGAGCTCAGGGAGGGAGAGAGGACTTTTTCACATTTCTGCTTACCACAGGGTGGCAGTATGAAAGGTAATTCAGATAACCCTGGGACATGATGATGAAGCTATATAGACTTCTTTCCAAGTGAAACAGTTTCTGAATAGCAAAACCATTAAAACAGAGAAAAAATATCACTAATAACTTTGATAGACCGATACCACCTGCCCTGGACCTAGATCACCTAGTCTACCACAATGATAAATGAGATTAGGGACAGCTGTAAAGTTGTAGATAAGTAGATATAATGATGTTATTCAGCTCCCTGTAGAGCACTGTAAGCTTCCAGGAACTATCAGCCTTTCTCAAAAGTAACACAGGTTTGCTGTAAAGTGGTCTGGTACAATAGAATACTCTCATTTTCTTCACCTCCATGACTAGAGAAGCAATATCTCTCACCCCTTTGAAGATACAATATTATATTGTGTTAAGTACATGGCATGGTTCAGCTAATTAAGGATTTTTATTTGGCTTAGAGTACTATGTCTAGTAAATGCTGGAAAAGATGGCAAATACTGAGTACACAGAATCTCATTCCTCCATAGAATGATTTCTATACTCCACTCTCCACCTCTATAATCCTATTGGGGCAAGAGCTTTGGAGTATGCATCATGCTTTGGAGGGGACTAAGTGCTCACTTTCCCAGTTACAGCTTTACAAGCACAGTCATGGGTGGGCAATCAATCACTTTCTTATGAATCCCATATTTTAGAAGCCACAGCCACATCTCCCTCCCGGGGATGGTGTCATCCCCTATTGGCCCAGTTTTATGACTTCTCCCATTTCCAGTGTCTGTTTACATTAACAGCTAATATTTGCTCAGACATAATTGTCCTAACATTCAGCTCAAATTTAACCAACTGATCATGGCTGTGTGTAGAGAGGGAGACACATAACTAAAGTTTGAAGTCATTTCAATGGGGCTCTATCCAGAAGGAAATATCCATAAATCTATTTGCTTCAGGGATTTCACTCAATGATACATTCCCATTTCAGAGTGAATTGCAAGGGGGATTCATGTCCATAATACAAATAATTCTTCATCTTAGTCACCTAAAAAGAGACAAAGATCCCTTGTGGAAACTCTAATAGATTATAGGGGCTCTGAGAAAAAAAAAAAAAAAACATGGAAAATCTAAAAAGGGAACTTTTCAGCATTGGCTCTAACAGACCTCACCCTCAGCAGATTCTAGGGCAATACTCAAGTTTCTGTTTGAACTTCTTCTATAACTCCCTCAAAAATTAGGTAGAATGGGTCGCACAGCTTTCTCCTTTGGTGGAAGGAATCACTGCCCTTTTCCTGGGAGACAGTCCAAGGCTATCTAACAGCTAATGCTCCTCACTTTCTAACCTCAGTCTTCTCTTCTACAGCCTCACATAACTGCTACCTCAGCAGGAACCTAAACCTCTGGATCAGAAACCATATACTGAGGCCCCAGATTCCCCACCTCTATTAAGAAAGATCTCTTCATGTGCTTGACCACCAACTCCATCAGCAGCCTCTAGACTTCCATTACAAATCAAGAATTTGAAAACTCTCTCTTAAGTTACTGAATGTTCTCACTCAATTTATTTTCAATCTAATGTTACTGGCAGTTCAATTTATATGGCACAGATTACAACAACTAAGAAATGTTGAACCATGGCATTTTCTAAGGCACCCTTTTCTAGTATCCATGGAGTTAATCCATTTGCCTGAACAGTAGCTTGTTTTTGTTCCAAAGAGAAGACTGCAAGATTAGAAGGGCCACAAAAATCAGGAATACCCTGCCATCTGATCAGGGTTCCTTCCTCTTTTTCCTGTTCCTCTATATTTGAAAAGTTTTTCTCCTAGTTTAACTACAATGTGAGTCAGATTCCACCAAATGATCTATGTATTTCTTTAAATCAGAATAGGACTTCTTAAAACTTTTTTCACTCATGAACCCTTTTTGCCCAATAATTTTTTACATGATCTCTGAATATATAAATATATAAAATAAAACATTTACTGGTAATAAATCATACTTTCAGAACCCCCACATTCAGTAAAAGACTTATATGGGGTCATGTTCCAAAGTTTAAGAAGCTGGGTTTAGATTTTTTGTAGGGAAGATATAAGGCATTTGAGAGTCACTGAACAGATAAGAAAAGAAAAAAAAGATTTACTTAGCTTTAAAAAAGCAAGAATATGCAACAAGAATAAAGTGGCATTTAGTTTCTTTTGACAACTCCCCTCCCCCCAATCTCCATCTAGTAACATACCTGGTGTCAGTCATTCTAGTATAATGATTGGAGCACTATTAGACACCTACCAAGTCTAAGAGGATGACTACCCATGTTTGGGACCTTTAATATATGCAAACCAAAAAGCTTCTTTGGGGCTAATCAAATGTATAAAGTTAGAAAGCTGGCTTAGGGAAGTCAGAGAACCAGTAGTTTCTATCACATCTGAATATACAACCCAGCCCTAACAAAGATTGAACAAGGAACGAAGTAAAAAGCAGTGAAACAAAATCATCAGATCAGTTGTGTCTGCATATGATACTCCTTATTCATCATTCCCTATGTCCTCTGAAAAAAAATTCCACTCATGTTTTTATTTTATATTGAGCATCTTTCTTGTTTAAGTTGATATTATACTTACATATGGAAACTATAGGTAGTAAAACAGTTCATGGAGTGATTCCTTGCTCAATATATGGTAGAGATCATATTTTTACAGAAAGCAGCAACATGACCATATACTTCTATCAGTCTTACAAATAGCTAGGTTAGTTGTAGTAACACAAAAGAATATGGTGATCTGTGATCTTGAATTTCTCACCTTCATATCTGTGATTTATATAATTAATTGCCTACATAATTATTTGTATTTAATTTCCTTATTTCGGTTTTTTTTTTATTTCTTATGATAATTGGATACACAAGGTGTTAGATTATGGTTTTATTTTTCTGACAGAACTGATAAGGTTGTGACTAAAATATATACTTATGTACTTTAAAATGATATTTCCTTGAGCTATGATGCACATTTGAATATATTTTTGAAAGCATTATATATTTTAAACTCAGTGTTACACCTTCTAATGCACTGAAAGCTTCTATTTAGAGAAAATATTGGGATTTTCCCCTTCTTTTGAAATGAAGCAGCTTCTAAAAAGATTGTTACTGCTTGTAAGAGCAATAGAAAGGTGACACTTCCAGAAAGCAGTATATATGTGCATGGCTTGGAACCTATATCAGATTGGGTTTCAGATGGATTTCTTATTTTTCTTCTCTTTCGTTTAGGAGAGCAAACTGAAAAGATATTTTGGGAAGAACTCTTCAAGGAGATTGGTGTATGGGTCTATGAACATCTATATATGTATTCTATATAAACTGGATATTTTGGAACTCTTTTTGGTGACAAGGATAGTTGTTTAAGATTATCCGAGCATACTTCCTTATGCACTATTATCAATATAGATTGTTTAGAGGACAACTAAATATTTATCAAATAACAACAACAAAAAAATATTCTGCATGGTCAGTTACTAAATTAAGAATTGATCATAGCTAGGGGAAACAACATGGTGCAGACTACAGTCTCTGTAGTCAGAAGATCTGTTTTCAAATTGTAGCTCTAACTCTTGATGTAACAAAGGATAAGTCACATATGTTCTTTATTTCTCAGTTTCATTCTCTTTAAAATGAGGAGACGAATTAAATGGCCTCATAAATCTTTTCTACCTCTAAAAATAAGATTCTCATAGTGAATATTATTTTATTTTAAGTATAAGTGATTTTTCAATGCAAAAATTTGTATGGCATTGGTAAAAGTTTAAAATAATACTCTGTTGAGATTGAAAATCAAAGCCTTTGCATGTTACTGTTAGAAGTATAAACAGTAATTTAGACACTCAGAATAAATCCAAAATTCTGAATCGGATTAAACATTAAATTAACCCTCAGGCCAATCAACCTTTGGAAAGTGGAGAGAAAGAAGATGAAAAGAAGAAAGAGGAGAACGAGGAGAAAGAAGCAGAAAAAGAAGCAGAAGAAGAAACAAGCAGAAGAAGAAAAAGAAGTAGAAGAAGAGGAATATAAAAAAGAAGGAAAGAAGAAAGAAGAAAAAGAAAAAGAAGAACAAAAAGAAGAAGAGGAAGAAGAAGAAGAAGAATGATGATAATGAAAAGGAGGAGGAATTGGGGAAGGAAAAAGAAGAAAGCATAAGGAAAATAGAGGATGAGAAAAATGGGAAAGAGAGAAAGGAGAGTTTGAACAGCACCCAATAAAGGCAAGTGCAGATTTCAGTATATATCAAGGAAAATGCTTTAAAACTATAGAAACAATCAACTGTAAAACTGCACAAGATTTAAAAATCATTATTTTGAATTTCTGTGCTTTTTAAATATTTGTATTATGAGACAGAACTTAATTCACCTTGCCTACCTGGTTTCTATGTATTTTCAGAACCTTCATTGCATCATCTTGCAACTTTACTCTTGCTCACCTAAATATTTCCATGTCATGGAGAGAGTTCTCTTCTGACACTAACAATATGTGAATTTATGAAAAACTGAGTGATAGAATGATGTAGTAGATAGGGAATTTGTCTTGAAACTAGGATGCCCTATTTCTGGTCCACCTGAAAAATACTGGTAATGTGATCCTGGACAAGTCAACTAATCTCTCAATGCTCAAAGCCACATTGTTAGAAAATAAATTTCACAAAAAGAATCAAATTTTATTGGTAGAGTGAGTTTCCTCAACAAGGAAGTCTCTGTACCAATGAAATCATTGGTTTGAATCCCTTCTCCTCATTTAAAAAAAAATGCACACACATACACACACACACACACACACACACACACACACATCAGTATATGTCATTGTTCCCCATTCCACACAAGGTGATGAAGAAAATCCTTTCTGATTACCCACAGACATGAGTCTGGACTACTTCAAAAATCTTGTTTTTCTGTAATCAATACTAAAAATTGAATCATAAAAGAAGTCAGTGTAATATTTATTAGATGAATCTATTAGTATCCCTTGAAGCCTAAAGATTCCTAATTTGTTGAAGTTTTCAGTGCTGAAAATGCTACTATTCCAGCATATTCTAGTAAATTGAAAAGTGACCTCAAAGTCAGGAAATGGGGATAAGATAATAGCTAATAATTAATCATGACACTATAGTAAACATATATGCATATATATATAGGGAGGGAAACTATATATATATAAACATACATAGATTATCTATAGATACTATTATTATCCCCAGTCACAAATGAGAAAATTGCTAATAAGAATCTGAAGTTAAATGTAAATTTAGTTCTCCTTAACTCCAGGTGCAGTTCACTGTACAACCTAATTGTTCTTTCTGCCATATTCTTTCAGTAGCATTTTAGTGTAAATCATTTAACCTCTCAGAGTTCCAAGTAAATTTTTAAGTTAATAACAAAGATGTTAATCAACATTGCATTAGAGTTGGTTATGGAGAACTGTCAACAAAAATGAAATCACAGGTCAAAAAATAAAAAACCCTATGATTTTTATAATCTGTAAACTCAAGTGTTTTTTAACTCCTTTTATGGAATAATCATTATAAGGTCATTTATAGGAGTGAACTAGATAACGCATTTTGCAAACCTTAAACTACAATATAAATTATAGCTGTCATCATCCATCATGGAAATCTGATAATACTATCACATATGAACTAAGGAAATTTCTTACTTCATCTTTAAAGAAAGAATAAAATAGTGATTTGAATTTCTATTTCATATTTCTCTCCTTTATATTGATCTCTTCTTGATTTCTTTTTTGCTTCTCTCCCTTGCCGCGGACATAAAGATAGATAGGTATTTAATAGATTAAATCTAGCATCATAAATAATGCCTGTAGCTTCACTTGCTAAAATGGGTTTTCATCTGTCCTAATGCTTCAGGATAGAGGTTAATCACTACCAGGATTGAGGCAGATATTTGCTTTTTTTCCATTTCATGATACACTTCCTGTAGATATATGTTTTGTAGAGTTTTTAGAATTCTGAGATATATTCATGATTAGGGAATAGATAGCACTAAGCTGAAGGAAATCAAGCCTATTTTGCCCATCCCCATTGTTGCCATGATTATTCCCTTCCTAAAGTATCATCCAAAGCAAAAGTCTGCAAGTGGTTACTTTATTCCACTGGAAAGAAAAAAAAAAATTATATATATATATATGTAAAACCTGGAATTAGGGGGAGTCTAGTCTTCTGTTAAGTATGCCTAATAATTTATATATCACATTATTATGGGTGATTCATAACTACAAGTAAAAAGCCACCTTTGTATTTGTTAGTTTTTGTAAACAGTCTTTTCTTGTATTTTCTTTATTGGCTCCTAAAGATGAGACTGGGTTTTTCTGCTTTCTCACTTTAGCTGTCTGAAGGGAGAAAATAAGGAACTGAAATCTTCTCCTAAGAAGATTTCTTATCTTCTCTAAGATTTAGGAAACTGTTTACTTACTCAATATCCTTTTGTTCAACTACAAAACTGTAAAGCACTAAAAGAAGAGTTTATAGAGAAAATGCTGACATGGCCTTCACCACAGTGATATGAACAGTGCCACAATAATAACTTTGGTGAAGCCAGTAAACTTTTTTTTTTCTTTTTCTGTAGCAAGCAATATATAATATTGTGAACACTGAAAAGTTAAAAATCAAGGAAGGACTTATGGAAAGGTGTGGGGACAGATATTTAAGATTTTCCCCCTTTTTAAGACTGAGTGTCCCATTCTCAACTTTTAAAAGGCATGAAAATGTAAGTGGCTCACTTATATGCTTGTACATTGAGAGCTGGAAGCAACTTGAAGCCATCTAGTTCAAATCCTTCATTTAACAAATAAAGATGGGCACTCAGGGAAGTAAAAAAATGTCAAAGCCATGAAGGAATTGTGTATTGGTGGAAGTATATGAACACTTTTCCTTTGACTCCAGATAGCCGCACAAATTTGGGCAATGACTTGCTTCTCATCAGCGTTAAAAAGAGAGAGAGAGAGAGAGAGAGAGAGAGAGAGAGAGAATAAAATTTCAGAACTAAATATTTGCCTTCACTTGTCAGTCAGTTAAAAGTATAATTGAATTGATGAAAATATGGAATCTGCTCATATCTAGTGTTCTGCTCAGAAGCTGGTAGGCCAAATTTACTGAGCCAGCTGGTGCAGTGAAAAGAGTGCAAGGGCTAGAATCAGGAAGACTCATCTTACTGAGTTTAAATTCAACTTCAAGCACTTACTAGTGGGATGTCCCTAGGCAAGTTGTTTAAATCTGTTTCCCTTAGTTTTTTCATCAGTAAAATGAGCTAGAGAAGAAAATGCCAAACAACTATATTACTTTTGTCAAATGAACAAATAAACAAATAATAAACAACAAATGGGGTCACCAAGAATGCTGATTAAAAAAAATTAACAACAACAAATTGTTTTTTCTGAGAGTGCACAATAACAGTCAAGGTCAAGAAACCAGTTGAATGTGAAGCTTGAGGTGATTTTACCCAAATAGCAAAGTAACATTTATAAGAGATGCATCTGAAGTCCTATAGTGATCACTGGAGTAGTTTCCAGGAGAAAACTTGAGGCTAAGTTCTATCACATTAGAGACAAGGATTACCCAACCACATACCTTAATTACTTCTGTTCCTATTAGTATTCCTTTCTACTTGTGAATTGTATCTTTATTCACTTTCCCACTGACACTGTATCTAGGAGAAAATGCACTCCAGTTTTATGGAGGAAATCGTTTGTTATTATTGTAAGTAATAAAACAGACAAAAAAAAATCACATTTTTCTTTGAGTTAATAATATCTTTTGACTGACTATAGCCCAGGCCAATGTTTGAACTCATAAGCTATATTTTAGGAGCACCTACCCCAGAGTATTTTGAACTTGGAGCTGTCATCCCCAATGGGATACAACCTGTGAGTAGAAAATTGGAGACTGGGGAGATCAGAATAGAGAAGGCAGCCAAGAGGGGAAACTATATTTTTATTTGGCCAGATAGCCTCTTTAATAATAGAAAATAAATATACAGATATACTTTGTTTTGTTGCTCTTTACTCTATTATACTTCTTAGATATTGCATTTTTTACAAATTGAAGATGTGTGACAATCTTGTATGAGTTTCACTTTTCCAATACTTTGTGTCTTTGTGTCAAATTTTGGTATTTATTGCATTTATTTATTTTTTCATTATTATTATATGTATTATTGTAATCTGTGATCAACAATCTTTGATGCTACTAATAAAGTCCTGGATAGCTAGGTGGGCTTTGGCAGAGAAAAACCTGAATTACTCTATACATTCTGAGTCAAGGAGAGAGGAGCACTGATAGGATCACTTCAGCCTTAAACCTTTTGTTTAAGTGGACTTTATTTCAGTCCTATCCCAGATTGAAGTCTCTGGTATAATTCTTAGGTGAATTCTTTGCATTCAAAAACAAAAAAAATAATAATCCCATAGTTACTATATCCAATCAGAAAACCAATTTATGATATCAAACCTCTGAGGTTATATTTTGTCTATAAAAGATCTGCTCATACTGTAGATCCCTGATAATTCTATTTAAGATACTAAATTCCTAGTCAATGGTGTATTCCCCTTTCCCATAATGCCTTTTTTGGATTACTCCACCTTCTAAACCTCAAATAGCTAATATCTGTTAGGACCCTAAACTCCTTTTAGTGTCAGCCTCATAATCCCCCACTTGCCACATGTAATCTTCCTTCTAGTTACTACTAGGGAATTTGTCTTCCTCAATATCATTTTTCCTCACTAAAAACTGTTATGGATTTAGCCTGCTCTTAGTTACATAATAAAATCTTTGCCCTTTGATTTAGAGGATCGTCTAAGCCTATACATTATTTTGATATATGGTCTGTAACCCCAATATACTTTTGAAGTATCACCTCATACTCCATTATTTTGGTGGGTAACCCCCCCCATTTTGGTGGCCTGGTACTGAAGAGTCTGATCATACCTTGTAACCTTAACATTATTTAGTGTGATTGTTCTGAAGCATCACAAACAGCTCCCATACATATTGACAAACTTAATAAATGCATGTGTTCTGATTGTTCCATGAATCAGCTATTCCTGTCTCTATTCCTCTTCTTAGGTTTCCCTTTTTCATAAGAGAAGACAGTATTGGCAAATACCACATAAACTTCATTGATAAAGCAGCAGTATATTTTGACAGAATTGACTTCAATTTTGAAAGAAATTATAGTGACTAAAAGATTATCAAACAGCATCACCTGTTACAGAGAAATCTTTCATGAAAGGAAAAGTCAATCAATAGAGCAAACTTCATATTTATCTTATGTTAAGAAATCAACACAGTGACCCCAAATCTTCAACAACTACTACCTTGATAAGCAAGCAGCCATCAATATTGATGCAAGACCTTCTTAAATATATATATATATTTATATAGGCTCAGATGATGGCTAACACTTTTAAGCAATAAAATATTTTAATTAAGTTATATTCATTTAAAAATGCATAATGTGGTTGAGGTTATGGGGCAAGATCCCAAAAGTTTATTGGGGCTACAGACTGGTGTTGTGAGTTCCACCAAAAATCTTTGTAGGCATAGACCTTCAAATCAATGGATCAAGGATTTATTAGGCTTCTAAATGATGAGGTCCTATATGTTAGATATGGTTGCCAGAAAGAAATTGAAGAATTGGTAAAAGTTATTCCCTGAAGCTAAATTTTTCTTATAAAATAGCTTAGGTGAGTCTGCCTTTAACATCCTGCCTCTGTGCCTTTTCCCTTATTCCTCCCCCCTGCCATGTAGTATCTCTCCTAACTCCACTGTGATTTTCAACCCCACTTTTTCTTTTAGTTAACTCTTTTGGAGTGCTAGGTCACTTTCAGGTTTTAGCCTGCCAGTTAAAGACATGCCCCAACATCTTGGGGTGCTCTCTTTGTACTGAGTAATTTTTTTCATATGCTCTCACTTTTTTTCTGTTGTATCCCATCATTTTGTCTGCAACCTCTTGCCTAAATAAACCTGCCTTTCCCAAAGGAAATAGTCATTGTGAACTCTTCACATGATTAGATCCAAACATTCGGTGCTTCTTCTAAAACACCTCCTCTGATGCCTAAATAAAAACAATTGGTCATAATATCAGCCATATCATAAAAGTGAGCTAAATTCCAAGAGGAAAAGCAACTAACAAGGGGAAAGAAAAGTTCTTAGTGTAACTCACAATTGTATGAAACAAAATAAATTACCCGAAATCCATTGTCTCACTGATGAATGCTAGAAAGATTTTACATTTTGCTAGAAAGGGTGTACCCCAATTCCATGGAATGGGAACACATCTTCGGAGGCCAATCTTTTTAAGAATTTTAATTAGCCCTATTTCTTGTTCAGGATTGGTCAAGATCTTTTCCAGGTCACTATTCTCCTTTATATCCAATTTTAAGCAAAATGTGACCATAGCAGTTTTTTCTTTACTTCTTTGAGCTGTTGATCACTTCTCCATGTTCCCAATCCTTTTGGGTTCAAGGGACAACCTCTCCCTCCTTAACAGCAATCTTGTCATATTCCCTGGGGTAATATTTACTCTTCCTCAAGGACAACTGTAGAAGCAAAGATCTAAAATGACAAAATCCCATTTCTTACAAAATTAACCAAGAGGAAAACTTCATTAAAGAGAAGATGGGATTAGATGGGAAAACATTATAGCAGGCTAGTCCTAAAGAGGAGTTAAAGATAAAAAGGAGTACAAACTAAACCTAAAAAGGAAGTTAGCACTCCCAAAAGAGTTAGTAAAGTTCTACAATAAGAACAGATTTTTTTTAAAATAAGGAAAATATAAACTCAGAGATTTAACCTCATAACTTGGCTTTTTAATTGAATACAATGAGGTGGAGTTCCTAGAGACACCCTGAGGAAAGAGTGTTGGTATGAGGGAAGGGTTTGCACAAAAGTCTTACTTAAGAACAAAAGATCCATTTAAGGCTGAGATGATCCAATTAATTTCTTCCCATCTTGGCTCAGGAAGTATCTAAACTTTCAGAATTGCTTAAGGAGACTTAGACCCAGCTGGCTAAGACTTCTTCACTATTATCGCACATTTAATAAAATACAGAGTTTTGCAAATACAACTTTTATATACACTGGGGAAAAATGTATAATTCATTTTTATAGACACTAAGGCTGATGTAATTATAATACTTTAATATTTTCAAAGTAGAACTTTTCAATAAGTTTATAAAATAAATTGTAGGGGTATAATTATTCCCATTTTAATAGATGAGGAACTTAAAGTTACTTACACATTCTGACATGGCAAATGTATTTGAAATTGGAAATTGGAAAATTGAACCTAATTCTTCAGCCTTTAAGTCCAATATTCTTTCTACTATGCTTCTCTGTCTCGCACTGAGCTTATATTCCTTACTTGAAAGAAATCACCAGGCCCCAATATGTATTAGAAGGCTTTCTAAGGACCCTTCCAAAGCTAATATTTCTTGACAAAGAAACATGTTTGTTGACATTTGTCTTTGTATAAAATCTCTTTCATTTTCCATATTCCACACAAAAATGCTTATTTCCTGGCTGTCCTGTAAAAACACCTCCTGGGGAAGGTTATGGTTGAACTCATAGTTCAATAACATGTTTCTTTTTGTGACTTCTTATTATTACATTTCTAGAATGCCAGTATACACAATGAAAGTGCTGACAGTTTTCATTTTTTTTTATTATAACTGTATCTATAACAATGTTTTAAAAAATAAACATTTTTCATCAGAGTTGTCTTTGGCAGTTAGAGGCCATATTCAAAGAAAGGTGCCAACCTTTAATGCCACCTAAGGCTAGGTCAGTTAAGATATTGTTTGCCTCATATTTTACTAAATTTTCAAAGTTATTAAAGAAAAGTTTATTCCAAGGAAGTAAGAATGAAATCTTTTTCATTTTTTAATGGAAATAATAAAGAAATGGACTCTATACTGTGAACTTCTAGGTAGTGCAAAGAGTAGAATTCTGGGTCTAGAATCAGGAAGATCTGATTTTGAAACCTGACTCAGAAAATTGTCTTTCCCTAGATAGATAACTTCTTCCAGCAATTCAATTTCCTTGTATATAAATTGGGATTTTTGTGGTTGAGCCATTTTTCAATCACATTTGAATCCTTATAATTCCTTTTTGAGATTTTCTTGTCAAAGATAGTGGAGTACTTTGTCATTTCCTTCTACATCTCATTTTACATATGAGATAAATAAACTTAAGTGACATGCCCAGGGTCACACAGCTAATAAGTATCTAAGACTGAAATTGAAATGCTAGAAGATGAGCATTCTAGATTTCATGCCAAGTGCTCTATACACTATCCAATTGCCCTGTAAGTTGGGAGATGGGGAATGAATGTATGTTTTTCACAGGGTTCTTGTAAAAATAAGATGTGATAACAGTAAAGGTACATTGTGAATCATAAAATGATATATAAATCAAACTATTGTACATACTATATGTGTGTGTGTGTGTGTGTGAGACTATATGTGTATCACATATACACACCAATATAGCTATGTATCTATTTCAGAATTTAGCTATATCTATCTATTGAGAGAGAGAGAGATGAGAGAATAAATAGATATTTTCTTCACACCTATAGTTTCATCCATATAAAGAATTCCCATACAATAAAAGTGACTAATTCATCTATAGCACAGTTTATAAAGCTGCTTAAGGAGTTGCACATTAATTAAATTACTTTTGGTCACAGGAACAATTTATTTCAGAGTCAGGACTTGAATCTAGTTTTGCCCAACTACAAAAGTGAATTTTGAATCACTTATATGATGACCGAATAACTCTGGATAATTTGGACAAAAGATAAATTTATAAGCATGTTTCAGTTTCCCAAAGCCAATAATAGCTATCTATCTTTTAAAAAATAATATTTTATTTTTCCATATTACATGTTAAATTTTTTTTTAAAGTTCTCAGTTTCAAATTCTTTTCCCTGCCCCTTTCCTGTCTTCCCTCCACTCTCCCTGAGATAGTAAGCAATCCCACTGAAGCTATGTGTGTGCCATCATGTGAAACATTTCTATATTAGAGTTTTCACAAAAACTGTCTGATCAACAAGTTCATTTTATCCATGAGCATTCAGCAAATCACAAGGGGAAATATATATATATATATAACACTCCAACCCCTATAAAACAGGATAAAGTTTCAAGATCTGCTGATTCTAAACTATCAATTCATTATCTCAACAACTTAATCCAGTATTCTTTTGAATGTGCCTTTTGATTAAAAGGGCTAAGCATTTAATATATATGCCTACTATGTGGCAGGCACTGAAAAGTAATATAGTGAGAAGGCACCATTATTCAATTCTGATTGCTTATTTTTTCTTCTCTAAGAATAACAATTTTTTTTTATTTTAAAGATAAAAAAAGAAATATAACATTGAGTTGGAAAAGGTATATAAGCAAGATGATGGGGAAATGACATGTATAATTCTTTTGTTCAACTTGCCAGACTTGACTAATACACTATTAGGATATTGAACCAATTGGAAGATGTGACTATTGGACTTCTTTTGCTATTCATTAAAAAAAAATAGATAATAATAGAAGCATCTGAGAATAGAGCTGTATGATTTTTCCTTATTTCTAACAAATTTCCCTATGGACAAATTATTGTATTTTCAAGAGAATGAACTAAAAGTTGTAGGTCAGTAAATTGAGCTTGTTTTCCCTGCAAAATTAGGGAATATATAATCAAAGGGATTGTTTGTAAGCTTTTAGAAAATGAAGCAGTGATTATTACTGAGCAGCAAGGCTCCATTAAGGATATCATGTCAGGGTAACCTTATTTGTTTGTTTCACAGAATAACTAGATTGACATATAAAGGGAAAACATTTTTTGAAGAATGTCACCAGGTATGATGGTATGTGCATGCACTTAAAGAGGTCTTAATTTTAACAAATTCCTTCTATTGTATGTTTTCAGTTTATCCTTTATATAGCTTGTACATAGTTGTTTGCAGGTTGTCTCTTGTACTAGACTGTAAGTTTCTTGAGATCAGGGACTGTCTTTTATCTTTCTTTGTATTATCTGTATTTAACATAATGATAAAGGTGTTCAATATATAATTTATGAATGACTATACTGTGGAGAAAAAAGCATGTTCACTGTCTATACTGAGTCTGATAGTGATATTGCAAGGCCTGAAGAGCAGGAGGCCAAGATTTTTAAAGAGGAATGAACTTGATGGGAGGTGGGGGGGTGAAATTGTTTCCCTTTTAATTTGTAAAAGAATCACTCTGAAATTTTGTCCCCTTTGATCTGCAAAGGGGCATTCAGGGTCTCCCAGACTCCAGAGAGTCAAGGAGAAGGTTTATTTTTCTAGACAAACTTTTTCTAAGATAAGTAGCTTTATTCAATTGGAGATCTCAGGCAAATCACCTTCCATTGATCTTTTGGATCTTTTGGAAGAACCAGACCATCAGGAACTTCATTCATTTGGAGATCTTGGCCTGATATTGAGTGGCTTGAAAATCCAAAATAAGTATCTAGGGCTGGGGGCATTGGCTCTCTTTTCAACTGGAAGCATTAGCCTCAAACTCCTATAAAAGATAATTCTGAACTGCAAATCTTTGTAGAAGTCCGAAGTAATAACCTTTGCCAAGGAACCTCTCCTCTTGGCACAGCTGCCTACCAGGATGCCTGCCTGCTGTGAATAGACCTTCTCAGTGATAATGTTTTGTTATTTCTCTGCCAGGACTTCTTGCCACTCAGAAGTCTGTCTTCCTTGCAAAGCTGACTTCTTAATGCCAATAAACGTCCCTTTTGCCATTCAAAGTTTTCGGATTCATGAATTCTTTTCACGTTGGATCTGTGCCTCTGACCAATGAGGGGATTCTCACATCAACTCTCTGCCGCTAGAATAGCATCAAACTGATACATTTCAAATATCCAGGTATACCCACCTGAATCGGTTTGGCTCTCTCAGTTACTGTTGCTCTTCTGGTCTTGTCAAGATAGGAAGATGCAGGATCCAAAACCAAAAACATAACAAGAATGTGAAAAAGAAAAAAAAAAAAAAGGGGGAAAAAACCATTATGATATCTTTATTGACAATAGATAGATACTGGTAAGATCTAACTCTATAAAAGTGCTTTTAGATAAAATCAAAGCAGAATAAATGACAAGATCCTAAACATAGTAATTATTAGATTATTCTTTGTTATTAGATTAGATGATAATAGATAATAGATAAAGACAGCTCAAAGATTTCTAGTTATCTTTCTGCACTTGGTCTTACTATACATTTTTTAAACATTGATTTGAATAAAAATTTAGATAGTATTCTTATGAAATTTTCAGATAATATAAAATCATAAAAACATAGCTTATCTATTAGAACACAGATTCAGTAACCTGAAAGGTAGAAAGAATGTAGAAAAATTGTGCAGAATCTGATGGTAGATAATATGAATAGATGTAAAGTTCTTTAAAGTTTAAAAAATCACTCAAGCCAATACAAGTACACAGGATTTATGAAAAAGGCTATCTATAACCAGACATAACCAGATGGACTTGTAATGCAGATTGAAACATAATTTTTTTTCTCACTTTAATTTTTTTCATGTTTGGTCTGTTACTTCTTTAATATGGAAATACACTTTGCATGACAGCACATATATAAATTATATCAAAGTGTCTATAGGGAAAGGGAAGGGGAGGGGGGAAATGGGAGAAAAAGTTGGAATTCAAAATCTCGCAAAAATAAATGCTAATATTTTTTTCTTTACTTGTAACTGAGGAAAAACAATAAAATATTATTTTAAAAAACCAATTCCACAAATCCTAAATAGGAAAGTTATGCCTATAGAACAATTTAGTGAAAAAAGATCAAATTGAAATTGACAAGCTATTAAATATATGAGCAATTTTTCAATTGAGGAAATGAAAATGCAACAACTATGTGAAAATATGCATCATAAAATTCATTATAAAATAAATGCAAATTAAAACAAGGTTCTATCTCATACCTAGCCATTTGGCAAATTTGACCAAAGTGGATATTATAAGGGCTATGGGAAATAATTCACATTTTATAAAATGTTAGTAAAGATCTGAATTGGTTCAATTACTGTGAAAAGTTATTTTGAATTGTACTCTCAAAGTCATTATATAATGCATATCCTTTAATCCAACAATATCACTATTATCCACTTATTCCAAATTGATCAAAGCCAAATCAAAACAATACATATATGCACAATTACTTATCACCTCCCTTTCTTCCCTTATTCCTTTCCCTCACTTCCTTTCTCTTCCTCTTTCTTCCTTCCCCTCTATCCTTCTTTCTTTTTTGTTCTTTTTTTTTATGATAGTAGGGGTGGTGAGAAATAAAGAGAAACAAATAATAATTCAACCAAGGAATGGATCAACAATGTATTATGGTCTTTGAATGTAATGGAATATGGATTGTACTATAAAAAATGACAAATATTAATTCAGAGAAACATTTTAAAAGATGCATAAACTGATAAATAATTAAAAAGTTAACAGAAGCAGGACAATTTACATAATAATCACATTAATTTAAAGGGAAACAAATTTGAAAGAAATCAGCAATTTGATCAAAGCCATGGCTGATTATGACTTTAAAAGTCTGTTGAGTTTGTTTGTTTGTTTGTTTGTTTTTTAACCATATTTATTTGTTATGAAAGAGGCCTTCCATTTGCTAGGAGAAAATTGGTGGAGAGTGGTAAAAATACAAAATAAAAAACTTTTAAAGAGTTCAGAAAAGAAAGTTCAGATGGAGACATTATCAACAAGATCAGTTTTGTTATTCTTATTAAATATTTTTTTAAAGTTAAATATAACAGAATTTTCTAATATCATATACAGTTTCCTCTGTCCTTTATATTTTAAAATGTGTTTACTTATATATGTATGCTGGCTTCATACTAAGAAAAATAATTGTATATTTTATTTGTCATTTATTACATTATGCTAGATATGAGAATAATCATTTAAAGAGATGTAAATATATCATATATACATATATATGAAGCACAGAATGTTGGAGCTACATCTGTTCAATCCTTTATTTAAAGAAAAAAATGAGAATCAGAGACTGAATGATTATTCCAAGAAGCTCAGTGAGTTAATAGCAAAATCAAGAATGGAAAGCAGGCTTCCATATTGAAAAGTCTTTGTGTGAGGAATCATTTGGAGAAGTTACATGAAGCAATGAAGAGAAAGTTTGCATCAAAATCAATAATGAGG
This sequence comes from Antechinus flavipes, assembly GCF_016432865.1. NCBI lineage: Eukaryota > Metazoa > Chordata > Mammalia > Dasyuromorphia > Dasyuridae > Antechinus > Antechinus flavipes. The sequence goes on along the minus strand of NC_067400.1, from coordinate 293,886,428 downwards.
GGCAGCTAGATGGCGCAGTGGATAGAACACCAGCCCTGGATTCAGGAGGACCTGAGTTCAAATCTGGTCTCAGACACTTTGACACTTCCTAGCTGTGTGAACCTAGGCAAGTCACTTAACCCTAATTGCCTCAGCAAAAAAAAAAAAATCAATAATGGCTAGTTTCAAAACTCACATTTGATATATAATTGGTTATATGATTTTGTGCAAATCTTTAACTTCTCAAAACCAATAACAGTTTTCTATGTAAATTGGCAAAAGGAAAGAAGCACAATTTCTTACCAGGGGGTTCAATAGAACACTTAAGGTACAAGTCCATATCAAAATAAATAAAAATAAAAGCTCATTAATTACATTCTAAAATGTTATATTTTCACAGAAAGCTTATGTTACATTAATTTATACTTAAAACAAATTATTGACATTTGAATAATCAGAATAGCTGCATAAAAAAAAAATGAAACCTAAATTGGTTATATGCTTCCTTTATATTCTTTATGGAGACAGGGAGGATGATTGCTCTTATAGACATCAGCAGCTTTAGAATCAAATACCTCTAGTGTTCTTTTTTGCTAATGCATAGTTTATGAGTTTAGTTTTCCTCATTAAAAGACTGCCTATATAAAGACAGTTCCTCATGTTGATGAACTTACATTCTAATGAAGGAAAACAAGTAGCCCCAAGCTACAGTCAAGGGCATAGACTAGTTTGAAGTGAGCATGGCTACCATTAATACTTTACCCAATCTGTTCCACAATGGAACCTAACTAATCAAGGGATTCCATATGTATCTCCAATGGGGGAAGGCTATTGGAGCAAAAGTAAATATACATATTTATTATTGTTGTCAAAAATTGTATCATGCTTTAAATTTTACAGAGTACTTTATTGATAGCAATTTTGTGAGATATGTGAGAGCAAGGCTTAGTATTTTTGTTTTCCAGAAAAATAAACATTCTTTATAAAAGCGAGTTTAAATGGCTTACTCATTGACACATGAATGGCAACAATTCAACTTGTTTGATTTGGCTATTCATTTGCTGATTAAAGAAATAGATTGATAAAAGTTTTTTTTAATTCAATATTAATAGAATTTGTATATTAATTTTAGTGTTTGGCATATATTAGGAACTCATACTATTTGAATGATAAATTGCTTTTAAAAATGGAAATATTCTTGTCACCTTTACCCTTTATTCATCACATCCTCATTTTTTCCACCCCGTTCTTGAGCACCCATATCTTTTCTTAATGAATATTAAACAGGCTCCAATAGATATTAAGCAAATAATACTTTAAGTTACAAAGAGAAAATCAACACAACTAGTATGATTTTCCCTCCATTCTGACATTAGTGACTTATTTAAGTTTAACCTTGACACCAATATTGGACTGATGTATTTTACAGTTCTTTTGAGAATCAATACATTAATTCAAGTCACCAAGAATAAAGTATATAAGTAATTGAAAAAAATCAAAGCAAGATACTTTGGCTCATTTCAGGCTATGTGATAAGTGGAACATTAGCACATTATAAAAGGAAAATTGGCCTATATGTTTTGCTCTATGTTTAATACTAAATTGTGAATATTCTGACATTAAATTTGGAGACTCATTGGCATGAGATCAATTTTTAAATATAGTTCCTACTTTGGACATTTCAACTTTTAATAGAAAAAGACAAGTATTTTATGAATCTTTATATTCTTTCACAAACAAATACTTTTCGATATGAAACATTTTTCATAAAAATAGAATTCAGATTAGAGCAAAAGAACAAATAACATTAGAAAATTCAAAACATAGTAAAAAAAATTTCCAGTAGGCTTCTCTTATAATAAATGTATTTTTAATGACTTTCCCTCAGAAGCAATATATGTCATAATGTATGGCACATTCAATTGGGAATCAGGAGACATGAATTTTTACTAACTAGCTAGAGTTGGGAAAGATAATCTCTCTGGATCTTAATTGTCTCACATTGTCTCTAAAACAAGGGATTTGAACTAAATCAGAAGTTGTGTCTTTTTTTTTTTAATTTTGTGTCATGCTCTTCATGTGTGGTGGAAACCTTTGACAGTCTAATGAACTCCATTGGAAGGTCCCGAGTGGTGGTACTAATGATTTTTCTACACTGGTCAAATGTATTCATCTATGAACTATTCCAAGGTATAATTAGGGAAAATATAGTTGATACTAATCCAGCATAAATAAGCAATTCCAACTCGAAAAATATAACTACTAAAGAGGTTTCATTCTCCAGATTGACTACACTAATCTGGATGTACTGTATCTACTTCTTCACATAATTTTAAATAATAAAATTAAATATACAGTTATAGTTAAATAGTTATATCTATAAAATATGGATATTATATATTAGATAACTATGTCTATTTTGTTGATCAGTCTTTTTTTATGTCTTACTGTTCATAATCCTATTCAAGATTTTCTTGGCAAATATACCATAATCATTTGCATTTCCTTCTTCAAGTCATTTTTACAGGTTAAGAAATGAGATAAATAGACTGAAGTGACTTGCTCAGAGTCATACAGCTACTAAGTTTCTGAAGAAGATTGAGTCTTCCTGATTCCAGATCAGGTCCAGTCTCTTTCCATTCTGCCACTATAAAAAAGAATGGAAAAAGGTCTCATTCCACACAGAAGTTTGCATATTTATGCAAAGGAAGGAGTAGGAAACACAAATTTCCACTTAAGGGGAAAGGCTTGGGAAAGAGAAAAGTACAGCCAAAGTTGAAAAAGGATAGGACTCCTACTGAAGGCAAAGAACAAGAGGATGGCAAAAATTACACTTTTTTTCCTTGGAAACTGCTAGACTGTAAAGATATGCTAGTCTATTAATTTATGAGATTTCCAGCTGCATAAGAACTTCTTATGCATTAATCTTAACTCCTAAAGACTAACAAATAGTTTGTTTGGGGATGTAAATGAGAAATTATGTCAATCCAAGGAGGGCTATGGCCTCCACACATTCAGGGTCTCTTTCTTACTCTGGATCCACTGTTTCTGGGAAATACATGGCAACTTAAAAAACCAAGTCTGGGAGATTCCTTAACTTTTCTTAAGAATATATAACATAAAAACTATATGTATGTAAAAGTACACACATCAATCTGTTTTATAGACTTAAATTAAGAGTCACTGCTCTAGGTTATTTTCACTAAGTCATAGATGAGTAGTTATTTGCACTATTGGAGAGATTTCCACAGTGAAAATTTCCAGATATGATATTAGTTAATTTCTCTTTTAATGTTTTCCTAAGAATTTCTTTTTCTTTTTCTTTCTTTTTTGTCTTTTCTTTTCTTTCTTTCTTTTTTTTTTGAATCATCGGATCATATACAACTCAATCCCAACCTTTCTTTCAAACAACCTTGGTAATGACAATATCCAAGGGGGCACAAGTAGATAGAGTACCAGCCCTAAAGTCAGAAGGACTTGAGTTCAAATCTGGTCTCAGACACTTAACACTTCTTAGATGTGTGACCCTGGTCAAGTCACTTAAGCCCAATTGCCTCAGCGGAGTGGGGGGGGGGGGAGGAGGGAGGAAGAATACTATTATTTTGTACATAATATTGAATAATCCTGGGGGGGAAGGAGGAGGAAGATATTTGATAAATTGAAAAACTTTGTGATATTTATAACAAAAAAGACCAGAACTAAATACAAAATTCAATATATATGATTCAGAAGCATAAGAAAATTATTAAAGACTAATTCCATAAAGTACTGATAAAGTCATGCTGTTTACTTATGATATATAAAATATTATTAATATTAGTAATTATTATTTGTAATAGTACTCTTTTTTTATAAAATGTTTATTTTTTTAAAAAGTTCCTTCCAGTCTTTTTCAAAACTCTATGTTCTAAAGATCCTTTAATGCAAGGGCTTCTCTACCCAGCTCCTCCCTTTTCTTTCCTTTTTCCCCTTCTACTTTTTCATAGAATTAGATAGCTTTCTATTCCCTCTCAGAGACAAAACTTATGAAATGTTCATCACCTTCTCTTCTTTCTCTAGATTGTAATATGTCTATTGAGCCTCTTCATGTGAATTAATTGTCTTGTTATACCTCCCCTTTCCTCTTTTTCTAGTACAGACCTTTTTTCACTTCTTAAATTTATTTCTTTAGTATCATCACATTAGACTCCATTTACAACCACACCCTCAGTCCATGCGATGCCCTCCTTTATCTGCCCCAGTTCCAACCTCAAGAAAATACTCAGTCATCAAGCTTTATTAAGCAGCTATTATGTTTCATTTATTGTCCTAAGACTGGAGATCAGAGAATAATATAAAATTGAAATGATTCTCTAAGGTACTAAGGTAAGAAAGGGAGAAGAGTTTAACCAATATAAGTGCTATGCCTATAAAAGAACTGAGAAATCAAAGGATAAAAAATCATGATGAGAATGAAGAACAGATTTTGGGCTGTAACACAGAGGGAGAAGGGGAAGGACAACAGACTGTTTATACAAATGTATTTCAGAGATCATACATATGGGATTGTCACATTTGAAAATGATGACAAAATCACAAATATGATCATTTCTATGTAGAGGTAAAGTGAAATTATTAAGCTAAGGAATTAAGAAGAAATTACAATATTTGAAGAATATATCTTGATTTCATACCAAGGGAATTAGTAGGAGATCTAGAATTTGGGAGGGAAGAGTGAGCTAAGCACTAAAGTGTTTGAGAAGAGAATAGGAATATCCTAAAAGTAGCTGGTAATCATAATTATCCATATGAATGGGATGAACTCTCTCATAAAATGAAAGTGAATAGCAGAGTGGATTAAAAAACAGAAAAAAATATATTGTTTGCAGGAAACACATTTGACACAGAGAGACACATACAGAGTAAAGGTAAAAGGCTGGAACAGAATTTCTTAAGTTTCAACTGAAGTAAAAAATGAAATTCTGATCTCAGATAAAGCAAAAGTAAAACACATATTATTAGAAGATATAAGGAAGGAAAGTACATCTTGATAAAGGATAACATAAACAAAGAAGTAGAAAAGATACTGAATATATATGCACAAAATGGTAGAGCAGCCAGATCCTTATAGATTTTAAACCAATCACAGGAAGGAATAGAAATCAAAACTACACTAGTGGGGGACCTCAGCCTTCCCTTCTCAGAATCAGACACATCTAAACACAAAATAAACAAGAAGGAAACTAGGGAGCTGAATATAATCCTAGAAAACTAGAAATAATAGATCTCAGGAGAAAAATGAATAGGAACAGAAAGGAATGCACCTTTTTATTGGTAGTACATGGCACCTACACAAAGACTGACTGTATCAGAACATAAAAACCTCAGAATCAAATGCAAAGTGGCAGGAATAGTAAATATTTCCTTTTTAGACCTCAGGGCAATAAAAATTATATGCAATAAAGGGCCAAAGAAAGATAGACTAAAACCCAATTAGAAATTAAGTAATCAGATTCCAAAAAATTAGTGTGTCAAATGACAAATCACAGAAATAATTCATAATTTCTAAGGTTATGACAATAATGAGGCAACAAAACCTATGGAATGTAGCCAAAGCAATTCTTAGCTGAAATGTTCCATCTCTAAATAGATAGTCATGAATATAATTAGAGAAAGAGGAGATCAATGAATTAGGCATTGAACTACAAAGGCTAGAAAAAGAACAAATTATAAATCTCTAATTAAATACCTAATTAGGAATTTTGAAATTCAAAGGAGAAATTAATAAAATTGAAACTAAAAAAAACTATTGAACTAATAAATAAAACTGATTTTTTTTTAATGAAAAAAACCCAACAACAAAATTGATAAGCCTTTGGTTAATTTGATTAGAAAAAGAAAAGAAAATGTACCAACATAAAAAATGAAATGGATGTATTTGCCAACAATGAAAAATAAATTAAAGCAATAATTAGGAGCTATTTTGCCCAATTGTACAGCAAAAATTCTGACTAACTAAAATGGATGAACATTTCCAAAAATATAAATTGCCAAGATACACAGAAAAGGAAATATATTACTTAAATAGTCACATTTTAGAAAAAGAAAATAAAGCCATTAATGAACTCCCTAAGAAAAAATATCCAGGGACAGATAGATTCATAAGTGGATTCTACCAAACATTTAAAGGGCATTTAATTCTAATTTTATGTAAACTCTTCAGAAAAACAGGTAAAGAAGGAGTACTACCAAATTCTTTTTATGACACAAATATGGTACTCACACTTAAATGAGAAAGAGCTAAAACAAAGGAAGAAAATTACAGACCAATCTCTCTGATGAATAATGGAATTTAAATAAAATATTAGCAAAGATTTTACAGAAACTTATCAGCAAGATAATAACCAGGAATGCAGGGCTAGTTCAATATCAGAAAAACTGTTACCATAATTGACTATATCATTAACAAAATTGATAGAAATCATATGAAAATGTCGATAGATGCAGAAAAACTTTGTTACCTATTCCTATTAAAAGCATTAGAGAACATAAGGGAAAAGGGAGCTTTCCTTAAAATAATAAGCAGTATCTATCTACACCCTACAGCAAGTATTATTTATAATAAAGAGAAGCTGAACACATTCCAAATAAGATCAGGGATGAAACAAGGATGCCATTATCACTACTATTATTCAGCGTTGTACTAGAAATGTTGGCTTTAGCAATAAGAATAGAAAAAAAAAAATGAAAGGAATTAGAATAGGCAAGGGAAACATAAAACGATCGCTCTTTGTAGATGATATGATGATATACTAAGAAAATCCTAGAAAATCATTCAAAAAACTATTGGAAACAATTCACAGCTTTAATAGAGTTGCAGGATATAAAATAAAACCATACAAATCAACAGCATTTCTTTGTTATTGACAAAGCTCACCAGCAAGAGACAGAAAGAGAAATCCCATTTAAAATTACTGTGGAAAAATAAAATACTATTTGAGTCTATCTGCCAAGACAAATCAAAGGACTATATGAACATAATTGTGAAGTACTTCTCACACAAATAATGTCAGATCTAAACAATTATAAAAATTATCAATTGCTCAGGGATAGGCCATTAACATAATAAAAATGATCATTCTGCCAAAATTGGTCTACTTGTTCAGTGTAGTACCAATCAAAACTGTAAAATAATTATTTTATAGACTTAGAAAAAATAATAACAGAATTCATCTGGAAGAACAAATGCCAAAAATATCAAGGGAATTAATGAAAAATAAATACAAAGGATGGTGTCTTAGCAGTAGCAATCCTAAAACTAGCAGTACCAAGTCTAAAACTAATATTACATATCAGAAATCATCAAAACCATTTGGTGCTGGCTAAAAAATAGAGTGGTAGATCAGTGGAATAGATTAGATACACACAACACTATAATCAAGGCCCATATTGATTTAATATTTGATAAACCCCTAAATTTCAATTTCTGGAACAAGAACTCACTATTTGAAAAAAAAAATGCTGGGAAAACTGGAAAATATGTATCAGAAACTTGGCAAAGATCTACATCTCATACTGCATGCCAAAATATCAAAATAGATATGTGATTTGGGCATAAAGGATGATACCATAAATATGTTTTAGAATAAGGGATAATTTACCTATCAGATGTTTGGAGACTGAAGGAATTTATGGCTAAAGAACTAAAGAACATTAAGAAACAGAAAATGGACAACTTTGATTACATTAAAATAAAACAAAACTAACAGAGCCAAAATTAAAAGGGTAGTACAAAGCTGGGAAAAAATCTTTACAGTCAGTGTTTCTGCTAAAAGTTTCATATATAAATGAGTGTGTCAAATGTGTATTGATAGAATTCATTCCCCAATTGATAAATGACCAAAGGATGTGGCCTGGCAATTTTCAGATGATTAAATCAAAGCCATCTTTAATCATATGAAAAAAAAATACTCTAAATCATTTGATTATAGAAATGGAAATTAAAACAATTCTGAGGTACCATTTCACACCTTTCAGATTGGCTAAGATGAGAGGAAAAGATAATGATAACTGTTGGAGGGGATGTGGGAAAACTGGTACATTAATGCATTGTTTAGTAGTTATCAAATGATCCAACTCTTCTGGAAAGCAATTTGGAACTAAGCCCAAAAGGCTATAAAACTGTGCATACCTTTTGACCCAGCAGTGCCATTAGTTGGTCTGTATCCAAAAAAAATCATAAAGAAGGGAAAAGGACCCAAATGTGCAAAAAAGTTTTAGCAAATGTTTTTGTGGTAGTAAAGATTTGGAAAATGAACAGATGCCCATCAGTTTGGGAATGGCTGAACAAGTTGTGGTATATGAAGGTAATGGAATATTATTGTAGTATAAAAAATAATGAACAAGCTGATTTTAGAAAGGCCTGGAAAGATTTACATGAACTAATGCTCAGTTACATAAAAAAGAATCATATACAATAACAGCAAGAATGTGCTATGATCTATAATGAAAGACTCGGTTCTTCTTTGTGGTTCAGTAATTCAAAGTAATCACAATAGATTTTGAACAGAAAATGTCATCTGCATCCAGAAAAAAAGTACGTTCATTTCTTTTTTCTGTTTTTTTTTTTTAACTCTCCCATGGTTTTTCCCTTTTGTTGTGTTTTTTTATTTGTTTGTTTTGTTTGTTTTGTTTTGTTTTGTTTCTATCCCAATATGATTCAGAAAGCAATGTATATTAAAAATAAATTAATTTAAAAAAATTTAAAAACATTTACTCAATGCAGTCCAGTTGTTATTACCATCATTCAATATTATGCTATTGAATAACAGTATCTTGAAGGAAATGGTTCATGCTAATTCCTTTTCTTTCTCAGTGGGTTCAAACAACTGTAGGTGCTTGAGTAATCATTATCAAGAATGTACATAACAATTCTAAATTGATAGTGATTCCTCTCCTTCTCTCTCTCTCTCTCTCTCTCTCTCTCTCTCTCTCTGAGCATTCTAGGTAGCTATGAATCGGCAGCAAGAGAAAGGTTTCTATTCATGACTAAAGCAATATGGGACCTTGTCAATAGAAGGAAGGGAATATATACGTCCCAGTTTTGCTGTATATAGTTTCATCTCTTGTTTCAGTGTGCCTACAAATCATAATTGGGTTTAAAAAAGTCATTAGTTCCTCTTGTCTTCTCATCTATTAAATTTATTATCCATTTAAAACCATTAAATTTAAAAATTCTTCCATAATCCAAATCAAGTCAATAAACATTTATTAATAATTATTAACAAATAAATAATAATATATATTATATATATAATATATGTATTATATAATAAATATTAACAAATAAAATGAAAATGATCATTATATATTATATATATATAACATTATAGATATTAATAAATAATTATGTTCAATCAAGAGAGAAACAAATAAAATGAAAATGATAACAGAAGGAATGCACTTCTATTAAAAGAATTGGGAAAGGCTTTTTGTAGAAAAGGGATTTAACTTGGCCTTAAAGGAAGCTAAAGAAGCCTAGAGAGGAAAGTAAAAAATAAAAGAATTTGGTTCATGAGGTCTAATCAGTGAAAATATATCACTTTTTATAATAAAATAATAAAACAAACCAAATTTTAAAATATGGCAACAGTAGGATTAACTTAATACAGATGTAGGAAATGAAAGTTAAACTATTCTCTCTCCCACCCCTGAATTACTTTTAGATAGAAATTATCAATTTTCTTTGTGACATTTTGATAAGGATATCCTTAACAGGTGTGTCTTTTTTATTCAGGTCATTTACATCATAGATAACTGAGGAAAGGAGAGAAAAGAGGAAAAAAAAACCAAAGGATTCCTTGTAAATATATATTAAGCACACATATTTCAGAAATTTCAGTAAATGCTGAAAATGTGAGGTTAGGCAAAAACACATATCTGCCTTCAAGCAACCCACATTTTAATGGAGTAATCAATATGCAAAAACATACAAGATATATAAAGTGGAAAAAGATTTTTTGGTTCTTTGTGCTCAAAAAGGACCAGAAAGATACCATCATGTCAGGATCTATGTACAGTGTGGCAGATTGTGGCTGATGAGATCAGAGCAAGCTAAGAAGATTCTACCATTGGTTGGGCAGAAATAGTTCATTTGGATATTTGGAATGGATACGTCTATACATTTGCTCATCTCATATTTCTTTTGTGCTACTGCAATTCTGTTTTACTCATAAACAGTGTCTTTTTGATTTGGCATACTGTACTAGATGAGTTTGTACTTGTGTTTCCCATGTCTCACCATTGGTACTAAGTTCTTCAGAAGTATTTGGAGAGTGCCCTTTTATTGCTTTTTCTGACAATAATGCGGGTACCTATCTTGTGTGAGATCTCCATAAAATAGTCTTTTAGACAAGTGTACATTTGTCTTTCAAAGAAAGTAGCCCAATCCATCAGTGTTACATTCTCTGTCAAGGGGTTCAAAAGCTTGGAAGTTCAATTCAAGAGAGGACCTCAGTGTATGATTCCTTATCTTGGGAGGTGACTTCCAAATCTTCCTGGGACAATTCAAATAAAGGGGTTCAATTTTCTTGCATGGTATTGATGTTGTCCAGGTTTCACAAGCATACAAGAAGACAGCAGGGTTATATAATAAAAAGGAGGCTATTTAGCAGAAAGGAATAATCTCATCTATTCCTATTGTTCACTTATCTTTGCCTAGTGACTGCCCTAATTGTACTCGTTCACTGAAATCCCACATTGCCAATTGTGATAGAAAACTTTGTCTGTTAAGTCAAATAGGATGAAGACTAAGGAAAGATCATTCAGTTTAAGCTTTGAAATATCATTGATAATCCTAGGGAGAACAAGCCATTATAAATTTCTTTTTTTTTTTTTTTCCAGAGTGCTAATCTCCTTCATTGTTAAACCAGGATGTTAATTTTTTTTTTGAAACTAAGCATATAGGCATGTATTCCTTTTAAATTTCAGGTGCTCAGTTTGGCCTATCACTTCTAGCAAATTATGGTCTTTTTGCATATCACCACCTCTCTCAAAAATGTATTCACTATGGTTTCATGCTTCATGCTTCATTTCACCTGTGTATGTTAGAAGCATGCCTTCTAAATCTTCATCTAAATCAAAAATCACAAAGAAAAGGGTCAGAATTTTAGTCAAAAAATTTGAGTTCACCTTTTTGTTTTGCCATTTAGCACTTCTATAGCATTGGCCAAATCAGTCTACCTCTCAAGGCTTAATTTTCACATCATTAAGCTGAGGAGGTTGTCAGGGAGGATAGAGTATAGATATTCTTGAATGATTCTGGGTACCTTGAATGTTAAATTTAAAGGGGAAAATAAGGGATATTTATCTTTTTGGTTTGTCTGTTTGTTTGTTTCTCCTTTTCTTTTCCAGATCTGAAAACTAAGGAGGACTTTGAAAAAAATGTCGGCAGTGACTAAAACAGAGAAACAACCCTCCTCCTCTCACTTACACCATCCATATGACAATTTATGAGAGGGGATGTGAAAGATAGTTTGTAAAAGCAAATATTTGAATTGAGTCTTAAATTCTAATTCCATAGGTGATTGCATTGACATAGGAAAACCTTTGTACTATTGCAGACCAGAATGTGTTCTGTAACTTAAAAAGTTTTCTAAGGCATTGAGAGATTTAGTGACTTATTCAGTGACTTAAGACTGTCCTTAAACCCAAGTCTTACTGACTTCAAGATGACCATTGATTATATTGACTACTCCATGTTCAATTCATCTGGTGAAGTATTTTTTTTTTTGTTTGTAAAATAATTTTCATGTTTAATGACTTATATGAGAATCCCTGAATATTTTTTAAATGCTGTATTTTTTCATAGGTAGTATGTATGAAATATTATAATAATTTAAGACTAAATTCCTCTAAACAAGGCTTATAAGGATATATATTCTTATAATTTTTGAAACTTTCTTTTATTTTTAAATTATGGAACAAAACAAACATTTCATTTAATCATTTAAAGTATTAATCATTTTAAAATGATTATATGTAAGACAATGTATTATGTACAATTTGCTATTTCTCTTTTTTTTTCTATTTAGAGTTTTTATTATTATTATTATTGATTTTTATATACAAAACATATGCATGGGTAATTTTTCAAAATTGATCTTTGCAAACTTCTGTTTCAACTTTTCCCCTCCTTCCCTCCCTTAGATGGCAGATAGTTTCTTCATGTTAAATATGTTAAGTATATATTAAATACAATATATGCACACATATTTATATAGCTATCTTGTTGCAAAAGAAAGATCAGATTTAGAAAGATGGTAAACAAAACCATTTGGTATTGGCTAAGAAACAGACTAGTTGATCAATAGAATAGGTTAGGTTCAAAGGACAAAACAGCCAGTAACTTTAATAATCTAGTATTTGACAAATCCAAAGACCCTGGTTTTTGGGATAAGAATTACCTATTTGGAAAAAAAAAATTTCTGGGAAAATTGGAAATTAGTATGGCAGAAACTAGGCATTGACCCACACTTAACATGTACACCAAGATAAGGTCAAAATGGGTTCATGACCTAGGCATAAAGAATGAGATTATAAATAAATTGGAAGAGTATAGGATAGTTTATCTCTCAGACCTGTGGAAGAGGAAGGAATTTATGACCAAAGAAGAACTAGCGATCATTATTGATCACAAAATAGAAAAAATTGATTATATCAAATTGAAAAGTTTCTGTACAAATAAAATTAATTCAGACAAGATTAGGAGGGAAGCAATAAACTGGGAAAACATTTTTTATAGTCAAAGGTTCTGATAAAGGCCTCATTTGCAAAGGATATGACAGACAATTCTCAAATGAAGAAATTGAAATTATTTCTAGCCATATGAAAAGTTTCTCCAAGTCATTATTCATCAGAGAAATGCAAATTAAGACAACTCTGAGACACCACTACACACACCTGTCAGTTTGGCTAGAATGACAGGGAAAGAAAATGCAGAATGTCGGAGGGGACGTTGGAAAACAGGGACATTGATACATTGTTGATGGAATTGTGAATACATCCAGCCATTCTGGAGAGCAATTTGGAACTATGTTCAAAAAGTTATCAAACTGTGCATACCCTTTGATCCAGCAGTGTTACTACTGGGCTTAAATCCCAAAGAGATCTTAAAGAAAAGAAAGAGACCTGTATGTGCAAGAATGTTTGTGGCAGGTCTCTTGGTAGTGGCCAGAAACTGGAAACTGAGTGGATGCCCATCAATTGGAGAATGGCTGAATAAATTGTGATATATGAATATTATGGAATATTATTGTTTGGTAAGAAATGACCAACAGGATGATTTCAGAAAGGCCTGGAGAGACTTATATGAACTGATGCTAAGTGAAATGAGCTGGACCAGGAGATCATTATATACTTCAACAACAATACTATATGCTAATCAATTCTGATGGACCTGGCCATCTCCAGCAATGAGATGAATCAAATCAGTTCCAATAGAGCAGTAATGAATTGAACCAGCTTCACCCAGTGAAAGAACTCTGGGAGATGACTATGAACCATTACATAGAATTCCCAATCCCTATAGTGTTCTCTTCTTTTCTAAAATATGAGGGTTCTCTGGGAGCAGGTTTCTTGGGGAGGTTTCTGGAGGCAGCCTTAGTTTCAGTTCAAGTAATAATCACCTCAAACACAACCAGCTGATAAAAGTTCAGTCTTTTATTGTCTCTTCCAAAATAAACCAGTTAGCTTTCTTTGGTTCCAACAGCTCTAATTGCTAGTCTTTTGTCTGTGCCTCTGCCTTTAGCTCAACTCCAACTCCTGGCTTCTCCATCTCCCAACTAACTCTACTCCTCCTCTGAGAGAGTGGGATTGTGGGTTTCTGATTTGTGAATCTCCCAAACTTGTGAGCTCTAATGTGTGAACCAATTACCTAAGCATTGTTTCTATCAATTCCATTGAGTTAACATTTTGTTTCAAGTTCTTGCTTATCACATCTCCTGTTTTCTTTTTGATTTTGAGCCTAAGGTGGTCATGACCTCCCTGACTTCACAAGGTGAAAACTCCCAAAAAGATGATCACAGCCTCCCTGACTGTTCAGGGAGGGATATGAAAACACCAAAGGAAATGGGAAATAAAATCAGATTAGCAGTTTTCTGAAGGGGCTCACTTGAAGGAGGTACATATAAATCCATCAATATGGAAGGCATTACACATAATTACATAAATTACATAAGCACATGGCAATATACCACAGGATAGTAGTGATGTAAGAAACAGCATGAATCAGTATGAGAATTTATACATGTCCATAAGTCCTAGAAATAGTCCAAAAGGAATACATTGTCCATTAGTTCAAGGGCCAGGAATCCAATAATTCCTGCAAGCTTTGAAGTACTGCAATAATCTCATCAACAATTTTTCATCTCAAGGAATCCAATGATTCCTGCTGGTTTTCAAGAATTGAAACAGTCTCATCTTGTGTTAAGGAATCCAATGATTCCTGAAGATTTTAAAGTTCTTTTAAGAGTCTCATTGTTAGCCATGCTCTTTCAGTGTCAGATGTTTCTTAAATCTTCTCCTTTGTTTTGAGGTTTTTCTCCTTTTCTGTCTCTCTCCAGGTGCTCATTGCCACCCATGTGTTTCCTTCTCTATCTGTTTCTTTCTCTATATGTAGGAACACAAACCAACCCTTTCTCCAAGACAGTTAACCTATTTAGTTCCCTTCTATTTACCACTTTTGGGATTTCTCATCATCATCTGACAATTACATTGGAGCTGTTTGCACGGGACACTGCCCTGTTGGGTTAAAAAGCCTGTATTCTCCCCAACTCTAATCTCTTGCTGGAAACTGAATGGATACCCATCAATTGGAGAATTGCTGAATAAATTGTGGTATATGAATATTATGGAATATTATTTTTGGTAAGAAATGACCAGCAGGATGATTTCAGAAAGGCGGAGAGACTTACAGGAACTGATGCTGAGTGAAATGAGCAGGACCAGGAGATCATTATATACTTCAATAACAATACTATATGATGATCAATTCTGATGGATGTGATCATCCTCAGCAATGAGATGAACCAAATCAATTCCAATAGAGCAGTAATGAATTGAACCAGCTACACCCAGTGAAAGAACTCTGGGACATGACTATTAACTATTACATAGAATTCCCAATTTGTATATTTTGGTCTGCCTGCATTTTTGACTTCCTTAACAGGCTAATAGTACACTATTTCAAAGTCCAATTCTTTTTGTATAGCAAAATTACTGTTTGGACATGTATACTTCTATTGTATTTAATTTATACTTTAACATATTAAAATATGTTGGTCAACCTGCCATCTGGGGAAGGGGATGAGAGGAAGGAGGGAAAAAATTGGAACAAAAGTTGTCAATGTTGTAAAATTACCCATGTATATAACTTATAAATTAAAAAAAAAAAATTATATAGGAAAAAAAATAAATTCTTAAACTTTTGTTTTTCTATATGAACTTTCTTGTTATTTTTTCTAGGTCACTAAAATAGTTTTTTTGGTAGTCTGATTGGTATAGTACTAAATAAAAAGATTAGTTTAGGTAGTATTGTCATCTTTATTATATTTGCTTGACCTATCCAAGAGCATTTAATATTTTTCCAATTGGTTAGATCAAACTTAATTTGTGTGGAAAAGTGTTTTGTAGTTTTGCTCATAAACTGTCTGATTTTCCCTTGGCAGATAGATCCCTAAATATTTTCTACAACAGTAGTTACTTTAAATGGAATTTCTCTTTGTAACTCTAACTGTTGGATTTTGTAAGTGATATGTAAGACTGCTGATGATTTGAATGCTGGATCAAAGGGATTGCAATTTGATAACTTTTTGAGTATAGTTCCAAACTGCTCTCCAGAATGATTGGATTTGTTCATAACTGCACCAACAATGCATCAGTGTCCCAGGTTTTCCCACATCTCCTTCAACATTCATCATTGTCTTTTCCTAAATCTTAGCCAATCTGACAGGTGTGTAGTGGTATCTCAGAGTTGTCTTAATTTGCATTTCTCTAATCAACAATGACTTGGAACACCTTTTCATATGACTAGAAATAGTTTCAATTTTTTTTCACCTGAAAACTGTCTGTTCATATCCTTTGCCCTTTTATCAATTGGAGAATAGCTTGATTTCCCATAAATTAGAGTCAATTCTCTATATGTTTTGGAGATGAGGCCTTTATCAGAATCTTAGCTGTAAAAACATTTTCCCAGTTTATTTCTTCCCTTCGAATCCTGTCTACATTAGTTTTATTAGTACAAAAGCTTTTTAACTTAATATAACCTAAATTTTCTATTTTTGACCAATAATGACCTCTAGTTCTTCTTTGGTCAAAAATTCCTTCCTCCTCCACAGGTCTGAGGGGTAAACGATCCTATGTTCTTCTAATTTAATTACAATCTCATTTTTTATCTCTAGATCATTAACCCATTTTGATCTTAATTGGTGTATGGTGTTAAGTATGGGTAAATGCCTAGTTTCTGCCATACTAATTTCCAATTTTCCCAGAATTTTTGTCAAACACTAGGTTGCCACAGTAATTGACTATTTTGTCCTGTGAACCTAACCAATTCCACTGATCAACTAGTCTATTTCTTAGCCAATTTCAAATGGTTTTGGTGACCACTGTTTTATAATATAGTTTTAGATCAGGTATATCTAGGCCATCTTCATTTGATTTTTTTTTTTATTAGTTCCTTTAGAATTTTTGACCATTTGTTCTTCCAAATGAATTTTGTTATTTTTTACTAGGTCATTAAAATAGTTTGCTAAAGTTGTGAATTATTTCTAATATCTTTTTAGTAGAATCTCAGAGATTTCCTAAGTATACCATCATATCATCAGCAAAGACTGATAATTTGGTTTCCTCATTACCTATTCTAATTCCTTTAATTTTGTTTTCATCTGTCATTGCCAAAGCTAGGGTTTCTAATACAATATTGAACAGTAATGGTGAAAGTGGGCAGCCTTGTTTCACTCTTGATTTTGTTGGGAATGTTTCCAGTTTATCAGAATTACATATGATGCTTACTGGTGGTTTTAAAGAGATGCTACTGACTATTTTAAGGAAAAGTCCATTTATCCCTATACTTTCTAGTGTTTTTAACAGGAATGACTGTTGGATTTTATCAAATGCTTTTTCTGCATCTATTGAGATGATCATATGGTTTTTGTTAATTTGGTTGTTGATGTAGTCATTTATATTAATCGTTTTCCTAATATTGAACTAACCCTGCATTCCTGGTATAAATGCTACTTCGTCATGATGTATTATCCTGGGGATGATTTTCTGTAATCTTTTTTCTAGTATTTTATTTAAGATTTTTACTTCAATGTTCATTAGGGAGATTAGTGCCTAATTTTCTTTCTATGTTTTCTTCCTACCTGAAATAGGTATCAGTACTATGTCTTTTTTATAAAAGGAATTTGGTAGGATTCCTTCATTTCCTAATTTTTCAAATAGTTTATATGGCATTGAAATTAATTGTGCTTTAAATGTTTGGTAAAATTCACATGTAAATCCATCTGGTCCTGGGGATTTTTTTTTTATGGAGCTTATTAATAGCTTGTTCTATTTCTTTGTCTAAAATGGGACTATTCAATCAATTTACTTCTTCCTCTATTAATCTGGGCAACCTATATTTTTGAAGGTATTCATTTCATTTAAGTTGTCAAATTTGTTGGCACAAAGTTGGTCAAAGTAACTCCTAATTATTGTTCTAATTTCCTTTTCATTAGTGAAAATTTGTCCTTTTTCATTCTTAAGACTAACAATTTGATTTTCCTTTTTCTAATCAAATGTACTAAGGGTTTATCTATTAATAAATAAAACTAAGTGTTGGTTTTATGAAAAAATACACTTTTATTTATTAATTCAATAGTTTTTTCTTTTGATTTTATTGATCTCTCTTTTTATTTTTAGAATTTCAAGTTTAGTGTTTCATTGGGGATTTTTAATTTATTCTTATTCTAGCTTTTTTATTTGCAAGCCTAATTCTTTGATTTTCTCTTTCTCTATTTTATGCAAGTAATCTTCTAGAAACATAAATTTTCCTCTTATTACTGTCATGCCTGCATCCTACACATTTTGGTATGGCATCTCATTATTTCTCTTGGGTGAAATTATTAATCATGTCCATGATTTGTTGTTTCACTCAATCATTCTTTAGGATTAAATTATTTAGTTTCCAATTACTTTTTTTTTTTTTAATTTTCCCCTGGCTTTTTATTGAATGTAATTTTCATTGCATAGTGATCTGAGAAGGATGCATTTACCATTTCTGCCTTTCTGCATTTGAATTTGAGGTTTTTATGTTCTAATATATATTCAGTTTTTGTATAGATTCCATGAACTGCTGAGAAAAAAAGAAGTGTATATTTTTCTGTCTCCATTCAGTTTTCTCCAAAGATCTGTCATACCTAACGTTTTTTTTTTTAATATTCTATTTACCTCTTTAGCTTCTTTCTTATTTATATTGTAGTTTGATTTATCTAGTTCTGAGAGTGCAAGCCTGAGATCTCACACTATTATTGTTTTGCTGTCTATTTCTTCTTGGAGCTCTCCTAATTTCTGCTTTAGGAATTTAGATGCTATGCCATTTGCTGCATATATGTTTACTATTGATATAGTTTCATTATCTATGGGACCCTTTAGCAAGATATAGTGCCCTTCCTTATGTCTTTTAATTAGATCATTTTTTTTTTTTTTGCTTTTGCTTGATCTGAGATCAGGGTAGCTACTCCTGCTTTTTTGACTTCATCTGAAGTATATTAGATTCTGATCCAGCCTTTTACCTTTACTCTATATGTATCACCCTGCTTCAAGTGTATTTCCTTTAAACAACATATTGTTGGATTCTGACCTTTAATCCAGTCCATAATCTGCCTCTGCTTTATAGGGAAGTTTACCCCATTCACATTTATGATTAAAACTACTAATTCTGTTTTTCCTGTCATCTTATTATCGTCAAATTATGCTTTTCTCTTTCCTTTCTCATGTATCATCCTCCCCAATATTACACTTATGAGCACCCCTTTTTAGAATCCCTCCTTTCCCTTTTCTTAAACATTTCCTCATTATTTCTGAATTCTCTTCTATTTACCCTTCCATTTTTACTTTTCCCCTTCCACTTTTCAATGAGGTGGGAGAAGTTTCTATGTAAAATAAATATGTCTAATATTTTCTCTGTGAGCCAAATCTGATGAGAGTAAGATTCACACTATATTCACCCCCCGCTCTCTTCATTCCATCAGATGTAATTGGTTTCCTTTGCCTCTGCATAAGATGTAGTTTCCTTCTTTTAACCTCCACTTTTATCTTTTTCTGGTACAACTTCCTTTCTACATCTAATTTCTTTTTTATATTATAACAGTAAAACCAAATTATACATATACTCTTTGTGTATACCTGTAACACAAGTACAGTTCTCAAGAGTTCTTTTTTACCTTTTTATGCTTTTCTTGAGTCCTATATTTGAAGGTTAAAGTTTTTGTTTAGCTCTGGGTTTTTTGTCAGGAATAAATGGAATTCACCTATTTCATTGAGTCCATCATCTTTCCTGGAAGAAAATGCTCAGTTTGGCTGGGTAAGTTGTTCTTGGCTGCATTCTTTTGCCTTTTGGAATATCAGATTCCAGGCCCTACAATCCTTTAATGTGGATGCTGCTAGATCCTAAGTAATCCTTATTGTGACTCCTCAGTATTTGATTTTTTTTTTCTGGCTGTTTGTAGTATTTTTTTCCCTTGGTCTGATGTTTCTGCAATTTAGCCACAATATTTCTTGGAGTTTTGATTTTGGGATTTCTTTCAGTAGGTGATTAATGAATCCTTTCAATGTCTATTTTGCCTTCTGTTTCTATAACATCTGGGCAGTTCTCTTTGATGATTTCCTGGAAAATAGTGTCTGGGCATTTTTTTTTTTCCATCATGATTTTCAGGGAGTCCAATAATCCTTAGATTATCTCTCCAAGATCTATTTTCCAGGTCTGTTGTTTTCCCAAATAGGTATTTAACATTTTTTTTCTATTTTTTCCTTTTTCCTTTTTTTCTTTTTTTTTTCTTTTCTTTTTTTTTTGTTTGAGTGATTCTTGGTGCCTCCTTGAGTCATTTATTTTCATTTGTTCAAGCCTGATTTTTAATGAATGATTTTATTCATTTACTTTTTTTATTTGTCCAATTGAGTTTTTAAATGAGTTGCTTTGTTCTACTGATTTTTTTTTATTTTGCCAATTAAAAAAAAAGAATTATTATTATTATTATTATTATTATTATTATTATTTTGCAATTCACAAATTCTGTTTTCCTGGGAGTTATTTATCTTTTCCAGTCCACAAGTTCTGTTTTTCAGGGATTTGATTTCTTTGCCCACTCTGTCTTTTAATGAGTAATGTGATTTATCCTGACTCTTTTTAAAAGCTTTCCTTTCTTTTCCCCATTTTTCTTCTAGCTCCTTTTTAAGATTCTTTTTAATTTCTTCTATGAGTGCATTATGTGGTGGGGACCAGATCATAACCATCTTTGGATTTAGACACAAATTGTTCTTAATCTCCTTAGGGTGTGAAATCTGCTCTCTTTCTGTATAGAAGCTATCAATAGTTAGAGCCTGCTTTGCTTTTTTGCTCATTTTGGAAAAAACAAACAAACAAAAAACCCATGGTCTGCTTATCAGGGGCAATAGAGTATTTCCAAGCTGCCTCTACAGACAACAGGAAGTGGCAGTGCAGGGGTAGTGGGACAGCACCCACAGGCTGCATTGGGATTAGCATTTGTGCTAAAAATCAGCAGCAGTGGAAAGGCAGCTACTAGGGCTGCCCTAGGACCGACAATTGCTGCTGCGCTTGGATCATGCTGAGTCATCCGGGAATTGGATGGATGTGGTCAGTTCCCAAGAGACCCTAGCCTTTCGGGTTATAGTTTTTAATCCCCTGTGTTTATAGCTTCTCTGCTGATTTACTGGCTTGCTGCCAGAGCAGAGTAGTCCATAATGTAGTAAAGTTCTCCCCTCAGATTTTCCACCAGAAGAGACCACACTCCAGATCCCTCCAGCCTGGCAGCATGAGCTGTTTCCCATACTCTCAGTACCTACTTGCCTGATGCTGTGCCTGGCCTAACCTTCCCCACCTGCGAGCAAAAACAGACCTTTTCTGGGGAATTTTGAGATTATCTTAGGTGGGTAATGTGTTGTACTCCCAATATCCATAAGTTCTGACAGTCAAGCACTAATTCCAAGGCTGAATTTTGTTAAAATAGATTGAGGGAAAAGGAGAGTTTAGGAAGATGCATTGTCCTTTTTGCCATCTTGTCTCTGCCCCCCTTGCTATTCCTCTTAAATAAATAAAGTGGTTTTGTCAACCCGCCCCCCTTTTCTCACCTTAGATATGATTACCTTTAGGCACAAATATATGTGTATATATGTATATTTAATATATGTAGATATATGTGTGTATGTGCATATATATGTAAATCAATATGTAAATTATTCAATACATACTTCTACTTAGTTCTTTCTTTGCTCTACCTGGATCTTTCTTTGCCTGCAGATAGCATTTTTATTAATCCTTTGTAGTAAATTTGGATATTTATAATACTCAAAATGACTTCTTCAAAGTCATTTTATAACAATATTGCTGTTTCTTTATACATTGTATTCTTGGTTTTGCTCATTTTACTTTTCATTATTTGGTGCAAGTCAATCCAATTTTTTCTAACATCAACAAGCTCATTGTTTCTTATACCACATATCATCAAAATCACATACCACAATTTATTCAGCCATTTCACAACTGATAAGTATCCCTGCAATTCTTCATTCCTTTGGCACTAAAATGTTGTAAATAGTTTAGAACATATATGTTCCTTTTCCCTTTTCCCTAACCTTTGGAAGTAGACCCAGTAGTGATATCCCTGGGTCAAAGGGTATAGGCAGTTTAATAAGGGTTCAGTATTTCTTAATAAATTATCAAAATCCTGTTTTGTTTTGTTTTGTTTTGTTTTGTTTCCAGATTGTTCAGAGGGAGCTGGTGAGGGACTGCTTGGAAAACATAATTAGATTTTTAGGGAACAAAGAGGATGAAAAGCTAATATATTTGATAGCAGAAATAGAATCAAAATTTTTCTTGGTATATTGGAATGAGGGACCAACTTAAATAAGATGAAATTTCAAAAGATAAATGTAAAGCTTGATCTGAGTAAAAATAATATGTTATATATAAGCATAGGGTGAAGGAGAAGTGTCTGAAAATCGATGGATATGAAAACTACCTCAAATTTCTATAATCTGAAATTTATGCAGATTTAACATCATAACAGATTTTTGACACTTGAAGACATGCTTGTTTCCACTTGCTTGGCACTCATCACTTGTTAGAACTGTTGATTGTCATCTATGCATGACCTTGTTCTTTCTTCTAACCTGTCAAACCTATTATTATTTAGCAGGTTGTTGTTGGATTGACTAAAAAGAAGGCTACTTCCTCATTTACTCTACTGATCCAAGACCCCATTTTCTGATTGTATTAAAACTTTTTTTTTTTTCTGCCAGACATTTGCCTGGCAGATATAATATCTTTTTTTTTGCCCATAAATCAGTGTGAAATGTCAGTTTTTTTGTTCTTTACCATAATTTCCAAAAACTTCTAGGGAGGTACGTAGAGTCAGCTAGATAGCTTAGTATATAAAGTTCTGGGCCATGGAGTCAGAAAGACTTATTTTCATGATTTCAAATCTGTCTCAGACATTTAGTAGCTTTGTGATTCTGGGCATGTCACTTAATCCTGTTTTTTCTCAATTCCTTATTTATGTAATGAGCTAGAAAAGGAAGAGACAGACCACTTTAGTATCTTTCTCAATAAAATCTCAACAAAGAGTTGGGCTTGACTGAACAACATAAAACACAAATGAAGGTATAGGGAATTAACTGTTTTCTTTTTCTTTTTTTTTTTTCATATTATTTGTTAATTGCAAAATATAGCCCATGAGACATCTAAAATATCTAAGAACTTATGACTGTTACCAATACAGTGTTATACCTAAACTGAGCTTATCTGTTTTCCATTCAGTCACTTGAGACTCAAAGGACATATCTGCTGCTGGTATATGTCTCCCATGTTCAAATCAATGCCCTGCTCTTGTCCTTGATTTCTATTCTGAATTTAGTATTTCCACTTATTAAAGGATACACTTGAGCCATCTCTAGATAAGATAGAACAACCTAATCCTCCAGCTACTCAAGTATGCCTATGGCTGGAGCTGACGTGTCCAATATTTTCAGTAGGAGAATGGACATGTCCATTATTTGGCTTGATTTTCTTTGCTGCTTCTGCCACTGATCCTATTCCCTATTACATATTAAATATGTAAACAACATTTTTAATGAATCTCCCTTAAAAAATTACTGGAGTGCTTTAGATTATTTTATATTATTTTTGTGATATATATTTTTTCACAAGACTGGGTACTTTACTTGTTTAATTTTTTGTTTAGTTTAGTTTTTTTTTTTTTTATTTGTTTGTTTGTTTGTTTTAAAGGAAAAAACATCTGGGACTCTTTTTGATCTAGGTGGTAGAGAGCTCATTCTTAGAAGCTGAAAGTCTATTTTAAATTGAGAAGGCAAATAAGCTCATAAAAAGCTACAGTTGTATGAGGGTTTGGGAGAAAAAGGAAAAGAAAAAAAAACCTATATCAATAAACTTCTGAACCCCAAAGTCAAAGAAGGCTATGAAAATAAATCTCCCTTAGACTTAACAATATCTGTTTGCCTTCTACACGGGTACACTTTCATTTGTTCTTCCCTTACTCCATTAGGTAATCTGATCACTTGTCCCTGTTTTTAGTGTTAAAATGCTTAGATATGTATGCCAGAGTGGGCTTTGTAGCTTCTGCTATATTTAGATTCTTGAACTCTCCTGCTTCCTAGCAGCATGCCTAAATGCAATTAACAGGATGTAACAAAGATGAAAAAATAAAAATAAAAACAAAAACCCTCCAGTGTATAAAAATACCAGAGAGGAAAATAAATTATCCCACCTAAAGAAAAGAAAAGAAATTGTTAAATCTGTTTATATACTGCTTGTTTCAAACTTTCTTTCCCTTAAAGCCTTACACTTTCTATTTTTGCAAGTTAAAAAAAAATAATAAAGCACTGCAGGAATTCTTATCTGTCCAAATGAAAGATTATTCATTAAGAGCCAGCTTTCTTCATTTCTTTTCTGAATCACAGATTTTTTTTTCCTTTGTAAATGATTTCCCCCTTTTCTATCAATTTTTATTTTTTTCTGATGAAAATCAACACCTTAAATCATATTTTCCAAGGTTGATGGAGTGATAAGTACACATATATTCAACAATAAGATACATATATGTACATATATGTATAAATATATATGTATATATGTATTTATACACACATATATGTATAAATGCCTTGATAGATTATATATATATTTAAAAAAAAAACTATGAGGTTAAGTAACAAGCTCAATCACACAGTATTTGTCAGAAACAGTACTTGAACTCTAATAATTCTGTTCCAAGATAAGCTCTCTATTCATTAGGTTATGCAGCCTCTTATAATAATAATACTTAAAAAAAAAAACTGAAAAAAAAATCATTGTACTCTATTGTATTTCAAAGCAACATTCTTGGATCAAAAATGCTGTGGAAGTTTCAGTTCAATTGGAAGCAGTTTAGACTAGTCAAGGGACAGATTAAAGCCATAGTTGTGCTTTTGTTAGTCTTTCAGTCTCTCTCTCAGTCTCTATATCTCTGTCTCTGACTCTGTTTTTTTGTCTCCACCTCTGTCTCTGTCTCTGTCTCTTTTGTTTTGCCTCTCTCCCTGTCTCTCTCTGTCTTTCTCTCTGTCTTTCTGTCTGCTTGTCTGTCTGTCTCTCTATCTCTGTCTCTCTTTCTGTGTGTGTGTGTTTCTCTGCTCTCTGTGTCTTTCTGTCTCTTTCTGTGCATGTGTTTCTCTCTGTGTCTCTCTGTTCTCTGTCTCTGTCTCTCTCTCCCCCTCTCTCTCTGTTTCTTTCTGTGTGTGTGTGTATGTGTGTGAGCATACCTGTGAACCTGTCTCTTTCAGTCTCAGTTTCAGTCTCTCTCTCTCTTTTTTTTTCTCTCTCTCTCTCTCTTTCTCTCTTTCTCTCAAAAAGAATAAAAAAAAGATGCCTTGGGCAGGAAGTAACATGGGATGGGATGTTAATGTGTATAACCACTAGTGAATAAGAACTGAATTTCAATATAGCAATTGAATGATAATGAAACTAAAGGAAGTGTAAATAAAAGACCAGCTTTATCAGCTTACATGCTTACATTAATACTGACATAGTGCTAATAGGAGAAAAGCACTTTAAATATCATATCAATGTTTCTTTTTGACCTGTGTTTTAACCTTTTTTTTTTTTCATCTGGTGCCTATGAATTCTTGTGTAATTCAATTAAATTACTTTATTTGCTGGGCACTTACCTTTTTTTTTTTTTAAAGGTTTCCTATTTGGCTTTTAAATAAAACAATTTGGATTATTTATATTGTACTGACATCTGGTGGACCTTGGCCTTGGTACAGCTAAGGAAACACACACACACACACACACACACACACACACACAAAACTAGTGATTATAAACATCAGTCAAGGTCAATTGAACAAATTTTCAGTGATCCAACAATTGTAGATATTTAATCAATTAAAGGAAGATAGATAACTTTAATTTAAAATACATTGACAGAATCTCTCCTTATACCTTGCTCCCATTAAAGGAAAAAAAAAAGGAGGGGAGTAAAGCATTAAAAAACTGCTTAATAAAGAAGTTTTAATATCTGGTTTCTGAAATAGATGTAAGGCAAGTCTGATATAGTGTACCTAGGAGTGTGAAATTCTTTTAACTATCTGGGAGTTCATAGGTCCAGGATTTGTACCCAACATTTTGGGTAGTAATAGTAACTTAAAGCTGTACTGGAATTCAGGAAAATTTTATTTGTGTATTTTTTTGAGTGGTAGTATTCTGGATACATTTCCAATGCTCTACATTTTCAGGGACTTCTTATGGATTTTGGATGGACTTACACATTTTGAGTTGAGGGATGTGAAATCTTTTCCATTTTCTGCTCATTTCCCCAAGTTTGGACAGAACTTTTAGTAAATAGTATTTTGGATTCCTGTAAACTGGAGCCAAGTTATAGTTTGTCCTTCCTTCTCAAAGAGGATCAAAATTGGAGAACAAAATTGGAGTCAAGAGTTTATAGAAGATAAGAGGAGGGGCAAATGTAACCAATCTGCTTTAAGACATAATTGAATGTTCATAGATTCTTTCTTGCAATATGATTTCTGTGTAGAGTTTCATCTAAAGCTTTCTAACATATCCATTTAGAAGCCAGCATTCCATCAGAATTACAAAAAAGCACTAAATCAAAAGATCCTTCTAAAGAGACTTTTTTTTTAAGAAAAAAAAATTATTAATTTTATCCCAAAAGATTTCCCCAGAGCAATTATAACCCACAAAAGAAGTGGGGAGGAGAGGGAATACACTTTATACATGATAATTAAAGCCATAATCAGAGCTATATATTACATTTGTTCAGTAGTTTTATCAGGCTTACATTACAATTATGCTGCTGATTCAATATACTATTGTGAAAAGTATAGAATATAACACAGTACATGGAAATGGGGGGTATGGGTTGTTCCTGATAGTATTACTGACTCACTTACTCATATGTCCCCTCCATGTGCCGGTGAAAATCATATATTTCATTCCTAAATTCAGTACTAAAATTTAGGAAATGAAAAAAATAGTAGAACTCTCACTTGTTGAATACCAAGTTTCCATATGATATAAAATCTTATTTTACCATGTTATATATAAGGCTAACCACTCAGGGGATTTCATGTTATCACCACCATTCTACCCCCACCTCCCCCAATCCCAAGTCATTTTGAAAACCTATTTGTTTAGTCACCTATTACATTTGTTTCTTGTTTGTCATGTAGCAGCAATTTAAAAATCTCCAGCCAAATTGCATCATGATTGAAGAAAGAAGGACTTCCGGCCAAGATGGCGGAGAGGAAATACACTTCTGTGTAATCTCCGTGTTTTTCTCTCACTATTCATTTCATTTCATGCCTCTGAATTAATGCTCGACTGAAAAAAAAACCATACAATTACTTACCAAGAGAAACCATCCTTGAGACTCGTCAAGAAAGGTCTGTTTTTGCGCGAGGGCGGGGACGGTATTTGGAAGCAGTCTGCGGGCAGCAGCGGCAACCAAAGCACAGATAGCAGCTCAGAACCGGGTGGAGCGGAGAGGTGGTAGGACGCGATCGCAGCCGTCTCTGCGGTGAGAGCTTTGCTATAGGAGCAAGTCAGCAGCCCAGCAGAGAAGCTAAAAACACCGGGGGTGAAGAATACAATCCCGGACAGCTGGAGTTTCTCGGGTCCTGGCCACCCCTCCCCCACAGTGTCTTAACCCGCTCGGATCTCAGAGCGCTCGGATCTCAGTGCGCAGGCGCCATAGCACAGTAGGACCTGTGCCTCACAAATACCCTGCCCCTCCCCCAAAGAAAGCAGCCTCCATTCAAGGGGTTTTTTTTTCCTTCTGTTTCTTTGATAGTTTGTCTTTGATAAATAGACAGAATGAGCAAGAAACTGAAAAAGAATTTAACCCTGGACAGCTTTTATACAGATAAAGAGCAGACTCCAAACCCTGAGGAGACTAAAAACAAACAGTCCCCAGGTGAATCCCCGAAGGAAGAGACCTTATGTCCCTCAGCACAGATGAATCTCATGGAGGAAATTAAAAAGGCTCTCACAAGGGAGCTAGAAGAAAAATGGAAAAGGAGAGGGAGGCTCTGAAAAAGGAGAGGGAGGCTTGGCAAAAGAGCCTGGAGAAGTCAGTTAAAGAGAGAGTGGATAAAGAAACCAAATCCTTGAAAAATAGGATTAGTGAACTGGAAACAGAAAACAGCTCTCTAAAAAACAAAATTGGCGAAATGGAAAAAAATTCCACAGAACAAAAGAACTCAATTGGACAATTAGAAAAAGATCTTAAAAAAGTGAGTGAAGAAAATACCTCACTGAAAATCAGGGTCGAACAATTGGAATTGAATGACTCGAGGAGACAAGAAGAATCAGTCAAGCAAATCCAAAAAAATCAAACAATGGAAAAGGATGTGAAATACCTTCTGGGGAAGACAACAGACCTGGAAAACAGATCCAGGAGAGACAACCTGAGAATCATCGGACTTCCAGAAAAGTATGATGAAAAAAAAAGCCTGAACACTATCTTCCAGGAAATTATCAAAGAGAACTGCCCAGAAGTCATAGAAACAGAAGGTAAAATAGACATTGAAAGAATTCATCGATCCCCTACTGAAAGGGATCCTAAAATCAAAACACCAAGGAATATAGTGGCCAAATGCCAGAACCCTCAGGCAAAGGAAAAAATACTGCAAGCGGCTAGAAAAACCAATTCAAGTATCAAGGAGCCACAATAAGGATCACCCAGGATCTGGCAGCATCCACATTAAAGGATCGAAGGGCCTGGAATATGATATTCCGAAAGGCTAAGGAACTTGGTATGCAACCAAAAATAACTTACCCAGCGAGATTGAGCATCTTTTTCCAGGGAAGAAGATGGACATTCAACGAAATAAGCGAATTTCATCTATTTCTGATGAAAAAGCCAGAACTTAACAAAAAATTTGATCTACAAGCACAGAACTCAAGAGAAATCTAAAAGGTAAAGATTAATCTTGGGAACTATATTTCGGCTGTAAAGATGTATAAAGAATACATGTATACCTTGTTCTAGAAACTAGTTGTGGAAAGGACATTGTACTAGAAAAAAGGGAAAGTGGGGGTACTACATTTCATGAAGAGGCAAAGAAAACCTAGTAAATCTGAGAGAAAGAATGGAGAGGAATGAAAATAGTGAGTATTTTACTGCTTTCAGAATTGGCAGTAAGAGAAGAATTTTAGACATATTCATTCTATGGTGAAACTTCTCCCACCTCATTGAAAAGTGAGAAGGGAGAAGTGAAAAAGGAAGGAATAAGCTAAGTGGAAGGGAATACGGTAACTGGGAGGGAAAGGGGTAAGTTGGGGGGGGGGAACTCTAAGGGGGGGGAGGGATACTGAAAAAGGGAGGGCTGTGAGAAGCAAGGGGAGCTCACAAGCTTAATACTGGGAAGGGGGTAAGGGAGGGGGTAAGGGAGTAAGAAGGGAGAAAAGCATAAACCGGGGTTAACAAGATGGCAAGTAATACAGAATTGGTCATTTTAACCATAAATGTGAACGGGGTAAACTCCTCTATAAAGAGGAAGCGGTTAGCAGAATGGATTAAAAGCCAGAATCCTACAATATGTTGTATACAGGAAACACACCTGAAGCGGGTGATACATGCAGGTTAAAGGTAAAAGGTTGGAGCAAAATCTACTATGCTTCAGGTGAAGCCAAAAAAGCAGGGGTAGCCATCCTGATCTCAGATCAAGCTAAAGCAAAAATTGATCTAATCAAAAGAGATAAGGAAGGGCACTATATCTTGCTAAAGGGTAGAATGAATAATGAAGAAGTATCTATATTAAATATATATGCACCAAGTAGTGTAGCATCTAAATTCCTAAAAGAGAAATTAAGAGAGCTGCAAGAAGAAATAGACAGTAAAACTTTAATAGTGGGAGATCTCAACCTTGTACTCTCAGAATTAGATAAATCAAACCACAAAATAAATAAGAAAGAAGTCAAAGAGATAAATAGAATACTAGAAAAATTAGATATGATAGATCTCTGGAGAAAATGTAATGGGGACAGAAAGGAGTACACCTTCTTTTCAGCAGTTCATGGAACTTATACAAAAATTGATCATATATTAGGACATAAAAACCTCAAACTCAAATGCAGTAAGGCAGAAATAGTGAATGCATCCTTTTCAGACCATGATGCATTGAAAATTACATTCAATAAAAAGCCACAGGAAAGTAGACCAAAAAATAATTGGAAACTAAATAATCTCATACTAAAGAATGATTGGGTGAAACAGCAAATTATAGACATAATTAATAACTTCATCCAAGAAAATGATAATAATGAGACATCATACCAAAATGTATGGGATGCAGCCAAAGCGGTAATAAGGGGAAATCTCATATCTCTAGAGGCCTATTTGTATAAAATAGAGAAAGAGAAGGTCAATGAATTGGGCTTGCAACTAAAAATGCTAGAAAAGGAACAAATTAAAAACCCCCAATCAAACACTAAACTTGAAATTCAAAAAATAAAAGGAGAGATCAATAAAATTGAAAGTAAAAAAACTATTGAATTGATTAATAAAACTAAGAGTTGGTTCTATGAAAAAACCAACAAAATAGACAAACCCTTAGTAAATCTGATTAAAAAAAGGAAAGAGGAAAATCAAATTGTTAGTCTTAAAAATGAAAAGGGAGAACTCACCACTAACGAAGAGGAAATTAGAGCAATAATTAGGAGTTACTTTGCCCAACTTTACGCCAATAAATTCGACAACTTAAATGAAATAGAAGAATACCTCCAAAAATATAGCTTACCTAAACTAACAGAGGAAGAAGTAAATATCCTAAACACTCCTATCTCAGAAAAAGAAATAGAACAAACTATCAATCAACTCCCTAAGAAAAAAACCCCAGGACCAGATGGATTTACATCTGAATTCTATCAAACATTTAAAGATCAATTAACTCCAATGCTAAATAAACTATTTGAAGAAGTAGGGATTGAAGGAGTCCTACCAAACTCCTTTTATGACACAGATATGGTACTGATACCTAAACCAGGTAGGCTGAAAACAGAGAAAGAAAATTATAGACCAATCTCCCTAATGAATATTGATGCTAAAATCTTAAATAAAATATTAGCAAAAAGATTACAGAAAATCATCCCCAGGATAATATACTATGACCAAGTAGGATTTATACCAGGAATGCAGGGCTGGTTCAATATTAGGAAAACTATTAACATAATTGACTATATCAACAACCAACCAAACAAAAACCATATGATCATTTCAATAGATGCAGAAAAAGCATTTGATAAAATCCAACAGCCATTCCTAATAAAAACACTTGAGAGCATAGGAATAAAAGGACTTTTCCTTAAAATAGTTAGGAGCATATATTTTAAACCTTCAGTAAGCATCATATGCAATGGGGAAAAACTGGAACCTTTCCCGGTAAGATCTGGAGTGAAGCAAGGTTGCCCACTATCACCATTATTATTCAATATTGTATTAGAAACACTGCCTCTGCAATAAGAGTCGAGAAAGAGATTAAAGGAATTAGAGTAGGCAATGAGGAAACCAAACTATCACTCTTTGCAGATGATATGATGGTATACCTAGAAAACCCCAGAGATTCTACTAAAAAGCTATTAGAAATAATTCATAATTTTAGCAAAGTAGCAGGATACAAAATAAATCCCCATAAATCCTCAGCATTCTTATACACCACCAACAAAATCCAAGAGCAAGAGATACAAAGAGAAATTCCATTCAAAATAACTGTTGATAGCATAAAATATTTGGGAATCTACCTACCAAAGGAAAGTCAGGAATTATATGAGCAAAATTACAAAAAAGTTTTCACACAAATAAAGTCAGACTTAAATAATTGGAAAAATATTAAGTGCTCTTGGATAGGCCGAGCAAATATAATAAAGATGACAATACTCCCTAAACTAATCTATTTATTTAGTGCTATACCAATCAGACTTCCAAGAAAATATTTTAATGATTTAGAAAAAATAACAACAAAATTCATATGGAACAATAAAAAGTCGAGAATCTCAAGGGAATTAATGAAAAAAAAATCAAATGAAGGTGGTCTAGCTGTACCTGATCTAAAATTATATTATAAAGCAGCAGTCACCAAAACCATCTGGTATTGGCTTAGAAATAGATTAGTTGATCAGTGGAAAAGGTTAGGTTCACAAGACAGAATAGTCAACTATAGCAATCTAGTGTTTGACAAACCCAAAGATTCTAAATTTTGGGATAAGATTTCATTATTTGATAAAAACTGCTGGGATAACTGGAAATTAGTATGGCAGAAATTAGGCAAGGACCCACACTTAACACCACATACCAAGATAAGATCAAAATGGGTCCATGACCTAGGCATAAAGAACGAGACTATAAATAAATTAGAGGAACATAGGATAGTTTATCTCTCAGACTTGTGGAGGAGAAAGAAATTTGTGACCAAAGATGAACTAGAGACCATTACCAATCACAAAATAGAAAATTTTGATTATATCAAATTAAAAAGCCTTTGTACAAACAGAACGAATGCAAACAAGATTAGTAGGGAAGTAACTAACTGGGAAAACATCTTTACAATTAAAGGTTCTGATAAAGGCCTCATTTCCAAAATATATAGAGAACTGACTCAAATTTATAAAAAATCAAGCCATTCTCCAATTGATAAATGGTCAAAGGATATGAACAGACAATTTTCAGATGAAGAAATTGAAACTATTACCACTCACATGAAAGAGTGTTCCAAATCACTATTGATCAGAGAAATGCAAATTAAGACAACTCTGAGATATCACTACACTCCTGTCAGATTGGCTAAGATGACAGGAAAAAACAATGATGAATGTTGGAGGGGATGCGGGAAAACGGGGACATTGATGCATTGTTGGTGGAGTTGTGAACGAATCCAGCCATTCTGGAGAGCGATCTGGAATTATGCCCAAAAAGTTATCAAACTGTGCATACCCTTTGATCCAACAGTGTTTCTATTGGGCTTATACCCCAAAGAGATACTAAAAAAGGGAAGGGGACCTGTATGTGCCAAAATGTTTGTAGCAGCCCTGTTTGTAGTGGCTAGAAACTGGAAAATGAATGGATGCCCATCAATTGGAGAATGGCTGGGTAAATTGTGGTATATGAATGTTATGGAATATTATTGCTCTGTAAGGAATGACCAGCAGGATGAATACAGAGAGGCTTGGAGAGACCTACATGGACTGATGCTAAGTGAGATGAGCAGAACAAGGAGATCATTATACACTTCGACAACGATATTGTATGAAGATGTATTCTGATGGAAGTGGAT
Organism: Antechinus flavipes; assembly: GCF_016432865.1. NCBI lineage: Eukaryota > Metazoa > Chordata > Mammalia > Dasyuromorphia > Dasyuridae > Antechinus > Antechinus flavipes. The sequence goes on along the minus strand of NC_067400.1, from coordinate 293,853,350 downwards.
TTCTCTGACAAAGAGACTTAACTGAGTTTCATTGGAGAAATGATGGACAGAAACAGCTACACCCAAAGAAGGAATACTGGGAAATGAATGTGAACTATTTGCATTTTTGATTTTCTTCCCGAGTTATTTTTACCTTCTGAATCCAATTCTCCCTGTGCAACAAGAGAACTGTTTGGTTCTGCAAATATGTATTGTATCTAGGATATACTGCAACATGTTTAGCATATATAGGACTGCTTGCCATCCTGGGGGGGGGGGAGGAGGGAGGGAGGGGGAAAAAACGAAACATAAGTGATTGCAAGGGATAATGTCGTGTAGAAATTATCCTGGCATGGATTCTGTCAATGCGAAGTTATTATTAAATAAAATAAAATTTATTATAAAAAAAAAAAAAAATGATTGAAGAAAGAAAAATCAATAACATCATGACAAATCTATACTTACTGGGGAAATATTATTTCATTCTGTTGAATTTTTATTCAAATGGAAATGTGGCTACTATTGGGTTAAATGCCATGGGATTTAAAAACAAGAAAACTGGTGAAGATCTTGATCAGAAGTGAAAATATATCACTATAGATCCATTCACATATATGGATTTTATATAAAACAGTTCAATATCTGCTTATGGGTGCAGGGAAACTTAGCAATTATCCACTTATGACTATCTCTTTAACAAAGATACCCCAGACATAGTTTTCCTGATTGATGTTTCAACAATATTGTTTTGAACATCCTGCCTGAACCTTCTCTACCCCACAACCTCAATAACAACAAAGCTTTTATGAAACATCTCTAGAGATTTAAATTCCTTCTTTTCTTTATTGGAAGACTGAACATTGCTGAATGGAAGCTTGTGATGCTTGGACAAATAAAAAAAAATTATTACTAAGGAGAAACAGGAGTATAATTAATCATAAGAGATGTAAAAGGATATGGCACTCCCCACTGCTAAGTCCAACCCCAAATAGTGAGACAGATTTCTAGCACTGACTTTTCCTTCAGTGTAGAACTAGGATCCAAGTTGGCACCAGAAACAATACAATAAAAGAAATAGTTTGATGTCTCTCCTAATGTATGTTCCAGATCTCACCTATGTCTGAGTTACAAATATAAAGAGAGAGAGGGGAAAAATAAATCTCCTTCCCTTAATTTGTCTACCTGACTACTCAAAAAAACAACTAAATTTCAAGAAATGGAGGCAATGAAAGAATGAAGTTATAGGGAGTAGGGAGCTGGCATGATAGATTATATTCAGAAGTGATTTGGATTCAAATTTCCACATTTGACTTACTGCTTAGTTCTATGAAAATGAGCAAGTCAATGAACTCTGAGACTTGTTTGCTTATCTGTAAACAGAGATAATAAGACCTTTCCTGCTTATCGCATCCATTTCTGGTAAGGATAAAAGGAAATAATATGAGCAAAATACTTTGCAAACCATGTTACTTCTGGGCTTATATCCCAAAGAAATACTAAAGAAGGGAAAGGGACCTGTATGTGCCAAAATGTTTGTGGCAGCCCTGTTTGTAATGGCTAGAAACTGGAAATTGAATGGATGCCCATCAATTAGAGAATGGCTGGATACATTGTGGTATATGAACGTTATGGAATATTATTGTTCTGTAAGAAATGACCAGCAGGATGAATATAGAGAAGCTGGGAGAGACTTACATGAACTGATGCTAAGTGAAATGAGCAGAACCAGGAGATCATTATACACTTTGACAATGATACTGTATGAGGATGTATTCTGATGGAAGTGGATTTCTTTGACAAAGAGAAATAACTCTGTTTTAATTGATAAATGATGGACAGAAGCAGCTACACCCAAAGAAAGGACACTGGGAAATGAATGTAAACTATTTGCATTTTTGTTTTTCTTCCCAGGTTATTTTTACCTTCTGAATCCAATTCTCCCTGTGCAACAAGAGAACTGTTTGGTTCTGCAAACATATATTGTATCTAGGATATACTGCAACATATTTAACATATATAGGTCTGCTTGCCATCTAGGGGAGGGGGTAAAGGGAGGGAGGGGAAAAATCGGAAGAGAAGCAAGTGCAAGGAATAATGTTGTAAAAAAAAATTACCCTGGCATGGGTTCTGTCAATAAAAAGTTATTATAAAATAAAATAAAATAATTTAAAAAAAAGAACTTTGCAAACCTCAAAATCCAATGTTAAGATGTTGGTGCTATTGTTATATGTTTATTTGATTCTAATAGTTTTGTTCCAAGGAGTTCAGACAAGAAATGACCTTTTATTTCTTATGTTTAATGTTCTTTAATCTATGGTAGGTAATTTTTTTTTAATATTTTATTTAATAATAACTTTATATTGACAGAATCCATGCCAGGGTAATTTTTTTTTTTTTACAACACTATCCCTTGCATTCGTTTCTGTTCTGATTTTTCCCCTCCATTCCTCTACCCCCTCCCCTAAATGGCAAGCAGTCCTATATATGTTAGATATGTTGCAGTATATCCTAGATATAATATATGTTTGCAGAACTGAACAGTTCTCTTGTTGCACAGGGAGAATTGGATTCAGAAGGTAAAAATAACCCGGGAAGAAAAACAAAGATGCAGATAGTCACATTTGTTTCCCAGTGTTCTTTCTTTGGGTGTAGCTGCTTCTGTCCATCATTTATCAATTGAAATTAATTTACGTCTTTTTGTCAAAGAAATCCACTTCCATCAGAATACATACTCATACAATATCGTTGTCGAAGTGTATAATGATCTCCTGGTTCTGCTCATTTCACTTAGCATCAGTTCATGTAAGTCTCGCCAGTCCTCTCTGTATTCATCCTGCTGGTCATTTCTTAAAGAACAATAATATTCCATAATATTCATATACCACAATTTACCCAGCCATTCTCCAATTGATGGGCATCCATTTAATTTCCAGTTTCTAGCCACTACAAACAGGGCTGCCACAAATATTTTGGCACATAAAGGTCCCTTTCCCTTCTTTAGTATTTCTTTGGGATATAAGCCCAATGGAAACTCTGCTGGATCAAATGGTATGAACAATTTGATAACTTTTTGGGCATAATTCCAGATTGTTCTCCAGAATGGTTGGATTTGTTCACAACTCCACCAACAATGCATCAGTGTCCCAGTTTTCCCGCATCCCCTCCAACATTCATCATTATTTTTTTCCTGTCATCATAGCCAATCTGACAGGTGTGTAGTGGTATCACAGAGTTGTCTTAATTTGCATTTCTCTTATCAATAATGATTTGGAACACTCTTTCATATGAGTGGTAATAGTTTCAATTTCATCATCTGAAAAGTCTCTGTTCATATCCTTTGACCATTTATCAATTGGAGAATGGCTTGATTTCTTATAAATTAGAGTCAGTTCTCTATATATTTTGAAAATGAGGCCTTTATCAGAACCTTTAACTGTGAAGATGTTTTCCCAGTTTGTTGCTTCCCTTCTAATCTTGTTTGTATTAGTTTTGTTTGTACAAAGGCTTCTTAATTTGATATAATCAAAATTTTCTATTTTGTGATCGGTAATGGTCTCTAGTTCATCTTTGGTCACAAATTTCTTTCTCCTCCACAAGTCTGAGAGATAAACTATCCTATGTTCCTCTAATGTATATATAATCTCATTCTTTATGCCTAGGTCATGGACCCATTTTCATCTTATCTTGGTATATGGTGTTAAGTGTGGGTCCATGCCTAATGTCTGCCACCCTAATTTCCAGTTATCCCAGCAGTTTGTATCAAATAATGAATTCTTATCCCAAAAGTTAGGATCTTTGGATTTGTCAAACACTAGATTGCTATAGTTGACTATTCTGTCTTGTGAACCTAACCTTTTCCACTGATCAACTAATCTATTTCTTAGCCAATACCAAATGGTTTTGGTGACTGCTGTTTTATAATATAATTTTAGATCAGGTACAGCTAGACCACCTTCATTTGATTTTTTTTTTTTCATTAATTCCCTTGAGATTCTCGACTTTTTATTGTACCATATGAATTTTGTTGTTATTTTTTCTAGATCATTAAAATATTTTCTTGGAAGTCTGATTAGTATAGCACTAAATAAATAGATTAGTTTAGGGAGTATTGTCATCTTTATTATATCCACTTGGCCTATCCAAGAGTACTTAATATTTTTCCAATTATTTAATTGTGTGGAGACTTTTTTGTAGTTTTTGCTAATATAATTCCTGACTTTCCTTTGGTAGATAGATTCCCAAATATTTTATGCTATCAACAGTTATTCTGAATGGAATTCCTCTTTGTATCTCTTGCTGTTGGATTTGTTGGTGATGTATAAAAATGCTGAGGATTTCTGGGGATTTATTTTGTATCCAGCTACTTTGCTAAAATTATGAATTATTTCTAAAAGCTTTTTAGTAGAATCTCTGGGGTTCTCTAGGTATACCATCATATCATCTGCAAAGATGCCTACTCTAATTCCTTTAATATCTTTCTTGACTCTTATTGGAGAGGCTAGTGTTTCTAATACAATATTGAATAATAATGGTGATAGTGGGCAACCTTGCTTCACTCCAGATCTTACTGGGAAAGGTTCCAGTTTTTCCCCCTTGCATTTGATGCTTACTAATGGTTTTAAATATATGCACCTGACTATTTTAAGGAAAATTCCATTTATTCCTATGCTCTCAAGTGTGTTTATTAGAAATGGATGTTGGATTTTATCAAATACTTTTTCTGCATCTATTGTGATGATCATATGGTTTTTGTTTGGTTGGTTATTGATATAGTCAATTATGCTAATAGTTTCCTAATATTGAACCAGCCCTGCATTGCTGTTATAAATCCTACTTGGTCATAGTGTATTATCCTGGGGATGATTTTCTGTAATCTTTTTGCTAATATTTTATTTATGATTTTAGCATCAATATTACTTAGGGAGATTGGTCTATAATTTTCTTTCTCTGTTTTCAGCCTACCTGGTTTAGGTATCAGTACCATGTCTGTGTCATAAAAGGAGTTTGGTAGGACTCCTTCAATCCCTATTTTTTCAAATAGTTTATTTAACATTGGAGTAAATTGTTCTTTAAATGTTTAATATAATTCACATGTGAATCCATCTGGTCCTGGGGGTTTTTTCTTAGGGAGTTGATTGATAGTTTATTCTATTTCTTTTTCTGAGATGGGACTGTTTAGGATATTTACTTCTTCCTCTGTTAGTTTGGACAAGCTATATTTTTGGAGGTATTTTTCTATTTCATTTAAGTTGTTGAATTTATTGGCATAAAGTTGGGCAAAGTAACTCCTAATTATTGCTCTAATTTCCTTTTTGTTGGTGGCAAGTTCTCCCTTTTCATTTTTAAGACTAACAATTTGATTTTCCTCTTTCCTTTTTTTATCATATTTACTAAGGGTTTGTCTATTTTGTTGGTTTTTTCATAGAACCAACTTTTAGTTTTATTAATTAATTCAATAGTTTTTTTACTTTCAATTTTATTGATCTCTCCTTATATTTTTAGAATTTCAAGTTTAGTGTTTGACTGGGGGTTTTTAATTTGTTCCTTTTTAGCATTTTTAGTTGCAAGCCCAATTCATTGACCTTCTCTTTCTCTATTTTATACAGATAGGACTCTAGAGATATGAAATTTTCCCTTATTACCACTTTGGCTGGATCCCATACATTTTGGTATGATGTCTCATTACTATCGTTTTCTTAATTATGTGTATGATTTGCTGTTTCACCCAATCATTCTTTAGTATGAGATTATTTAGTTTCCAATTATTTTTTGGTCTACTTTCCCCTGGCTTTTTATTGAATGTAATTTTCATTGCATCGTGATCTGAAAAGGATGCATTTACTATTTCTGCCTTACTGCATTTGAGTTTGAGGTTTTTATGTCCTAATATATGGTCAATATTTGTATAGGTTCCATGAACTGCTGAAAAGAAAGTGTACTCCTTTCTGTCTCCATTACATTTTCTCCAGAGATCTATCATATCTAATTTTTCTAGTATTCTATTTACCTCTTTGACTTCTTTCTTATTTATTTTGTGGTTTGATTTATCTAATTCTGAGAGTGCAAGGTTGAGATCTCCCACTATTATAGTTTTGCTGTCTATTTCTTCTTGCAGCTTTCTTAATTTCTCTTTTAAGAATTTAGATGCTCAGTCGGGCTAGTGCCTCACTGCTACTCGCCACAGTCTGTAGAGGAAGCTCGGTAACACCACCCAGCCCCTCCCCCAAAGAAAGACTCCAGTTTTTTCTGTTTTTCTTTGCTAGTTTGTCTTTGATTATTAGACAGAATGAGCAAGAAGCTGAAGAGGACTTTAACCCTTAATAGCTTCTATACAGATAGAGAGCAGACTCTAAATCCTGAGGAGACTAAAAACAGACTGTCTCCAGGTGAATCCCCAAAGGAGGAGATCATCTGTTCCTCAGCACAGATGAACCTCATAGAAGTAATTAAAAAGGCTCTCACAAGGGAGCTAGAAGAAAAATGGGAAAAGCAGAGTGAGGCTTGGCAAAAGGAGAGGGAAGCTTGGGAAAAGGAGAGGGAGGCTTGGCAAAAGAGCCTGAAGAAGTCAGTTAAAGAGAGAGTGGATAAAGAAGTAAAATCCTTGAAAAATAGGCTTGGTGAACTGGAAACAGAAAATAGCTTTCTAAAAAATAAAATTGGCAGAATGGAAAAAAATTCCACAGAACAAAAGAACTCAAAGGGACAATTAGAAAAAGATTTTTAAAAAGTGAGTGAAGAAATTACTTCACTGAAAATCAGAATTGAACAATTGGAATTGAATGACTCGAGGAGACAAGAAGAATCAGTCAAGCAAATCCAAAAAAAATCAAACAATGGAAAAGAAAGTGAAATACCTTCTGGGGAAGACAATAGACTTGGAAAACAGATCCAGGAGAGACAATCTGAGAATCATTGGACTCCCAGAAAAGAATGATGAAAAAAAGAGCCTGGACACTATTTTCCAGGAAATTATCAAAGAGAACTGCCCAGAAGTTATAGGAACAGAGGAAAAAAATAAACATCGAAAGGATTCATCGATCACCCACTGAAAGGGATCCTAAAATCAAAACACCAAGGAATATAATGGCCAAATGCCAGAATCCTCAGACGAAGGAAAAAATGTTGCAAGTGGCTAGAAAAACCCAATTCGAGTATCAAGGAGCTACAATAAGGATCACCCAGGATCTGGCAGCATCCACATTAAAAGATCGAAGGGCCTGGAATATGATATTCCGAAAGGCTAAGGAACTTGGTATGCAACCAAAAATAACTTACCCAGCGAGAATGAGCATCTTTTTCCAGGGAAGAAGATGGACATTCAACGAAGTAAGCGAATTTCATCTATTTCTGATGAAAAAGCCAGAACTTAACAAAAAGTTTGATCTACAAATATAGAACTCAAGAGAAATCTAAAAAGGTAAAGATTAATCTTGGGAACTATATTTCGACTATATTGATGTATAAAGAATACATGTATACCTTGTTCTAGAAATTGATGTGGAAAGGACATTGTACCAGAAAAAGGGTAAAGTGGGGGTAGTACATCTCATGAAGAGGCATAGAAAACCTATTATACCTGAGAGAAAGAATGGAGGGGGATGAATATAGTGGGTATCTTACTGCCTTCAGAATTGGCTTTAAGTGAAAAATCTTAAGACATATTCAATCTATGGTGAAACTTCTCCCACCTCATTGAAAAGTGAGAAGGGAAAAATGAAAAAGGAAGGAATAAGCTAAGAGGAAGGGAATACGGAAACTTGGAGGGAAAGGGGTAAGATAGGAGGAGGAACTCTAAGGCAGAAAGAGGGATACTAAAAAGGGAAGGCTGTGAGAAGCAAGTGGTGCTCACAAGCTTAATACTGGGAAGGGGGGAGTAGACCAAAAAATAATTGGAAACTAAATAATCTCATACTAAAGAATGATTGGGTGAAACAGCAAATCATAGACATAATTAATAACTTCACCCAAGAAAATGATAATAATGAGACATCATACCAAAATGTATGGGATGCAGCCAAAGCGATAATAAGGGTAAATTTCATATCTCTAGAGGCCTATTTGTATAAAATAGAGAAAGAGAAGGTCAATGAATTGGGTTTGCAACTAAAAATGCTAGAAAAGGAACAAATTAAAAACCCCCAGTCAAACACTAAACTTGAAATTCTAATAATAAAAGGAGAGATCAATAAAATTGAAAGTAAAAAAAAAAACTATTTAATTGATTAATAAAACTAAGAGTTGGTTCTATGAAAAAACCAACAAATAGACAAACCCTTAGTAAATATGATTTAAAAAAGGAAAGAGGACAATCAAATTGTTAGTCTTAAAAATGAAAAGGGAGAACTCGCCACTAACGAAGAGGAAATTAGAGCAATAATTAGGAGTTACTTTGCCCAACTTTATGCCAATAAATTCGACAACTTAAATGAAATAGAAGAATACCTCCAAAAATATAGCTTGTCCAAACTAACAGAGGAAGAAGTAAATATCCTAAACAGTCCCATCTCAGAAAAAGAAATAGAACAAACTATCAATCAACTCCCTAAGAAAAAATCCCCAGGACCAGATGGATTTACATGTGAATTCTACCAAACATTTAAAGAACAATTAACTCCAATGCTAAATAAACTATTTGAAAAAATAGGGACTGAAGGAGACCTACCAAACTCCTTTTATGACACAGACATGGTACTGATACCTAAACCAGGTAGGCTGAAAACAGAGAAAGAAAATTATAGACCAATCTCCCTAATGAATATTGATGCTAAAATCTTAAATAAAATATTAGCAAAAAGATTACAGAAAATCATTCCCAGATAATACACTATGACCAAGTAGGATTTATACCAGGAATGCAGAGCTGGTTTAATATTAGGAAAACTATTAGCATAATTGACTATATCAATAACCAAACAAACAAAAACCATATGATCATCTCAATAGATGTAGAAAAAGCATTTGATAAAATCCAACATCCATTCCTAATAAAAACACTTGAGAGCATAGGAATAAATGGACTTTTCCTTAAAATAGTCAGGAGCATATATTTAAAACCATCAGTAAGCATCATATGCAATGGGGAAAAACTGGAACCTTTCCCAGTAAGATCTGGAGTGAAGCAAGGTTGCCCTCTATTACCATTATTATTTAATATCGTATTAGAAACACTAGCCTCGGCAATAAGAGTCGAGAAAGATATTAAAGGAATTAGAGTAGGCAATGAAGAAACCAAACTATCACTCTTTGCAGATGATATGATGGTATACCTAGAGAACCCCATAGATTCTACTAAAAAGCTATTAGAAATAATTCAAAATTTTAGCTAAGTAGCTGGCTACAAAATAAATCCCCATAAATGAACAGCATTTTTATACATCACCAACAAAACCCAACAGCAAGAGATACAAAGAGAAATTCCATTCAGAATAGCTGCTGATACCATAAAATATTTGGGAATCTATCTACCAAAGGAAAGTCAGGAATTATATGAGCAAAATTATAAAAAAGTCTCCACACAAATAAAGTCAGACTTAAATAATTGGAAAAATATTAAGTGCTCTTGGATTGGCCGAGCAAACATAATAAAGATGACAATACTCCCTAAACTAATCTATTTAGTGCTATACCAATCAGACTTCCAAGAAAATATTTTAATGATCTAGAAAAAATAACAACAAAATTCATATGGAACAATAAAAAGTCGAGAATCTCAAGGGAATTAATGAAAAAAGAAATCAAATGAAGGTGGTCTAGCTGTACCTGATCTAAAATTATATTATAAAGCAGCAGTCACCAAAACCATTTGGTATTGGCTAAGAAATAGATTAGTGGATTAGTGGAAAAGGTTAGGTTCACAAGACAGAATAGTCAACTATAGCAATCTAGTGTTTGACAAAAACAAAGCCCCTAACTTCTGGGAAAAGAATTCATTATTTGATAAAAACTGCTGGGATAATTGGAAATTAGTATGGCAGAAATTAGGCATGGACCCACACTTAACACCATATACCAAGATAAGATCAAAATGGGTCCATGACCTAGGCATAAAGAACGAGATTATATATACATTAGAGGAAAATAGAATAGTTTATCTCTCAGACTTGTGGAGGAGAAATAAATTTGTGACCAAAGATGAACTAGAGACCATTACTGATCACAAAATAGAAAATTTTGATTACATCAAATTAAAAAGCCTTTGTACAAACAAAACTAACGCAAACAAGATTAGAAGGGAAGCAACAAACTGGGAAAACATCTTCACAATTAAAGGAAAAGGCCTAATTTCTAAAATATATAGAGAACTGACTCAAATATATAAGAAATCAAGCCATTCTCCAGTTGATAAATGGTCAAAGGATATGAACAGACAATTTTCAGAGGATGAAATTGAAACTATTACCACTCATATGAAAGAGTGTTCCAAATCATTATTGATCAGAGAAAGGCAAATTAAGACAACTCTGAGATACCACTACACACCTGTCAGATTGGCTATGATGACAGGAAAAAAATAATGATGAATGTTGGAGGGGATGTTGGAAAACTGGGACACTGATGCATTGTTGGTGGAGTTGTGAACGAATCCAACCATTCTGGAGAGCAATCTGGAATTATGCCCAAAAAGTTATCAAATTGTTCATACCATTTGATCCAGCAGTGTTTCTATTGGGCTTATATCCCAAAGAAATACTAAAGAAGGGAAAGGGACCTTTATGTGCCAAAATGTTTGTAGCAGCCCTATTTGTAGTGGCTAGAAACTGGAAAATGAATGGATGCCTATCAATTGGAGAATGGCTGGGTAAATTGTGGTATATGAATGTTATGGAATATTATTGTTCTGTAAGAAATGACCAGCAGGATGAATACAGAGAGGACTGGCGAGACTTACATGAACTGATGCTAAGTGAAATGAGCAGAACCAGGAGATCATTATACACTTCGACAACGATATTGTATGAGGACATATTTTGATGGAAGTGGATTTCTTTGATAAAGAGACCTAACTGAGTTTCAATTGATAAATGATGGACAAAAGCAGTTACACCCAAAGAAAGAACACTGGGAAACAAATGTGAACTATCTGCATTTTTTGTTTTTCTTCCCGGGTTATTTATACCTTCTGAATCCAATTCTCCCTATGCAATAAGAGAACTGTTCGGTCCTGCAAACATATATTGTATCTAGGATATACTGCAACATATCCTATATATAAAGGACTGCTTGCCATCTAGGGGAGGGGGTGGAGGGAGGAAGGGGAAAAAAATCGGAACAGAAATGAGTGCAAGGGATAATGTTGTAAAAAAATTACCCTGGCATGGATTCTGTCAATATAAATAATTATTAAATAAAAATTTTAAAAAAAAAGAATTTAGATGCTATACCACTTGGTGCATATATGTTTAATAATGATATTGCTTCATTATCCATGCTACCCTTTAGCAAGGTATAGTGCCCTTCCTTGTTTCTTTTAATTAGATCAATTTTTGCTTTAGCTTGATCTGAGATCAGGATGGCTACCCCTGCTTTTTTGACTTCACCTGAAGCATAGTAGATTTTGGTCCAACCTTTTACCTTTAACCTGCATGTATCTCCCCGCTTCAGGTGTGTTTCCTGTAAACAACATATTGTAGGATTCTGTGTTGTAATCCATTTTGCTAACCGCTTCCTCTTTATGGGGGAGTTTGCCCCGTTCACATTTATGGTTAAAATGACCAATTCTGTATTACTTGCCATCTTGTTAACCCCTGTTTATGCTTTTCTCCCTTCTTTCCCCCTTATTCCCCTTCCCAGTATTAAGTTTGTGAGCACCACTTGCTTCTCACAGCCCTCCCTTTTTAGTATCCCTCCCCCTGCCTTAGAGTTCCTCCCCCTATCTTACCCCTTTCCCTCTCAGTTTCCGTATTCCCTTCCACTTAGCTTATTCCTTCCCTTTTCACTTTTCCCTTCTCACTTTACAATGAGGTGGGAGAAGTTTCACCATAAATTGAATATGTCTAAAATTTTTCTCTTAAAGCCAATTCTGAAGGCAGTAAGATACCCACTATATTCTTCCCCCTCCATTCTTTCTCTCAGATATAATAGGTTTCCTTTGCCTCTTCATGAGACGTAGTACCCGCATTTTACCCTTTTTCTGGTACAATGTCCTTTCCACATCTAGTTTCTAGAACAACGTATACACGTATTCTTTATATATCTTTATAGCCGAAATATAGTTCCCAAGATTAATCTTTACCTTTTTAGATTTCTCTTGAGTTCTATATCTGTAGATCAAACTTTTTGTTAAGTTCTGGCTTTTTCATCAAAAATAGGTGAAATTCGCTTACTTCATTGAATGTCCATCTTCTTCCCTGGAAAAAGATGCTCATTCTAGCTGGGTAAGTTATTTTTGGTTGCATACCAAGTTCCTTAGCCTTTCGGGATATCATATTCCAGGCCCTTCGATCCTTTAATGTGGATGCTGCTAGATCTTATTGTGGCTCCTCGATACTTGAATTGGGTTTTTCTAGCCCCTTGCAGTATTTTTTCCTTCGTCTGAGGCTTCTGGCATTTGGCCATTATATTCCTTGGTGTTTTGATTTTAGGATCCCTTTCAGTAGGTGATCGATGAATTCTTTCAATGTCTATTTTACCCTCTGTTTCTATGACTTCTGGGCAGTTCTCTTTGATAATTTCCTAGAAAATCATGTCCAGGCTCTTTTTTTCATCATGCTTTTCTGGGAGTCCAATGATTCTCAGATTGTCTTTCCTGGATCTGTTTTCCAGATCTGTTTTTTTCCCCAGAAGGTATTTCACATTCTTTTCCATTGTTTGATTTTTTTGGATTTGCTTGACTGATTCTTCTTGTCTCCTCGAGTCATTCAATTCCATTTGTTCGAATCTGATTTTCAATGAAGTATTTTCTTCACTCACTTTTAAAAAATCTTTTTCTAATTGTCCAATTGAGTTCTTTTGTTTTATGGAATTTTTTTTCCAATTCGCCAATTTTGTTTTTTAGAGAGCTATTTTCTTTTTCCAGGTCACTAATCCTATTTTTCAAGGATTTTATTTCTTTATCCACGCTCTCTTTAAGTGAGTGGGTTGATTTCTCCAGCCCCTCTTGCCAAGCCTCCCTCTCCTTTTCCCATTTTTCTCTAGCTCTCTTGTGAGAGCCTTTTTAATTTCCTCCATGAGATTCATCTGTGCTGAAGAACAGATGATCTCCTCCTTTGGGGATTCACCTGGAGACAGCCTGTTTTTAGTCTCCTCAGGATTTAGAGTTTGCTCTCTATCTGAATAGAAGCTTTCAAGGGTTAAAGTCCTCTTCAATTTTTTGCTCATTTTGTCAAAGAATCAAAGACAAACTAGCAAAGAAAAAAAAAAAAGAACCCCTAAATGGAGTCTGCTTTTTTGGAGGGAGGGGCTGGGTGGTGTTATCGAGCTTCCTCTACAGACTGCAGGAGCAGCAGCGAGGCACTAGCCAGACTCTCCTGGGCCTTCACTCTGGAACTCCGAGAGCGTGCTGAGACACTATGGGGGAGGGGTGGCCAACTCCCGAGAGACTCCAGCTGTTTGGGGTTTTATTCTTCACCCCCCAGTGTTTTTAGCTTCTCTGCTGCACTGCTAGCTTGCTTCCAGGGCAAAGTATCCATTCCTGTAGCAAAGCTTTCCCTGCAGAGACTGCTGCAATCACACCCCACCCACTCTCTGCTCTGCTCCCTTGCTCTCGCTGCCCACTGCCCTCAGCCTGCACTTGATCTAAAACCGTCCCCATCCTTGAGCAAAAACAGACCTTTCTTGGCGAGTTTCAAGGATGGCTTCTCTTGGTAACTATTTGTGTTTTTTTTTTTTCAGTCAAGCATTAATTCAGAGGCTTGTAATGAAATGGACATTGAGAGAAAATGCGGAGCTTACACAGCTGTGTGCCTCCTCTCCGCCATCTTGGCCGGAATTCCTATGGTAGGTAAATATAACGAATGCTTTTCTCCCCCCTCAACCTTGTAATAAAATAATTATATAGAAAAGAAAGCAGGAAAAGAAAGAATGAAGTAAAAAAAGAAGGAAGGGAAGAAAGAAAGAAGAAAATAAATATTTATTGAGAATTTACCATGTTCTAGGCATTATGCTAAGCAGTTTACAAATATTGACCCATTTGATCCTTACAAGAACCCTACAGTGTAGGTGCTATTAATGTCCCTCTTTTGTAGATGAAAAGATGGAGACAAAGAAATTAAGTGACTTATTCAGAATCACAATGCTAGTTAGTGTCTAAAAGATTAAAGTGTATGAAGTCATATTTAAATTCAGATCTTCCTGATTTAGTACTGGTCAAAATTAATTATTTATATTTACAACCAATCATAGTTTAAAAAGTTATCAGCAGAAGAGTTATTTAGTCAGGAATAGAATCATTTGAAATCTTTCTTACCTTACTATCTCACAGCATCTTTTAACATGATACCTGAAGTGGGATACTCCAGTTTATGTAATTTTCAGAATAAAAGTCCACAAAGACCACTGTTGCATTGCCTATGAAGAAATAATAAAATAAATTCTCTAAAGATTAAACATGAAGACTTATTCTTATTATACTACAGGTAGGAGCATTATGAGACTAAAATGAGATAATTGGTATAAAGTGCCTTCATCCTCCTCATCCTCCTCATCATTATTATCCTTATCATAGTTAAATAGTTACCAGATTTACAATCTGATTATGACTTCATTCTTTTTTTTTTTTTGATATTTTATTTTATTGTATTATTTTTTATTAGCTTTTTATTTACAAGTTATATGTATGGGTAATTTTACAGCATTGACAATTGCTAAATCTTTTGTTCCAATTTTTCCCTTCTTCTCCCCATCCCCTTCCCTAGATGGCAGGATGACCAGTAGATGTTAAATATATGAAAGTATACATTAGATACACAATAAGTATACATGACCAAACCATTATTTTGCTGTACAAAAAGAATCAAACTCTGAAATATTGTACAATTAGCCTGTGAAGGAAATCCAAAATGCAGGCAGGCAAAAATATAGGGATTGGCAATTCAATGTAATGGTTCTTAGTCATCTCCCAGAGTTCTTTTGCTGGGTGTAGCTGGTTCAGTTTATTACTGCTCTATTGGAACTGATTTGGTTCATCTCATTACTGAGAATGGCCAGGTCCATCAGAATTGATTATCATATAGTATTGTTGTTGACATATAAAATGATCTTGCCCTGCTCATTTCACTCACAGCATCAGTTCATGTAAGTCTCTCCAGGCCTTTCTGAAATCATCCTGTTGGTCATTTCTTACCGAACAATAATATTCCATAATATTTATATACCACATTTTATTCAGCCATTCTCCAATTGATGGGCATCTATTCATTTTCCAGTTTCTGGCCACTACAAAGAGGAGTGCCACAAACATTTGTGCACATACAGATCCCTTTCCCTTCTTTATGATCTCTTTGGCATATAAACCCAGTAGTAACACTGCTGGATTAAAGGGTATGCATAGTTTGATAACTTTTTGAGGATAGGTCCAAATTGCTCTCCAGAATGGTTGGACGTATTCACAATTCCACCAACAATGTGTTAGTGTCCCTGTTTTCCTACATCCCCTCCAACATTCTGCATTATCTTTCCC